>NC_141341.1:21490000-21855000 GCF_037954235.1 Aulostomus chinensis | reverse complement strand
ACTGACTGACACCTCCTAAAGGTCATGAAATGGAGGAAGCAGCGTAGTGCCTGAATAGGAAGCATACAGCTGGTTTCATTACGCAAGCCCCCATAGGCTCTCTTAATCCATCAAACGTATTTGGGGGTTATAATGCCTCATGCCTAATGGGAAACCTTTTGTTCTTGACAGTGGGTGCAAGCAGAAGTTGAAGAGTGAGACACGTCAAGGCTCTCAAGGATGATCATCATGGAATGCTTAAAGTTATTTATGGACATGTGCCTTTCAGGCTGCTGGGATAGGCACGGCTAGACAGCCGGCTGGAGCACGGGATCTTTCTGGGTGGAGTCTCCATGTTCTCCCTGTTCCTGCGTGGGTTCTCTCTGGTACTCCAGCTTCCTCCCACAGGCCAAAGACATCAATAGGGGACGAGGCTGATTGATACTCTAAATTGACCGTAGGCATGACTGGGAGAGCCAATGGTTGTCTGTCTATATGTGTTGGCCAAGCCATGGACTGGTGACCTGTCCAGGGGGAACCCCACCTCTCACCTGTGGCAGCTGGGATTGGCTCCACCCCCCCACGACCCCTCAACGTGTTGGAGAGATAATGTGCTAAAGAAAAATTGGTGAACAAATGGACACCCAGAAAACCTGAATACACCCAAAAACCCCAGTTGATCAGAACGATCGATCGTGTAAATATTGGATCGTCTCAAATTTGCCATTAGCAGGCTGGGCAAATCTGTTTAGATAGCAAGGTGCTTTACAGTCAGTGCAAAAGAAGAACGTATTAAAATGATTCGTGAGCACAATATAAAGACAAAAGGGACCGAAACAACCGGATGAAGCGGAGGACGACGAAGACGACGGGACCGAAACAGAACAGCTAAAATATGAGAAAGAGAAATTCAACAGAAAGGAAGATAACGCAGCTATGACAAGAGCAAAAACAGAATAAAGAGAAATAAAATAACAAAGAAAATAATAATAATAATAATAATAATAAATAAAATAGCAAAATCATACTACCGTGCAATGTAAAAATAATAACCTAATAAAAAGCAGAGGCAAACATTAAAGTCTTCAGTCCTGATTTAAAAGCACTTGAGGGTTTTTGCAGACCTGCAATTTGCTGGGAGTTGTTCTGCTTATTCCTGTTAAGGGTCGCGGGGGGGTGGAGCCTATCCCAGCGGCAACGGGTGAGAGGCGGGGTTCACCCTGGACAGGTCACCAGTCCATCGCAGGACCAACACATAGAGACAGACAACCATTGGCTCTCCCAGCCACGCCTACGGTCAATTTAGAGAATCCAATTAGCCTCGTCCCCTCTTGATGTCTTTGGACGGTGGGAAGAAGCTGGAGTACCAGAGAGAACCCAAGCAAAACTAAAAATAACAAAAACAAAAAAAAACGTACAATATTGAATTTATTCAACCATTCCCACTCACATTCATACCTATGGCACTCAAACCTGGAACCTTCTAGCAGTGAGGCGACAGTGCTAACCACTGCACCGCCGTGCCGACTAGGACCATGATCCTCTGGTGATATGGTTATGTAGATTTGTGTGTCATCTGCATAGTTATGGGAACTGATTTTTTTTGCCTTCCACGATCTGAGCTCGTGGAAACATGTAGATGTGAAAACAGAAGATGCCCAAGAAGGGAGCCTTGGGGAAGTGCACATGAAATTTGTCTGCTCAGACGTGTAGTTACCTATTGACACAAAGAAGTCCCTGTCCTCTCAGTACACTTCAAACCAGTGTAGAGCTGTGCCAGAAATCCATCCCAGTTTTCCAGCCGTTCAAATAGTGTGTTGTGGTCGACCATGTCAAATGCTGCACTGAGCTCCAACAACACTAAAACGGAAAGTTTTTCACTGTCTCTTTTCAAATGTCATTAAACACCTTAACAAGAGCAGTCTCCGTGCTGGGGTGGGGCCTGATTGGAAGACATTAAAAGAGCTGCTCAGTGCCAAGAAGTCCCTCAGTTGTTGAAATTAACAGCTATAAAACAGCTTTTTCAACAATTTTACCTAAGAATGGGAGGTTTGATATGGGCATATAATTTGGTCATTACACTCTTGTTCAAATTACTCTTTTTAAAAGTGGCTTGATAACTGCAGTTTTTAAGGCCTGTGGGAAAACACCTTACACCTGAATATGGTCACAAATGGTAAACGGCTTTTATGATTTTCTCAATTTTGTTGATCAAATAGAAGGCAAATCTGTTGCAGGCCCTGGTAGTTCTTCTGACACAGGAGGATTTATTAGCCCGTCCACTGTAGCGAACAAGACGTGTGTTGTTCTTGTTTCTGGTCATGGTGTCAGAGAAGAAGTACTGCCTTGCTTTCCTCAGTTCCAAATTCTAAATCTTAAATCTTTGTTTCTAAATTGCATACTGCATTAGAACATGTCATAAGAACATGATTTCATTGTAGCCAAAAATATTGGCTTCAAAACCTGGAACTCAAGAATGAAATGAAACGATTTTGGAACACATTACAGCACTGATGCAATGTGTTTCCCGGCTTCTGTTCTTCTCATTTTTATTTGATATATCATAAAAAGTTATCACTTTTAGGTGACCAATCACGTGGCATATGGGTCGGGGGAGGGGTTGCTGGCAGAATCCATATAAATATTCCTGCCTTTGCATGTACACACAGTTTTAACTGTGAATACGCACAGATTTTGTACACCCACCAGCCCACAGGGACTCAGAAAAAGAGTGGAAACTTGGCACTGTGCTACTGTTAGAAAATTAATATCGTTATTGTGTGCTCTTCATTCTGTACTTGACATTGTGCAGATTTGTTTTGTAACCTTCGGTCTGTTTGCTAATCATAGTCAAGTAACATGTCTCAGGTTTTAGCAAATTCTATTTGGAATCAAACAATCAGATGCAGCTGCTATTCTGGTAAAAGAAAGCAAAAGATAAGAGACGATTTTCAGAAGTGACACTAAACTCTGCTTCAGAATCATATTATCTACAGTCCCAACAGCAAAAACAATAAGTCAGTTCTTCAAGTACAATGTGTGCCTCCACTATACCTGTCGATACTGATTGTAAAGAAACAGAGGACCCATTATTCAAAGCACGGAGTTTGTCAGCAATTGAAAATGAATCATATGACTAATTAATTCAATCTTTATGTGGAGGAGATACAGATCTCAATAAAAGCTCAACACATTCTCAAGGGCATCAGAACATCCTCTGATAGATGCATCTCTGGAATGATGTATGTATACACAAACACACACCAAGAAACAGTCAAGTTATCTTGACATGCAACCCCCCGGGGGAGAGGAATCCAACGCATCGTAGTCAGTATTAGGATGAGGCGGCGAGCTGGTGACAGGTCAGTTTAAGGATGCCTGGTCTGATGTGTGCTCTTTCAGGTTGGCTTGACAGTGCCCCTTTTAATATCACCATTAGAGCCTCTCCAAAACAAAACAGTGGGATGTCATCTCAACTGAAATAAAAAGGCCGGGCAGGAAGTTGTAGAAGTGAATGTGAGGTCTCCCCAGATAGAACAGCGTGTCTACAGGTATAAACCAATTCATCTTAAAACTTTGAAGATCTTTTTGATACCAAGACCAAACTTGATCTTAGTCTCCTTGCCTCCTGCTCTGGATGTCCTATTCCACCAGCTTGATTTCCCTGGTACCAAAATGATATTGACAGTGTTTCATAAATATTCTCAGGCACCAGCTTTCATTATGAGTAGTAATCATTCTCAAGAAGTTAGCCAGACGATAACCAGTGAGGTCAGCTTAGACATCTATTTGTGGTTGACTGGAAGAGCATGAACTGGAAATAATACATTTTTTTGTCTTACGAAATTGAAAAAAAAAATTAAGGACATTTTGCCATCTAGAAAACAAACAATAAAGAATAAGTCCAACCAGAGAAGAATAAGCCTTTTTAAGGACCCGTAGACTCACTGGTGCATTGCAAAAATTGTTTAGATTGTCTAGCAAAAAGCATGAAAACCAGAAGAAGGTGAGGCAGATTGTGTCCTGGCCCATGCAGTGCTGCCTAAGTCAGATAAGACAGTCAGCTGGTTAATGATGAATAAAGCTTCACGATGCAAACCCATGACATGAAACCACCCCAACGCAAGGCTGCACAGACCGCCTTCAGGTCACATTATTTTCAAAGAATGTGGAGAATGTGTATTATTCCCAGTATGTGGTGAATGTGTTTAGCATGTGGTCTGCATGAGGTAATGAGTTCAAGTGTAGGTGACAAGGAAAATGGAGGGTCAGTGTAGACCTGTAAGGAAAGTGCAGCATTGATATACTGGCTACCCAGACTGAAAAGCTAGGCTGCCCTTGGCATCATCTACAGCAAAACACACACACACACACACACACACACACACACACACACACACACACACACACACACACACACACACACACAGGCTTTACCCTCCCAGCACACCCTCTGGGCTGGCACATGGAGTGGAGGGGGGAGGGAGGCCACATGCCCAAGGATGAGACAGAAAAGAGAGAGCAATCCAGGGATGGCAAGATGGCTGCACAGCTCTGCCTGCCTCCTCCTCCTCCTCCTCCTCCTCCTCCTCTTCTTAAATGAGAGAGCATATATATGTGCCTGGCTGTTAAAGTAAAGACTCGCCACGTGGAATAATTAATTTTCCTAAGATCAGAACATCTGTAGCTTCATAGACTGTGAAAAACCCCAATGAAAGAAACATGCATCACATGTTGGACTGATTCCAAAATGATCCCTAGTGGTTCCTATTGCTTGATTCAGATTTGATTTCTAATACACAACTATATTTGATCTTACATTCACCATAATATGATATACAGTAAATTCTTTTTTTTTGGTGCAGGAGTGTTGTGCTACAGGCTGCTGCTGTAAATATAAAAGGATTGATAACCAGGATGCTAGATAGGCAAATGAGTTGGTAATCAGCGAAGACAGAGAGAGAGAGAGAGGGGGGGGGGTGAGTGAGAAGGAGGGGTGCTGCGCAGAGAAGTGTTGACCTAATTCTGTGCAAATGGCTGCTCGTGTGGTAGACAGGAGTATACTGTATATTGTAACGGCTGAGACTGGGGCTGAGCCAGGCGTGCATGTGTGTGTGTTTGCGCACATGTTCCGTAATGATTATGCTTTTTCTGTCATACTGCTTAAAATGTATGCACTGGTTGATGGGGGACGAGTGGCAGTGCAGTAAAACAGTGAAGAAACTGTAAACATTTCATGCGTTTAGTTGAACAAATCGAGCTTGTATCGTAGTTTCTTTTTTCATTTCATTTTGAGAGATGAATGCGTGGAAGCAGAAATTTCATTAAATTCTGCAGAGAGGGAACCATACTTCTACACACACCAAAATATGGACTGTGAGCATCTATAGGAACCCAAGAAATACAGCGCCTTTCCCCTTTTTCACTGCATCCCATCTGCCCTGTGTTGTCTGTCTCTGCCTCTTCTTACCTGTCCTCCCAGCCCACAGAAGCATATGTGGCACCAGTTCTCCTGGTCCCAGCTTGTCAGGGGAACAGCAAAGAAGAAGTCAAAATGACAGCAGAGCGTGTCTTTATCCTTCATTGTGGGGTTGGAAGCTGATTTGCCTGGAACACACACCTAAAATCTGAGGTTTGAATGTGCGAGGACCAAACTGACTCTTCTTAAGTACTCAGAAACAGGTCTCTCAAGTTCACAGTTCAAAGATTATTTTACCCTCCTTCATCACTTTTTTTTAACACCAGAATGCAGATAGAGCCAGCCATGTATATTCTGCTAGAAGCTACTGTAACTGCTTACAACAGCTGTAAACAAAGCAATGGCAAAACTGTCCCAAAGACACCTCCTCAAGTATAATCCTCACACTCTTTATCCAGCTGTATGCTCAATAATGCAACCAAAACAAACAAACAAACAAACAAAAAACGATCGTACTTCCAGTTTGGTGCTTGTTCATTGTCGTGCTGAATGCGGCCAGCTGGCCACAAAAAGTATAACTGGAAAAGTGTAACAGGAAGATTTCTGAGGTGGGTCCAGTTCCTCTTCTCTTGCTGTGTTTGTCCCAGCCTGTGGAATCCACTAAATGGGTCACCCTGAAGATTCTGTCAGCAGCATCTTTCTTATACCTTGTAACTCTTTATCTTCTGAAATTAATTTTGTTCTGTTTTTCCTGGCCTGCCTTCATTGTTTAACGGTGTCAGGAAGGTCTGATCTGAGTGCCTGATCTGAACCGCCTACCTGATCCGTTCTGCGCATGCGCGGTATGACGTATAAGAAAGGGGACAGATTTGGCTGTCTGATCTGTACCAAACATACGGCTCTGCAATGCTTGATGGCAAAGCAAAATGCCTCGCGGTTTATTCATACTTTTTTTTTTTCATTCAATTATACTTCGTTGTGATGTTGAATCCCTCTTCATGTAGCCTAGGGTTTTCTTCCATGTATCATTGTATTATTTTTTTCATCCTGAAAGATGAGTATACTTTGGTTTTGTCTTTAGACCAATCGTGACGACCGTGTCTATTGGAGCAGTTTTATGACGAGACAGGTTAACTGTCCCATTTTGCAGGTTTGAATCCCACGCCCAGCTTGATCAAACCATATCTTTCTTTCAATACAGAAAGTCCTATATACGATAGATAGCCAAGTCCCTGGCATAGCACAATGAACAAAATACACAGAGTGCTGTCAAGAATATATCAGAAATTTTATTTGGGAGGTATACAAGAGTACAAAGTCAAGATGCAAATTAAATTAGACTGACAAACATTTCATCGTACAACTAAACCCTTAATCCCACGTCAAAAACAAACCATACTCAAGCAGTTGAAGAAATGCCTGACACTGCACATTCGATGCTATTGAAGATCCATCAGATAACCCATTTACACTCGACTTTGATAACACGTCAATTATAAATATTTATTCAATAATAAATGGATAAAACGAAAATTTAGATAGACATTAGACAAAGCTGATAGATGCATATACAGTAAAAGTTCAATGGCTATGATGGCTGGTAGTTTCCTGGGGAATTCATAAAAACACAAACTTATTGGACTGTAAAACTGCAGTGTATCTCGTGTATCATTAATCACTATCACACTAACACTTCGGTCTTTCCATACACACACACATTTGTATACACACACACACACACACACACACAAACAAACATGCACACACACACACACACACACAGGTGCGCCCTCAACACTCATTAGTCTCGGTGAACATGCAATTGATCTGCAAGCCCTGCTGTTCGGCGGAATCATCCACGAAGGCGTCCATGTCATGACGAAGCTGGAAGAGGAAAAGGTAGGGGTCCTTGGCCTTGGGGAAGTCTGACTCCAAAGCCCTCCGTAGTGCCTCGCCCCACCCCATTGACATTAGTTGCCTTTTTAGTGTCTTATCCAAACTCATGAACTGTGTCGGTCTATTTACGGTCCATATGATGATAGTTAATTAATATCGCTCTACAAAATCACCTCTTATTAAAAAGTCGTTGGCCACCGGATTTATATTCTTCTTATCAACGGATGGATTAAGGGAACCTGTTCGTAAAAACTCTTGAAGGGCAACATAAAAATGAAAGTTGTCTATTATCTTCTCAGTGTCTCTTTTTGTCTCACTGTCTCTCCGTAGTCTCTTAGTTGTCCGGGTCAGCTGCTGAAGTAAATTTTCCGAGGTGACTTTAATTTTTTACGGTATGTAGGTTACGTCACCTTTACGTTCCGAGCAAGTGTAGAACTGGTCGGGTACTGTGGTAACACGCATGCACAGAATGGATCGGGTAGACGGTATGGATCAGGCACCCACAAGGCCCCCAACCAACCACAGGTGTGGAAGCTGCAGGGACAGGTGGGTGTGGCAGCATGCAATCAGACTACAGGTGTAAGGGATCTGGAGAGGAGGGTGGGTGTGACAGCATGCAACCAGACTACAGGTGTAAGGGATCTGGAGAGGAGGGTGGGTGTGACAGGTTCTGAATGACAACAGTGAATGAGGCTGGCAAACTGGTGGAGATTGATGAGAGATCCAGTCAGATTCCTGACACTGACATCTTCACTTTGGTTGGTCCACCAAACAAACATCATATCGAATCAACACATCATAGTTATTGGTTTTTCTTTTGTTTTTTACATTGGACTTCCATTCCATAACTTTTTCAGCTGCTTTTGTCCAAAGCAATGCACAATAGCACTTTTTGTCATCTTATCTTTGACAGTTCAGACCTTTGAGAGGAATGGGAAGCAGCAGCTGAGGTACTTTTTTTTTTTTTTTTGTTTAGAAGAAATAGAAGAAATAGCAAGAAAGGCTTGATTTAAGAAAGCTCCAGGTTTCTGAATGGCTGTATCTTAGTCCCAGCTGAAAGCTGGGCAGTGACTCTGGTTGAGTGAATTTTGAGCCCCCAAAGCAATGAAGGGCACGTCAAGGGTGGAGGAACAGACACCTACATGGGAAATGCTATGTGTTTTAGCACGGAACATACAGTGTATTTTTTGTTTGTGTGTTTGTACCTCTTGTTTAGTAATGTATAGACTTTATATAGTACGATCATTGTCAGTGTCAATCATGATGCATCATGTATCATGTGCATTGTCAGTCTTCACCGTAGACTCTTCACTAGCACTCCCCAAACTCCAACCCCCCCCCCCCCCCCCCCCATGGCTATATCAAGTTGCTGCTGTTGTAAACTGAACAGCAGGAACAGACCACTTACACTCTGTCCAAATACAGCAATGAATCATGGTCCTCAGATAGCCCAGATCTGGTAGCCAGAGGCATAGAGGTTGGGTTAATAGGGCACTCGGTTCTCCTATTGGAGTAAATATCCCCCATAACTTTTGCTAGGGTTTTGATTACATAATGAAAACTAGCTCTCTGGCTCCCAGATCTGGCCTGTGACTTGGGCAGAAAGATCTTAGATTTATTCCTGCTGCTCACATTGAAAAAATTAAATTACCAAAACACAGAGGGGCTTCTATTGTGAAGCAGACACAATAAACGCTATGGATGTGTCACCAAGGTTAGTGCTGACAGAGGTCACCTCTCCAAACAAGACAAGTTGTTCATTGGTTGTCTTTACATATACTATGATAATTCCATTTATGAGAAAAATATTTGCTGTAGTTGTTTTCCCTGTAGTTTCATCCACGATGCTGTTCAATCTCAAGCTTCAACACCACAGCAGGACCTATGGAACATGTGCAGAACACCATGGGCCGGTTGAAGCATACACATGCTGGAGTAAATCTATTCCCGATTGCATTATCTAGGTGTGCTAATCCAACTTTAAAAAGTAGGATTTCAGTTGGGCTAAGATGTTCCAGCCTACAGAGAGTAGAGCTGCGTCGGGAGACTGTTTCACTGCTGTATGTGTAGCAAAATGTTGTGAAAACTGCAGTTGGATGTCACTGGTCAGTTATATCCACAATGAATTTCTTCAAAAATGCAATTAAGACCACCATCTATTTTCTACCTCTTATCCTGTTGAGGGTCACGAGGGCTGGAGCCTATCCCAGCAGCCTTCAGGCCGGAGGCGGGGTTCACCCTGGACGGGTCACCAGTCCATGGCAGGGCCAACACATAGAGACAGACAACCATTGGCTCTCCCAGCCACACCTACGGTCAATTTAGAGTCTGGATTAACCTGGTCCCTCTTGATGTCTTTGGACTGTGGAGGAAGCTGGAGTACCAGAGAGAACCCAGCAGGAACAGGGAGAACATGCAGACACAGAAAGACCCCACGATGGAGCCGGGGCTCGAACCTGGAACCTTCTAGCTGTGAGGTGACAGTGCTGACCACTGCACTACCGTGCCGCCCAAGATCAGAGATCATGTTAATTATTTCTTACACTGCCTGATACTTTATTCTGGTTACGGGAATCAGAAAATGCTGTTTCCCATCAGAGAACTGCCTTAATCTGGGTAATATCAAACTACTGCAGTCCATGTAGAAGTAGTAATTGTTTTATGTATGGAGAATTCCCTAACATAAGGTAAAAACAAGCTTGTCAGCACTTCTATGAGATGCGGTTTCTATTTACTTGTAATACACACAACACGCGTTTACAGTTCCTCACTGTCAATTATTGACGGATTTCTTCATTAAACTGACCCGAGTGTGACTGCACTGGAAAACACACGGTCATTCTGATGTATTTCAAAGGACAAAGTCTAAAATAGTTCACTGACCCCGAGAGTCTGTATCATTTAATCAAATTGAACAGGAGTGATATCTGTGGGGCGAAATCTCCAAACATCCAGTGTGCGATAGGATCTCATGTGAATGTGATGAACACTCATTTGATGTATTATTGGCGTATTAGAAGGTCTGAACCTGAACTAAACACAGAGCAGTATTTTAATTGCATTTCATGAGTACCTATAACTGTACTTTATCACTGCTGTTACGCTGGACTTTAGAGTGCCATTATCTAACTGCCGCTTCAGGGAGTGAAGAAAACCTGATGAATAGTAATTGGACCGCATTAAAGTTGTCACATTTAATGACAGTGAATATCAGCAAAGAACATATGCTAGTGGCAATTTCATTTCACCAGTATCGGTCGTAAAGAAACACGAGCAGCATAATAGCCCAGTATCTTTTCACGAAAAGTCTACGAAGTGTTGAGGCGCATATTTTGTCCCCCAAATTGTAACTACGTGACTAGAAAAGGCACTGCCTTCAAAGGCCTCTCTGACACGATTCCTAACTAGGATCCAATGCCAACAGGTGATTGCTGTCGTGGTTTTCGATGAGGATGTCCTACCCTGCACAGTGTGACAGTGGACAACGTCAGCAGCATGTTGCTAGCTTGACATGTCGGTCACCTTGACTGCTTTAGCAAAGTCTGGCTCAGCCTCTGGCTTTTTATGATTGGTAGAAATTGATACTGACATTCTTCTGAATTCTCCCTGTTTCCTGTCAACAATCAACATGGACGACAAGAGACTCATTGATGAGGTTGAGAAGGGAGGTATTTTGCATGATCCAGGTCACCCCTTCAACAAGGACATCCTTTTTACCAATTATAGAAGATTTGAGATTTACATGTGTATTTAAAACTAACTACTAGACAAAAAATACCTTAACTAGTTAATTTGACAGTTCTTGAATTTCATTATAATTGTGAGCCTATTAGAAATATCACCTCAATCATAAAAATAATTGTTCGAGCTGACATGATGATTAACGCTTCATAAGATTTAATTTATATCATTTTCTAGACTTTTCCTTCTGCTAGTACCCAGTCGCCACACGCTTCAATCCAAATATACGTGACTGGGCCTTTCTGCATTTGGGAGTCACAAAGAATTAATGCAGAGCTAAAAATGTCAGTGAGCTCAAGACACCTGCTTCTGAGTACTTGAAAGGCAAAATAAACTATTATTGAAGTATCACTTTAATGCTCAGACGGCTGTGTCTCTGTCAGCTTCTGTTGACAACAGTGAATAGGTTGCTTTAATTTTATGAGAAGCTGTTCTTTATCTACCTGTCTGATGAAGCAGGGATACAGACAGTAGAGAATTACAGTTTGAAGTTGTTGTCATCTGGTGGATGTTTTCAAGCCCTGGCTCCATCGGGGTCTTTCTGGGTGAGTCTCCATGTTCTCCCTGTTCCTGCTGGGTTCTCTCTGGTACTCCAGCTTCCTCCACAGTCCAAAGACATCAAGAGGGACCAGGTTAATCCAGACTCTAAATTGACCGTAGGCGTGGCTGGGAGAGCCAATGGTTGTCTGTCTCTATGTGCTGGCCCTGCCATGGACTGGTGACCCGTCCAGGGTGAACCCCACCTCTCGCCTGAAGGCAGCTGGGATAGGCTCCAGCCCCCCGCCACCCTTACCAAGATAAGCAATAAAAAATTTATGGATGATAAATGGATGGATGGATGGATGGATGGATGGATGGGTGAAGGCCTCATTAAATATGATCACATCTATGAACCAAGCTGCTGTGACACAAAGTTGGTTTAGAAAAGGACGAAGGCCCTGGCCAATGTAGGATGGCCAGCGAGCCACCCAAGAGATTCCAGACGCTGTCTTCAACACAAAAGTACCGTGACTTTCTATTGCTTTCATGGTTGGGATGCCCAGTTTTTAACAGATGTTGGTTCATCACAATGTATCATGTGGTAAGTAGTCATGGTCACTTAAATTCTATTAGTTCATGTTTGTTCCAATATGAAAACATGTTTGTGCTTGTTAAAATTATTGCACTCTGCTACTACAGCATCTGAGCAGCAAAACTGTATTCTGATAGCGTATTGATCATTTTACATGAACAGATTATAGTTGTGTGATCATGGAAAAACACAAGAAGAGCACAGTTTACCCTTCATCACAACACACGCACACGCACACACACACACACACACACACACTCACGCCTTTCTTTCTGTCTCCACCTCACTCTTTCTCTCTCCTCCATATCAGCAATATTCCCCTGGCACCATTGGATAGTATGTCATCATTCACTATAGCAAGTGTCTGCGCGCACACTCACACACCCTTACAACCAAACACACTCCCTGGTCTTGTCCTATAATGTCATTATGGCACCCACTGAGTCAAATTACACTGAATCAATAGGTCTAGTTTATCCATTGGGGGGCCTCCAGGCACTCAATTACAGCTCAGGGGAATGTGTAGGGTGTGTTTGTGTGTTTGCATGCACTATGGCATGCATGCATATATGTGTGTGTGTGTGTGTGCTTTCGGCTCCCCCAATTCTGTGTGTGTGTGTGTGTGTGTGTGTGTGAGTGTGTGTGTGCACGCGCGTGTGTTTGAAGTCTCTAAAGACTGCCCTTGTGTTATCAGTGGTTCACGTGTCTCTACATGACTCTGTGTGTAGGGACTGTCGTGAGTATATGCAGACGGGTTTATTCTCTTCACCGGCCCTGCAAGGGGACAGCAGCATCAAGGCAGATATGGCCAATAGTCAGATAAGCTAATTGACTCGCTGACTGTCTCAATGAAAAGCCTATTGAGATGCAGCCCGGCGTCTCAAAAGCACCTCACAACAATGAGGAGAATGTTAATGACTTGCTTTTTTGACTACAAGGTAAACAGCACAGCAGCCTGGATGCCTTGCAGCATTTATTCTGCCACATTATCACACAGCACACAATGCAGCTGTTATAGGATTCAGTGATAAACATTCCTGGAATCACAGGACGGTTTTACAGAACACAGTTAACTCTGGTGCGAGGCCAGTGGGAGGGGTAGTTGTAAATTAGCACCAGGGAAAGATGCACAAGGAGAACCACATGTTCTTCTTTTTTAGGGCGGGGCAGTGATACAAAAATGGCTATTAAAGGCTCTCTTATTCAGTATCGATAACAATCACCATGCAAATTCACCAATTAACTTCAGCTGTGTTTTCAGTTAAAAAATAACTGAGAATATGAGCTGACTATGACAGAGCCCTAGAGTGGCCAGAGAGAGAAAAATAATAATTTTGTGGTCACAAGATGATCAGATAACATGTTCCAAGAAATAAAAATATATTTAGGAAACAAGTTCTTATTATCTGGTGGCCACAAATTAATCAAATTGAGGGAGCAAGTTATATTTATTGGCCTCAAAACCACTAAGTAGCCAGTGGAAAACTGGTAAGGATCCTTTTGTTGTTATGGAAATATGAAATGCTTGGATCACTCATGCTTGAAGGGGCCCGATTATGCTCATGTCAGGGGCTTTTAATACGTGTTGGACCCCAGTGAGGAACAACTGAAAGATTCGATCAATTAAAAAAAACAACTCCATAATTATCACATATCGCAGTCTGTAAATGCTCGGATTCAGCCCCCCCCCCCCCCCCACACACACACACACAAGCACCTTTTCCACCCCTACCACGCCCACTCTGCTGAGATTGGTCAACATATTGTGCCCCCCCCCCCCCCCGCATAGTAACACACCTCCTCCTCCGAAGGCAAAAGAGTTACTTGCTCCCCCGAAAACACAAAATCTTCCTATTGCTGCCTTAATTCCTCTTCTTTGGGAAGTTCATGCAAAAATAAGAAGTTTTTACACCCAAAGAAACACTTTCTGTACGCCATTACGATGACAACACCGTAGCTCTGTAGTCTGCACCGTATACTTCCGTGGCAGAGCCGGTTGGGCGGCAACACCACTGAGCACTGAGACCAGAGCCAGGAGAGTCGCCGTATATGGAGCTTCCCCTGAAGTTGTGACGTTTTCAGCTGTGCAGACCCTCCTGAAACTCCGCCCTGGGGATGACTTTAACACACGCCGACCTCATGATGTGACACTTCCATGTCCTCCAGAACAGGTATCCAACATTTTAAACATATTTATGCTCAAAAAGCTGGAAAAGCATAATAGGTAATAAGTAATAGCTGTAGTAATAATTTTAAATTTATTTATTCTTATTCACTGACCACCAACTTGAAATGAAATTCACTGTTTAAAAAATAGTCTTCAGTAGAGATCAAGTTAGGTTTGGGCACAGAAGAGAGATTCAGTCAAGGGTAGGAAAACATCAGTCAGATAGGTTAATGATATGACCCTCACTCTCAAGCCCAGCCTGCCTCCTGATGTGAACCTCTTGAGGTTTAACGGTAGCCACTGCCACCTCCCACACAAACACAGGTGTTTTATTGCGGCCCTGTTCCACTGAGGCAGGGCAGAGCTCTGGTGCTGTGCGTGCTGCCCCACTGAGGTGCTGTGAAACACTGAATAGAATGAGACTTGATTAATTTGGTCAATTACACCATCATTTACCTTGTAATTAAAAAACATTAAAACTTGACATTAAAAAACGCTGCAATGAAAAGGCCTTTCTGCTTAGGTTGTATTACAGTTCTTTTTAAATTATGATGCAATGGAGGAGCTTGTCTCAGATTTTGACTGGTGTGTACGGTAGTCGATGGTGTAGAATATGCATTCCACATGATAACCATGGCTGCACGGTGGTGCAGTGGTCAGCACTGTGGCCTCACAGGTTCCTGGTTCGAGTCCCGGCTCGGGCATGGGATCTTTCTGTGTGAGTCTGCATGTTCTCCCTGTTCCTGCTGGGTTCTCTCTGGTACTCGGGCTTCCTCCACAGTCCAAAGACATCAAGAGGCTGACTGATACTCTAAATTGACTGTAGGTGTGGCTGTGAGTGTGAATGGTTGTCTGTCTCTGTGTGTTGACTCTGCGATGGACTGGTGACCTGTCCAGGGTGAACCCCGCCTCTCGCCCGTAGCTGCTGGGCTAGCCCCCCCCCCCCCCCCCCCCACAACACTTAACAGGAACAAGTGGAAGACGATGGATGGATGATGGCCATGTGGCTGGTTCTGTTGCCCTTTGCTAACGTATAAAGAATAAATAACTGGAATGTTTAAAGACTCGCTGTTAACTTGAATGTAAATCCATTGAATATTCTAATCATGCAAAACTTCAGATTTTCCAAATATTATCAGAGTAATTAGGAAAAAATTCTGACAGTGGGAAAATGATGTTCCAGGTGCAGTGCATCATTTTCCAGATTCTAGTAGTGTTTTGACATACATGTGGCATCACATGTGTTCGAACTGGTTACGGTGACCTTTAGCCAAGGTACAGGCAAAAGGGAGCTTCAATGTTTCATTGCCCTGATGAGTCAAGACTACTGATTTTAAAATGTGGTTTCAAGATTAATTCAATTTTGAAATTTTTTTTGATACATCCATTTAAGACAATCAGCTTTTGAATACAAACTAACTCTCCACAGAGATTCTGGGTGGGCTGCAGTGACTGACAGCCAAGGTGATAAACCACTCCCATGGGGCCTTGTCTGACCCTTGTATGGACGTTTTCATAGACAAGCAATTAGCACTCTGAGTACAGACCAGATAGCCAATTAGAGATGTTTTGTTAAGCCCCCTCCATATGTAAAACAGTCCAGGAATTTGCAGAGATGAACTCAAGTGCTGCCAGAGATGTTTAAGTATAGGTGGCAGAATTGAAAAATTAAGGCAGGAGTAATTAGGAAGCTGCAGAGTGCAACAAGACAAGGAGCGTGTATTCCTCGAATTTAAACTCATATATATCTATATCTATATACATAGATTAAGATATAAATTAGTGTGTATATTTGTGTGTATACATACATATGTATATGTATACATATATACACAAACAAAAATGCGCGCACACACATACACATACATACATACTTACATCAAGCAACATCTACTGCACGTCTGTCCGTCCTGGGTGAGGGATCCTCCTCCCCTCCTCACCCTGAGGTTTCTCCCATTGTTCCCTGTTAAAGGTTTTCTATGGAGTTTTTCCTCAGTGGATGTGAGGGTCTGAGGGCAGAGGATGTTGTTATGATGCCATGAAGCCTGGAGACAAACTAGTGGTGAAAACGGGCTCTACAAATAAAATTGCCTTGCCTTGCCTTGCCTTGCCTTACATACATGCATATATATATATGTATATATATATGTATATATATATATATATATATATATATATATATATATATATATATATATATATATATATATATATATATATATATATATTGCAGCACGGTGGTGCAGTGGTCCTCACTGTCGCCTCACAGCAGGAAGTTTCCAGGTTTGAGCCCCGGCTGCAGCACAGGATGTTTCTGTGTGAGTCTGCATGTTCTCCTTGTTCCTGCTGGGTTCTCTTTGGTACTCCAGCTTCCTCCCACAGTCCAAAGACATCAAGAGGGACCAGGTTAATCCAGACTCTAAATTGACTGTAGATGTGACTGTGGGGTATGAATGTGAGTGGGAATGGTTGTCCGTTTATGTGTTGGGCCTGCCATGGATTGTCAACCCGGGTGTGCCCCACCCAAAAGCTGCTGGGATAGGCTCCACCCCCCCCCCCCCCCCCACGACCCTTAACAAGATAAGTGGAAGAAAAAAAAAAAACAAGCAAAAATAATATAAAAAATATATATCTCCTTCCTTCCACCCTCACGGGTCACCAGTCAGTCGCTCTAATATATATATATATATATATATATATATATATATATATATATATATATATATATATATATATAATGTGTGTGTGTGTGTGTGTGTGTGTGTGTATGTGTGTGCGTGTGTGTACATAGTTTTTGCTATCTTTTGGAGACCTTTTCTGGTATGAGCACTAACCTTATCAGGAACCCTAGTCCTCACAGGGACCAAAGACTGGTCCTAAAGCAGCAGAACTTAATTTATGAACACCTGGTCAAAGTTAGAGTGAAGGTGTAAACTGCAGTTAGCTTGAGGTTGAGGTCAGGTATCAGTTGGTTAGGGTTAGGGTTAAGATTAAGATTAGAGCTTGGGTTAGGATATTCACATGAATAGAAGTCAATGGAATGTCCTAATAAGGATAGCTACGCAAACCTGTGTGTGTGTGTGTGTGTGTGTGTGTGTGTGTGAGTGTGTGTGTGTGTGTGTGTGTGTGTGCGTGAGTATCAATGAGAGGCATCCAAAATATGAGTGTGGGTAGAAAGCAGAGTGGCAAAGTGAGGGGTGTGTGTGTGTGTGTGTGGGGGGGGGGGGGGTGGGAGATGAAGAAAGAAGAAGCAAGGCAGAGGACAAGAGAGTGAGTGGGTGGAAAAGAAGCAGGAGAAAAGAGAGGGAGAGGACATGCGAGAAAGAGGACGAGAGAAAAGAGAGAGAGAGTGAAACTGGGACCAGACCAACTGCAGGCCCACATGAATGTTTCAGAGAGTGAAACAGGCCTGTGAACACAGCTCGCTGTGTATAAGTGGGGTGTGCAGCGTGTGTGCAGCGTGTGTGCAGCGTGTGCGACGAATGCAGGTGCAAGCTCTTGGAATTCCTTTTGATCATATAGGCCACATCCGAGATAGTGTGTATGTGTGTGTGTATATGTCTGTGTTCATGTGTGTATTTATGTGTGTCGTCCTGACGGTGGTAGTGGTGGGGGTGGGGGGATAAGTTCAGCTGCAGAGACTTGATGAAAACTCTGCCATGTGGTGAATTTTCTACGAGATCTTGCATTTTGCAGCACCTGTATGAATGCACACACACAAACACACAAACAAGCATGCAAGCACACACACACACAAACACACACACACACACACAAGCACGCATGCACACACTTCATTTGATTTTGACAGTTATTTTAAGATTTTGAGAGGCTGGTTTCTCATCAGCGGTCAGCCGCTGTGATGTCATGAAGATGTTGGGTGAATTTTGCCACTCATCACATCTACTCATGTGCAGTATGTCACAGTCAGCTGCTCGACCGGAGCCGTAGCTTAGCACAGACTGAGTACATGTGCGCTGATGGGATCAAGCTCACACTGTTGAATCCAGTCACATCAGTGATATTTCCCTGGATACACTTCATCAATATTGTCCTTGCTGTTGGACATTGTTGGTTCATTTCACAACTCAATTTCTCTGAGTTAAATGCCACTGGAGGCTGTGCTAACCCTGTTTGTCTCCACTGTTTTAATTACTACTTCCTAAAAGTCTCGTATCAAAAATTACCCTGCAACCACAGGCGCTTGCGGAGCAAATGGAGCAGTGCATCTCTCTTAGTCAGTCAGGGAGCACCAGTTGGTTCAAAATGAGACAGAGGTTGGAGAAGAATGCTTCAGGAAAATGGAATGCATGAAAAAATAAAATTAGCCTGGACCAGGTGAGCAGAACCTAGCAAGATCACCTTGTGCATATTCTCAGTTGCTGCCAAAGGGCGCCATGACCTCAAGCCTTAGGTGGAGAGTATCAGTACAGTGATTCAAAGCAGCAAGAATTAGCATCCCCTTGTACTTCATCCATCTCCGCTCTGGATACGTTAACATCAGCATTTACAGAGGAGTGGGGCTGTAAGGAAGGGAGTGGCATGTCAGAGTGAACGTCACACTGGTGCGTGATTCAACATGGCGGCATGCATCTGAAGATACGAGAACAAGCTAACTCCTTAACGCCGATTTACACAGTTAGATCAATCGGAAACTCAAACCACGGTAAGAGACTTTCAACTCTCTCATCCACAAACAATCCTCAAAATAAATCTGGAAGAAGAGACAGTGGAAAGTCTGCAGGAGTACATTGATGAGTGCTACCACCGACTCGTCATGGGTAAGACCGACAACACGACGACCCCACTTCCTAAAAGAAGCCGACAGTCCAGCGCACCCTCATCACCCGATAAGGATTTCGGAGACATCCTGGAATCAACAGACAAAAAACTGACAAGTTTCGACGCAAGACTCTCTCTGGTGGAAATCCTCCACCGAGAGTTCCAGGCTCTCCGTGAGTCTCTGGAATTCAGCCAGCAACAGGTGGCTTCACTGGCCGCTGAAAATCAAGCCCTTAAAGCCTCCATTAAATCACTCACCGAGGGTGCGACGGAGATGAGAACAAACGGATGAAAGAGGCCATCCTCGACATCCAAGCTAGGAGCATGCGGGACAACCTGGTATTCTCCGGCATACCTGAGCAGACGGAGGAAGACCCCGAGATGTCCCTCAAAGACTTCCTCCACAAACAGCTGAAACTTCCGATGGAGACCGTGAAGAACATCACCTTCCACCGGGTGCATCGCCTTAGAGGGAAGAGGCCAGAGAACCGGCGGCCCAGACCCATCGTTGCGAAGTTCGAGCACTTCAAGCAGAAGGAGCTGGTGAAGAGCCGGGGCAGGGAGCTGAGAGGAACGGACTTCAGCGTGAACGATCACTTCCCTAAGGAGATGCTGGAGCGCCGCAAACGCCTGTTCCCTGTCAGGAAGAGGTTCATCGACGGAGGATCCCGCGCTGTCATCGCGTGGATAAACTGTACGTTAACGGCCAGCTGTTCCATGATCCGGAGATCACCCCTTGGCTCTACTGAAGCGCGTCTCCTCTCTCCACCCAGAACTCACCGGCTTCAGCCGAGGATGGTATTAGCATGATGAAGGTCATGGATTAAGGTAACACCAGTTTCTCTCATTCGTTGTTTTTTTTTTTGTTTTGTTTTCTTTCTCTTTCAATACTGTGTTAAGCCTAAAACATAAAAACGCACGTTGTCGACGGCTACATGCCGAGTTCACTCTCGAGTGTGTATTTATGTGAGTATTTATGTCTCCCCTTTGTCTTTCCTGTCGTTGTTTAGTGTTACATGTCATTATTAAATGTGATGTTTATATGGTTTGTAGTGCAGGGACATAGTATTGTTACATTTGCCACACACATGCACTCTCATCCTCTCTGCCGCCACCACACACGCGTGCACAAAGATACAGGTACACGTTCTCTCTCTCACTCACCGACTGATTACAACTTACACTCAGTAGGTTAGTTTAGATACGAACAAACTACGGTTTGTCACTTGGAATGTACGTGGAATTGGCTCACGTGAAAAACGGCTAAAAATTTTAACACACCTACAAAATTTACAAGCAGACATTGTCCTGTTACAGGAAACCCATCTACCTAAAACAGGTAATCATGTGTTAAGCCCACAGTTCCCGCACACATACACAGCGGGTTATAACACCAAGCAAAGAGGCGTAGCCATTCTGATTCACTTGTAAAAACACTATCGTAGACCCGGAAGGTAGGTTTGTAATAGTCACCATATCCACACACAACACAGAGGTATGCATGGCCAGTATATATGGTCCAGATGTTGATGACCCCTCCTTCTTCCACAGCTTCTTCACTGCACTCTCAGCCCACTCAGACACAGCACTCATAGTGGGAGGGGACTTCAACCTGGTATTGAACCCACAAGTGGACAGAATCAGTAGAGCAGC
This sequence comes from Aulostomus chinensis, assembly GCF_037954235.1. Lineage (NCBI taxonomy): Eukaryota > Metazoa > Chordata > Actinopteri > Syngnathiformes > Aulostomidae > Aulostomus > Aulostomus chinensis. Next base: position 21,834,291 of record NC_141341.1, on the reverse strand, counting down.
TAGTCAGCGCAACTGCCAATCATCCGACATAATAAAGCAGTACATGAGTGATTTTGGTCTTTGCGATGCTTGGCGCTCACACCACCCCACGCTTAAGGAATACACCTACTACTCACCAGTGCACCACTCCTCCTCTCATTTGGACCACTTTTTAATTAGCAACTGAATTGTGAAGGACGTCTTTGACACCAAGATTCACCCTATTGCCATTAGCGACCACGCACCAGTCACTCTGACACTCTAAAAAAAAACTAGAACACCGCTTTCTAAACAATGGAGATTTAATAGGTCATTGCTCAAGGACCCCAATTTTATTAAATTCTTTAAGGAGGAATGGACAATATTCTGTGAGATAAATGACCAGCCTGATGTCTCAGCTTGTGTGCTGTGGCAGGTGGCAAAAGCAGTCATGTGAAGCAAAATAATATCTCACTCTTCATATAAGAAAAAACAGGAGAAAGCTCTCGAAACAGAATTAAATGAAAAAATTAAAGCCTTGGAGACAACTTATGCCGCCTCCCAAGAGGAACACCTACTGAGAGAATTAAGGGAATTAAAACTAAAACTAAATAATTTACTCGACATCAAAACACAATTTCAGCTGCAGAGACTACGCTTGGAGAACTTTGAACAGAACAATAAATCCAGCAGATTTTTAGCGAACCGACTAAAACAGAACAAAGAAAGAGCAACAATATCCTCCATTAAGGACTACAATGGGGAAACAACCTGTGACCCAGAAGAAATCAATTACATTTTTAGGGAATTCTATAAAAAACTTTACTCACCTGAGATTAACCCATCCAAACCTTGCATTGAAACCTTTCTAAGCACAATTGACTTGCCAAAATGTAATCAAGACCAAATAATGGCTCTGGAGTCACCTATTTCTATCGAGGAACTTCAAGAAGCCCTTAAACATATGCCAAACAAGAAAGCCCCGGGACCAGATGGCTTTCCTGCAGAATTCTACAAAGAGTTTTGGCCTGAACTTGCACCAATATTTTACAAAATGTTCACTGAAATACAGGAAACCTCGACCCTGCCACCCGACATGAACCGTGCGATTATTAGCTTTCTCCTTAAACCGGACAAAGACCCAGCACTTCCATCAAGCTATCGTCCAATATCACTTATAAATGCAGACATTAAAAGTCATCAGCAAGGCGCTAGCTAGAAGGCTCGAAAAAGAAACACCTCACATAATACATCCTGAACAGACCGGGTTTATGAAAGGACGACACTCTACCAACAACACACGTAGACTTATCAACCTGATAGACGACTGTAACAGTCAGAGCAAGGATGCCATAATTGTCTCCCTAGATGCAGAAAAAGCATTTGATAGGGTAAATTGGAACTTTCTCCTCACCACATTACAAAAGTTTGGGTTTGGAGATAACTTTGTGAACTGGATCAAAATATTTTACCGCGCTCCCAGTGCTTGTGTCAGAACAAATGATCAAACTTCTCCAAGCTTCTCTCTCCAAAGAGGAACCAGACAGGGTTGTCCACTTTCCCCTTCCCTTTTTGCTATATTCATAGAGCCACTCGCAGCTGCAGTCCAGCAAAACAACAACATCAAGGGAATTGACACTACAAATGTGAACCAGAAGATAAGCCTTTATGCTGATGATGTATTACTTTTCCTACGGAATGCACAATCATCTCTCCCTGAAACGATAGCACTCATTGACAAATTCTCGACCATTTCTGACTACTCAGTTAATTGGAGCAAGTCAACTGCTCTGCCCATCGACTCAGGTTTCCAGAGTACGCTCGCCGCACCACTACGGCCAGGGAACATTAAATACCTGGGCATCAACATCTCTGCCAAACTGTCTGACTTGACACGGCTAAATCATACCGCCCTAATCAAAGAAATAGAGGACGACCTCACCCGGTGGCGCACACTACCCATATCACTTATGGGAAGAATAGCAACAGTGAAAATGATGATCTTGCCAAAAATCAACTATGTTTTCTCGATGGTTCCGACCCAGCCTCCCCGGACTTGGTTCAAAACACTCGACTCTAACATCTCAAAATTTCTCTGGAAAGCTAAGCCACCACGTATAAGCTTAAAGACTTAACAAAAGAGTAAAGACTATGGTGGCTTGGAACTACCAAATTTTTATAATAACTACTTGGCCAATAGATTACAATACATACTAAAATGGTTAAAGCCAAACTCATTAGACCAAGCATGGCACGATATTGAACAAACATTCTGCAAAGAAATCCAAATCTCTGATCTCCCTTTTATCAGCCCTGTTATCAAGCATCACAGCTGCTTTAAGTACATTAGCATCAGCAACACCCTCATAGCCTGGTGGGAACTTCTCAAAAGCAATGGGCTCTCGAACACCCCTTGCAGGCTCACACCTATCTGGAACAATCCTGACATCCTGCAAAATAAAAAAACAATACATTTTGCTGCATGGGCCAATAAAGGGATTAAAAATCTAGAGCATATCTTCCAAGACAAAGCATTCATAGAATTTAACCAAATTACAGCAAATAATGGTATCAACAAAAACAAATTTCTGGAATATCTTCAGCTCAAATCTATAATACAGGCACGGTTTGACTTTACCCAGTTAGACTTAGAGCTTCCACCCAGAATAACAGATTTTTTACAAATTTCACCCCCTAAGCTACTGTCTAAAATTAACTCAATAGTTTCAACAACAGAACTTATAATCAATATTCCTTCATCCAAATGGGAGAAAGATCTGTCGATCAACCCACACCCTAACTTTTGGATAGAAATCTGCTCCAACACACTGAGAATGATTCGCAGTGGTAACCTACAATTAATAAATTACAAGGTTCTCCACAGAACACACTACACAGGACAAAGGATGTTCCAGATGGGCCTCACACAAACAAACATTTGTCCATATTGTGCGACTGGCTCACCAGACTGCTATCTGCATGCTATATGGCTTTGTACACCTGTTAACAATTTTTGGCAAAGGGTTTGTAAAGACCTATCACGGTGGTTAGGGTACCCCATCCCCATCTCCCCCTCACTAATGTTAATATGGAAGTAAACAAATCCTGCATGCTTCTCACTGCTCTAAGCATCGCAAAGAAGGCCATCCTGATGAATTGGAAATCCAAGAACAACCTAAGCATTACTCAATATAGAAACCTTTTATTAGACCACATTTCCATGGAGAGAATGTCTGCTTGGGAGGAAAGTCGATCGTCAGAGTTCGAACAAATCTGGTCCCTGATAATTAAATCCATCACATAGTTTTGATTAGGGGGGGCTGGGCTTCGTGGCTCTGGCCCCGGGGCGGGTGGCTATGGACGCTGGCTGCCTTGGGTGTCCAGTGGCTCGCTGGGCTGGTGGGCCTGGGGTTACTGCCTTCTGGGGCGGCTTTGGGTCTCGCCTGTTGAGGGACGACGTGGGGGGCGTGGGGGCGGCTTCCCCTATCATGGCGGCACCCTATGGGATTGGGGGTTGGGGGTCCTGGGCTGGGTCGGGGCCTCCACCCGGCATGGGGGGGTCGAGGGCCCTGTGCTCTGCTGCCGGGGATTCGCAACGGTCCCTCAGTGGGGTCCTGCGGTGGGGGGCTGTGGTCGCCCAGTCCCCGGGCTCCGGCGGGGCGTGCTGGGGCGTGCTGGGGCCTGCCGTTGCGGCTGGGGCATATTTGCCCCCGGACGATGGGAGGAGGGTGGGGAAGGAAGGTTAGGTGGGGTTAGAGAGGGAGGGGGGTCAGGGGGAGGGGGAGGGGGGTCGGGAGGGAGGGAGGGAGGTAAGGGCTGGAGAGTGATTGAGAGGTGGACTGCTTGGCGCCTGGGACTTGCTGACCTGGGGCCCTGCCGCTCCCCCGGGGGGGTCGCACCCACATTTGGGAGGGGTTTGCTAGCCTCGGCCCACCCTCGGGCGGGCTGGGCCCTGGCGCGGTGTCCTGGACTGCCGCCACTCCGGACAAAGGGAGGATGCTAGGGGACGTCTGAGGGATGGGGGCTGACCTCCTTGATGCTGATCGAACTGGGGGCCCTGACCACGGGCTGCTGGCTGGGGGTTCCGCTGTGCACTGGGGGCCTGGGCCCTCCCTGCCCTCTGACTGCACGGTGGTGGGCCCTCTGCCCGGATCTCCGGACAGTGCCCCTTGGTGCTCCAATCTGACACCTGGACCAGGGAGGCTAGACTCCCTGTCGGCTGGTTGCAGTGGTGACGGGGTGGTCAGCGGGGCCAGTCTGGAAGCTGACCCCCTGCAGGTCTGGCCCATTCCTCAGCCCCTCTCATTGCCTCTCTGTCCCATCACATCACATCTTATGTATCACTAGGCCTTGAGGGGCTGGACCCCCCAATTTTAATCACATCGTAGACATTTAGGGCTTGGGGGAGTGCATGAGGATGTACTGGGAGACTCTGCCGTCTGCAACCGGCGGGGCTCCCATGCCCTGGGTGCCTCCGCCAATTTTAACCACATTCTAGTCATCCACATCATCACATCTACATTCCCATGCACAACACGCACCCTGCACCATGTTGGGATGGGGGGGCAGCTGGGGCTGGGAGTGGGTCCAGTGCTGCCTCCTTTGCTAACTGCACCATTGCGGGCCTGGGGGCCTGGCCGGGGCTCTTTGGGGGGGGGGGGTGGTCCTCTTCCCGGCATGGTGGTTGGGCTGGGGTTGGTCATGGGCCCTGCTGTTGTACGGTGGATCGCTCGCTGGCGGTTTCACTAAGTCTGAGGTGCCCTGGACTGTATCAGCATCTATGGACTACTCAGCCCCTGTATGGAGGAAGATGGGGGTATGATTGTTTTGTCCGGAGGTGGCGGTCCTGGGCGTGCGTGCCTTCGGCTCACCCCGGCGGGTGGGCTGGACCTTTCCGGGGAGTGGGGGGTCCCGGCTGGCTGGCTGGTGGTGCCCTATAGCCTGAAGCCATCCTGCTCTGGGGGGAGGGGGAGAACAGGGGATGAGTAGAGGGGATGGGGATCGAGGGTTGGGGGGGGGGGGGTAGCTCTGTTCGGGGGCGGTGGGCCTGGTCGTTGTGGTGGGCTGTGGCTGCCCCGCCTGGGTGTGGGGTGTGGGTGGGTGTCGGCCTCGCCGCTGGCGGAACCCTCGGGGGGCTCTGGTCGGGTCTCGGGCTGGGGGGCCCTGTGCCCCTGGGCTCTGCTCATGCTGTGGGGGGGGGGGGGGGTGCCCGGCAGGACCGGGGTCATCTCTGCCCCGTCTCTCTGTGGGTTGCTTCCGGGTGGGGGTTGCTGCTCCTATGCTTTCCTATGGGTCCTGGCATGGGTTGGGCCTGTGGCTGTTTCCTGGGGGAGGGGTGGCCTGGGGCTCCCCGTGTCCTGGGGGTTTCGGGGTGCTCTGGTGACCTGGTCCTGACCTACCTGCTATCCTGGACTGGGGGTGCGATGTCCTGGCCCCCCACATCAGCTACAGCCAGCTACGCACAGCATCCAAGATAAACCGTCGCACATACACATACACGTACACACACTTATACACACATACACGCATTGAGCGCACAGCTGACCCATCAACACACACTCAGACATTTATCTTTAAATTATATTAAACCAAATGGTAAGCCTGCACCGGGAATTCTGCAACCATTGTTTTGTTTTTTGTTTTTTCTTTCTTTTTCTTTTGTTGTTGTTACTTTTTCTTTGTTTGTTTGTTTGTTTGTTTGTTTGTTTTTTGGTGTTTTTTTATTGTTGTTGGTTTTTTTTCTGCTATTGTTGTTGTTTTTGTCCCCCCCGTCTTCCCTGTCCTGTCCCTGTTCTCTCTTCCTATCCACTCCTGAGCCTCAGTCTGGTAGCTTCATCAATGAACCAACACCATTCCTAATAAAGTTAAACATAAATGGCAATAGGAGGAGTTTATCAGATTCCTCCTATGCAGAATAAAACTGCTTCAGTACAACAAGGCACCAGGAACACTGATGCTGCTTGCCTCAGCTGCTGAACAGGACAGGTAAAAAAACAAAACAAAACAAAAAAAACATCAGCATTTACAAATAAAGAGGTATTGCTGGAACTTCTGGGTCCAAGAAGTCATCGACCAGACAAGGACTCACTTCATGGATGTTGTGTGACGGTGCTGGAGCGAAGGCTGTGGAGAACCCACTGTGAGATAAATTCAAGTTGAGCGCCAGAGCACAACAGGGACTAATTTATGTAAACTTGTTAAGATGGCTTGTTTTTAATGGAATTCAAGAATTCAGATGGAATTTAAATGCAGGGAAGAGAGTGGTGCAGGAATCAGTTCTAAAAACCTGCTAACTTTGCTCAGCGTCTAATTCCCTCATCTCAGAGTCAAGGGGTTTTTGGTTGAATGCCTGAAATAAAGTTTGTGGTTTAAGATAATTCAATTCATTTTCGATGAAATAAAACATGTCAGTAAATACTGCACCAATGAATTCTGAAGCAGTTCTGTGTCTTAAAAATGGTGGTCGTAACTAAGTGGCTAAGCGAGACTACAAATTTCAACATGGTGAAAGGAGAAGAAGCGTGAAGCGGCTGGTGGTGACATCGAAGTCAGGGGTCCACGTCATAGTTTGTTCATAATGTTAGCTTTGTATTTCCATTTAATTTAGGCTCGCAGTAACATAGAAGTGATGTTTGTTTGCGAGCAAAACTTGTCAGACTAATCCCTGTGGCTCTCTGTTTGTCTTGAATAAAATTCCTGTGGGAAGACCAAGTTTGCGTTGCCATTTTACATTTAAAAACTGTGTGCTGATGTCCAGAGCAACAACTCACTAAAGTCCGCTTAAAGCCTTGCTTTGATATTCTTGAGAAACAGAGCAGCTGCTGTTTATGTTCCTTTCATCCGTCCATTGAATGTGAAGCTGTCTTGATTTGGTTGGCCAAGCTTAACATGACGCACCTCTAGAAGTCACTGCAAGAAGAAGAAATAGAAATAACATTGCTTTTATATTTCTGTGTCAGCACATGTTGAGTAACCAGTACGTAACATGTACCGGACTTTAGAGGTGACAGGAAGCACGTGACATCATCTGTGTGCGGTCATGCTCCTGATTTTGCCAGCCAAATGCAAACCTAACTCGCTCTTCGCTCCAGATTCATATTGCGGCAGAGTGTGTGCTGTTGGCTTTCATATAGGACTAATGGTGAGATTACACATGGGTTGCTATGATGTTAGGTGTGTTCTGTTTTATCTTAGCCAGTCACGAGCTTTGTTCGGGCTGGGGAGGTGTGGACTTCATGCCAGGGGGGTTTGTTTGGGTTACACTCTTGGTTACTGAGGCTTTGGGCAGAACATTGTCAGTTTTTGAGCCTTTGAACAAAGTTGGCTGCTGGGGAGAACATCGTCTGGCTGTTTCGTCACACACAGCTTGTTACAATATTGAACCGACAGATTCAAGAGCTCTTTTAATCTTAAGGAACAGGGAATTTAAAGAAATCAAACATTTTACTTCATGTCAACAAAACTTGAGAAAAATGTTGGGATTTAGGGAATTCCATTCCAAGAAGCTTTTATTTATTTATTTTTTCTAAATTGTGACACTCTCAAGGCACATATTGTTGAGGATTCTCTCTCTCAGTCTAATCCTGTGTGTTCTCTCTCTCTCTCTCTCTCACTCTCTCTCTCTCTCTTTCATATGCCTTCTCCCCTTGTCCATTTACTGTCTGTAAAGTCTCTGACTGTTTACTGAAGGAGTAAACACGGGAATGAATGTTCGGGTCACTCACAGGGTCACCTTTTCCGCATCCTCTCCTCCTAATATCCATCCCTCACTCCTACTGCCCCATCCTTCCCCCGGCCATGATGATGTGGTGGTAATGAGTGGTCTAGACATGCTTGATTAGGATTAAGGCCTGGGAAGGCAGGCAGAGTGAGGTCAGGCAGGGAGAGGCGGCTTTAGCTTGGACACCTACTGTACATCAGTGGGAAGCTGGGTTGGGCACCAGAAGGCTCAGCCAGAGGTTTTGAGGAACAGTGTGAGGCAGTAATGCAGCACTGTGAAACTTGTGCTGTGAAAGTATGGATGAGTTCCCACAAGACTGAGTCAGGCTAATTCTTTTTAAACATTGCTCTATCATGACTGTTTGTTGATGCTGGAGTTCTATCCTGCACTGGAAACTCTTAAATACATTTGGTAAAAACAGCAGGGATTGCAAAAACAATTTCAGGTATAAAATTAGTAACTCAGTCAGTTGTCAGCCACTCTATTAATTTTTAATAATTGTTGCACAAGCAATGATTATTTTAGACAGACAATTAGCAAAAAGCAAAACCAAAAAACAAAACCAAAAATCTATCCATGCATCCATCCATCCATTCATTGTCTTCCGCTTATTCCTGTTAAGGGTCGTGGGGGGGCTGGAGCCTATCCCAGCGGCTACAGGCGAGAGGCGGGGTTCACCCTGGACAGGTCACCAGTCCATCGCAGGGCCAACACATAGAGACAGACAACCATTCACACTCACAGTCACACCTACAGTCAATTTAGAGTATCAATCAGCCTCGTCCCCTCTTGATGTCTTTGGACTGTGGAGGAAGCTGGAGTACCAGAGAGAACCCACACAAAACCAAAAATAACAACAACAATAAAAATTACAATATTGAATTTATTCATGAAAGTATATCTTTGAGGGTCAAATCAGTAATGTGTTGTCGTATTTCTTCATTTAAATGTTCATGAAACCTCAACTGAACATCCTCCAAAACATCTTTAAAGGTTTGAGAACCTCTCAAGAGGATGTGGCAAGTTTACACTCATCTCTCCAAACAGATTCTGCATATAAATAGAGAATCAGAAGGGAGAAAATGTCATGACAGGGCAGCTTCTGCTTTCCCTCTTCTGTTATAGTCACCATGACCAATCACAGTTGAGCAGGCCTCAGTTTTGTCCACATAAACAGTCCATTTGCAGTGCAAAAGAGACAGTTGGACAACACTCTTAACTGAGTGCAAACTGGCAATTTTTGAATGAAGTGACTCAGTGCAAACCTCTCAAGTTGCTACACAGACGGTGAACAATGACCAGCAGATGGAACAAGTCTTGGACTACACCAGTAACCCAGAGTACTGGCCCTTGTCGACAGAGGCTAAGGCATCAGATGAAGCTGATGGATACCGAGTTTGAGTTTACATGACTGATCAAGCAGCCATGCTCTTAAAGCATCATGCCACTGCACTCCCACCAAGCCCTCCATGGCCATTCCTTTCCAGAGAATGAGGTTGTCTCCCTGGATCCCAGTGTACTGAGGTGTCAGTATACCACAGTGATAAAGGGCTAAAACTATTATGCTCCCATCTGGACTCATCAGCATCCTTAACATTTCGGTCATTCACTTGGATACATGACTGCAGCTGGAGGGCTGAAAAGCTCAAGGACAAACGTTGTGTCTGAGGTTGGACCCTTTGTACAACAGGAATAAACTGATCCCAGGCTAAGAATAAAAAATAAAACTTACCTCCTGTGTTCATGAAACTATCATCTTATGTGCAGAGGTTTGTCTGAGTGAGCAGGTAAATTTCCAGCTCCTAGGGACCCAAGAAAGGATAAGAGGCCATGGGTCATATGTGGATGAACAGACAGGAAATGGGTGAATGGGGATGCTCTAGACTGGGGTGCAGGATCAGCCTTATCTAGCATGGTAAAGTGAACTAACAACAACACTTTTGGTGCTGTGCTTGTTAGCACTGAATCAGAAATGTCACAATTTGCTTGTTTTTAGCTCAAATCAAAGTGTTTGTGGACTTCTTAGCATAGTGCTGGATACAGAAGAAGGTCTAAACATTTAAACATTTAAAATATTTAAACTGGTCAGAGCAGAAGAAATTTAGCTGCTAAAGAGCTGGATACCCTCATCCTAAGCTCGTAGCTGTTTGCTAACAAGCTAACGTGTTTGTCGTGACATGTCAGTTGTCTCCATGACCCCCAAGAGGCCAAAAATCAAGGATAACAAAAATGTGTTAAATGACTTAAAGGTCAGTGAAGGTAATCTGTTTTTCATTCAGCAAAAAATTATTTGCACTTTGACATTTAACCCCTTCCTTTCAGTATTTTAATTTTTTGCCCATGCAATTCCATGTGAGGGCTTTTGAGGTGTAAAGGACACCAGCTGTTGACATAGATCACTCTAGTCAAGAGCAAGTCCGGATACAGAAGAGACAAAACATGGCCAGCAACCAATCCCCAGAACTAAAACTCCCAGATGGCTCTGATTTATGGTCATTCAGGAGAAGATGAGAATTCTGGCACTTGGAATGTCTGGGTCGTGGCAGAATGTCAGTGAAAATATGTGACTGACGAGGAAAATAGCTTCCAGTCAGAGAATAATTTCATGTTTAACCTGCTTCACCTTGGTTTTTGCACCAGGATGGTCCAGAGAGAGAACACTGCCCTTTTACTGGGTGACAAGATGGACAATGTAACTTCCTAGGTGACCTTGAGCGGGAAAGTGAGGGTGCAACCCTCTCTGAAAATGTTAGCGCCATGCTTCAGCATGCAAAGTTGAAGCTTAACTCTCGGCTTTTCTGAGGTTTACACATTAATTTTAACAATATCATGCCAAGCCAGAACTTTGTAAAACACATTAACAGTTATGAACTAATCCTTACAGTACTCTCTGTTTTCAGTATTCATGAGTCATTTTATTTTGTTTAACGTCCAAGTTTAAAGTCTAATAACGTGTCAGGATTTGGACACATTTCTTGTGTATTTCCTGACCTCCTTTCATGACCTTCCAACACAGTATTACTTGGTCGTGGCACATAAAGTGTTGAAATTACTGGGCGGCGCCACAGAAATAGTTGTATCAGAAATCAACATTTTAACATGAGTCTGCGTGGCGGAGCAGGTGGGTGGCGCCAACTGTCACGCTTTGATTCATCTTTGACAGCTCACTGAACAAAGGCTGCTGTTGTGTCAGTCAGCAGTCAAGATCCTTGCAGCAATAGCACCTAGTAGCCAGTCAACTCCAGCCAGCAAGTCGGTTTTGGATGTGCCTGGACACTGGAGTCTGCACACTGCTTAGATAGCTCCCATCATGGTGTCTCCTCCTATCCAGACCGGAAGTGTGTTGACACATCATAAAACATTAATTTCTAACAGTTCAAGAAACTGTTGTCGGTGAACAATGATGAAATAAAGTTTGAAACAACATGGAATGCACCTCAAACAAATGTTGTGTCCCCCACCTTGTAATGTGGTGTTGTGATCATGAGTTGGGGTTATTTCAAGGCTGCAACAAATCTGGGCCTCCTCACTTACTGCTGCTGTGTTTCAGCGCGCTTTGAAAAACCGACAACAAAAAGATGTACAACTTGAATTTAACATTTTTAAGCAGCACATTCTTGAGTTTTGAATCCAACCATGAACCTCAGTCCCACAATACCTTTTATTTCAGGCCATATCTCTTCCTTGTCTTTTTATCTGTTCAACTAATACATGCATGAAATGCCTAAAGAAACAGAACAAAAAATTTTGAACATGATTCATTCACCCATATGCAGGGTTGATATCCCTTTGACTATACACATATTGGACAATTATGTACAATTACAAACATAAAAAGAAGGTCCACTTCTTAAAGTATATGTATATGCATATATATGTATGTATATATACACATATATATATGTGTGTATATGCATATATATGTATGTATATATATACGTATATGTATATATACATATATGTATGTGTATATACTGTATATATATATGTATATATACATATATGTATGTGTATATACTGTATATATATATGTATATATACATATATGTATGTGTATATACTGTATATATATATGTATATATACATATATGTATGTGTATATATATATGTATACACATACACACATACATAAATTCTATTATTTTCTTTCAACGTGTTGTCTTTTGCACCTTTAAATAGTAGTAGGAAAACTCTCTGTGTTATAATAGTTAAAGTAGCTATTGTTATACATGCAGATCATAAAATCACATCTTATTCTAAACACACAGCTGTTGACCATTGCTCCCTGCACACCACACACCAACACTGAGCTGCAATGGGATATTTGGAGGAGAGGTTTAGCAATCGATCAGTTGAGCACTTTTGGCACCCCCCCCCCCCAAAAAAAAAAATCGGGGGATAGAAATGCAGCTGATGTCTCAGATCATAAAGTTGCAATCCCTTCAAGACTCAACAGTGTGCATTAATGCAGCGCCAACATTATCATTGTGTGAAACAGCCAGATAATGAGAGTAATTTGCACGTTTTTTTTGCTGTAGAATAATTTTATCCAAATGTGTAAATGGATGTGTTAGCTTATTCACATTCACCTCTGACAGACTGTGATAGACTCAAATTGCTGAAAAGCCACACTCACGCCCGATTCACAGCTCTTTCTATCTCCCTGCACACACACACACACACACACACACACACACACACACACACAGACTCTGTAACACTGAGCGAGAGGTAATAGAGACATGTTCATGTGTGCTAATGATGGCATTATCTTATGACAAGTGCAAATGGAGCGAGAGCTTATCAGTGAAGCAACAGGGAGTTAGTTGGAGGCTCACCATCACGTGTACCTGTGTGCTGACATATGTTTCAGGCCGTAGCTCTTCTTTCCTGATTCATCTTATACATGCGTGAAATGCCTAAACAACAACACAAAATTTTTAATTTGAATTAATGTATTTTTGAATATACGCAGGGTATATGGTTTGCATGTATATACTTATATATATACAGTATATATATATATATATAAATATAAATATGTTTTATTGAATTAGTAACGTAATGTCTTAGTCACACCTGATATTGCGTGTACACATCAAAGAATAAAACAGTGGTACGTTCTGGCATGTGTAGGCCTGCAACCGTATGTGTACTGGATGCATTCTTAGTGGACCTACGTATGTGAAGGTTGTGTATGCATGTATTTGTTTGTGCGTCAGTCTGGGCTCTTTGGGCGATCCCACTTCCCTTCAAAGTTTGACATATCCACTTGTTGAGTATTCCACATGAAGACAAACTACCCCGAATGTGTGTGTGTGCGTGCGTGCGTGTGTTTGTTGACATCCTGCTTCCCAGTTCAAATGAACATATTTTTGACTCTTCTCCAGACTGATGGACTGTGACTGAATCCCCAGTGGACACATAAAAACTTGCAGTGAGCAACTCACAAGTTCTGTTCTGTCACAGGCTCACTTACATCCGACTGATTCCCCAGCATGTCAGTTAATTGCCATCACAGCCATGTATGCTGAAGTGCCTGTCCGCTTGTTATCCCAGCAGCCATGTTTCACAAGCTTGCATCATTAACACCCACATGTGTAGGCCTGCAATTGCTCCTCTTCAAATCAAACAATTCTCTTGCCAATTCTGAGTGCCTTAAAGGAGCACTGCAAGGTTTAAAGAAGCCTGCCCGTGAATCCACTGCAGGGGTTCATCTGTTTCGGGTGAATAGGCCAGTGATACCTGGTCAGTATCCAATCAGTGTAGCTTCGTAAACTTCGTTCAAATTGCATGTGCCCAAAAACATGGCCAGTTGGCAAACGGACAAGTAAGGTTTGACTAAAGTTCAGGAATGTAGATTTGAGCCCAAGATAAGTTACGAGTAAGCACATTCTCAGACCTCCAACTGGGACCCTCAGGTGCCCTGCATGCTCCTGCTGACATGTATATGCCTCAAACCATGATGTTAAAATAGATTGCAAGTCAAGTCATTATAGCCTGAAGCTGTAAAAACACAAAGGATCAAAGTATTATCATCATCGTCATCGTCATCTCTCAGACTGTTAAACTAATCATGCATGACGGATCCATCTTTACAAAGAATAGCCAAGGTGAAGATTACAGTTGTGGAGCTCACTAAAAACACCTTCTGCAGGGCTAACCTTTGAGAGGTGCGTCCCCCTGCTTCCGGTTTTAATAGGAACATAATCGAACAGGTTCCAGATTTAGAATACAACACATAAGTGGGATTTAAAAATGTGACAATATTCTAATGGGGTGTAAGTGAATGCTTCAATGCATAGCATGTTCAAATCTTTACTTTCCTGCCTCATCTGGTTCTGTCCAACACCTCTGTGGAATGGAGGGCAAACGCACAATGGAGTAATGACTGGTGGGAGCATATTTGTGATGGCAAACATCAAAATGAACCGAAATTGATCTGTTACACCTTTGAGAAGAATTTCCCGAGGTCGTCAGGGTCTGTGGCTCAAGCAGCACATGATCGTAGTAGCTCGGCTCATGTGAGCGTTAGCAGTGTCATTGATGTTTGAATTTCAATGACTGGTTGTCTTGGAGCAACAACTAAGAAAATACACATTGAAAATGTCCGAGCAATGCTAGGGAGCTTATGCTATTGGGTTGTTCAGGCTGGTTTTGAACCCTGTGGTTCTGGCCTTGGTCCTCCTCAGCCTTCTGGTCAAATACACCTTGAGGTGGGCTGACAGTAATCCTTGATGACGCTGCAGGCTTTTCTTTCTCACTCTGTGTAAATGTCCTTGATAGCAGGGATGCTGGTCCCAGCGATGTGCTTGTAGGTTCAGTGAATGAGAGGTGCAAACACACTGGAATTCAACAGGACGAATGCAAAAAAAGAAAACACCAGCAAATTAAGAAAAAAACTTCATCCATGACACACAGCGAGGACAAATACATGAATGAGCTGCAACAACCCAAAAATCTTCAATAGGAAAAACATACAAACTCAAAAACATACAAAACCCAAACCACAAGCAGAATAGAAACGAGCACAGTATTATGTTACACAACTGCCCCCAACTTAGCACCAGATGGCCATTGACGCGCAATTGCAGCATGAAGTTAACCTGGAGCGCGTCCATGTAATGTGGTTACGATGTTGCAGCCTTTAGATCTGAACACAAGCAGGATAGCCTCAGACACGCAGTCATAGCCTGATCACGATGCATTTCCAGCTTGTATTAATGCGCTTTCCGTTACCTAAACAACGTGTCTGGATGGAGATCAAATAGGAATACCAGGAGTAAATGGTGTCGGACACAAAAACTAGTTAATAACTGGCTGTGGGACCAGTGGGCTCCTCTTTCCACAGGAGGTCAATGTTGTTAGCTGCTTGCTCATATGGGAATAGCCAAATCACAGTACAGTGGATGAACACATGGTCGCTCACCTGAAACTGTTCCAAAAATAATCCCTCAGTACATCAGCTGTTGTGCTTGTTATCATTTAACAGCTCAGCTGACCAACGGGATGCAAAACAAGTGGTTGTATTTCTTCACAAGTGAGGCAGCAGAATATAAATCAGGTTCTGTCATTTTACCCGCTACTCTCCGAGAGCTGCCAGGGCTGTCACTCCACCCTGATGACTCTCTTTTCCTCCCATCCTTTTATTCTGCCTGATGAATTTCCAGTCTGTCAAGCGCACTATATCCACTCCTTTTTTCCTTCCTTCGTTCCTGCTCTTTCTCTATCATTTATGGCCTATTCCTGCGCTGCTACCCAAGCTTCAGCTGAGGGTTGGTCGGGTGGTGGGGGGATGGGCAATGGTTGGGTTTGCACGTTTTCAAGCAAACTGAAATATTCATGTATGTGTGCCTGTGTCTCTGTGTGAGAGTGACTTCACGTGTACCCCCTCCTCGGTCTGGGGAGCTTCATGTCCATAGTATGAAGTCGAGCTGCGAGTGAAGAGCTCTGCATGTTGATATGTACTTTCGAGTGTGCTTGTGCTGCATTTTTTGCCAGGTGATGCGTAAAGCCCTGCCGTTTGATTCAGCTCCCAAAATAAGACTCGGCACATCAATTACCCATGAGCTACTCTGAGCGCACTCACACGACCGACCGAGGAGGAATTAGCAAAATATGTCTTTCTTATCGCCAGGCTTGCGCGGTCCATCGTCTCAAATACATTCACCCTTTTTAGCCTCATATGAAGTCTTAAAACCAAAATATGTCAATATACTGGAATATATGTTTTGCAATCCTTCCAGACATCCTTGAAGAAAATACAGTTTTAAAGGGATAACACTGGATTCTCCAAGGATGATCAAACGATTAAAAGCATTCAATCTGTGCGTATCTCACTACCGTCGAAATTATGAAGTGATTCAGACATCCTTGTCAGCGGAAAATGCAAGGATACCTCATAAAGTGGTTCTCTTGACCCACATGGCCTCTCAAGAGCTGTCATCTATGAACTCTTCTCTATCGCTGCCTCATCTCTTGTCTTCTGAGGTTTGTACACCGGCTGATCCCCTTTTCTTCATCAGTCTGTCTTTTCTCTCCACCCCAGCTTTTTTTATATTCCCTCCTGACACACAAACATGTGCACACATAAAAAAAACACAAATTGACATGCACGCCCCCCCAATTTCTCAGCCTTCTCCTCTTTCTGTTTCTCTCGACCTCCCACCCTTCTACTGCTCTTCTACGCCCCTCTTGCCCCCCTCCCCACCCCCACCCCCACACACACACACATTGCCGAGTCGACCGGAGGCAGCAGCCGGTACATGTTTAGCCAGTTGCTATGTGGGCACCATGACAACCGTCATGAATTCGACATGGCGCTCACGTATCCAGGCGGATGTGGGTTTGTGTGGATGCAGCGCTTCAAATGGCACTCACGTATCTAGAGGATGAAACTCTCCTGGGGTTTGGTATAGATTTAGAGTTTTCCCCCTCATTTGATGTACTCAGCGTGTATGTTTGGGTGTGTGCTTGTAGTTTAGGATCAGAATGAAACATCAGTTGTTTTCAGTTTGTCACAATAGCAGGCATGCACACTCAGGATCCGAGGGATGAATGTCAATATCCACTCGGGCAGTTGCAATCATAGCAGATTTTCTTTACACACAAAGCTTAACATCATCACACCACGCAACGTCATACATTATTATTGTGCAGTCTTTATAGAGAAATCGAGCAAAACATAGCAGGTGCAGCATTTGGATTTTTGAAATGGCGAGCAAGTCTGTGGCTGCTGCAGCAGGGTTTGGATTTGCCATCTCCATCACTGCTTAGGGCTTTTTGTGCTTCAAACCATGTTTGAAATTCTGATGCTGTTTGGTAAGGTTGCAGTCAAACATCTGGATCAGGAGAAATGTGTGTGAGAATTTTAGAAATTAAAAAAAAAAAGATTTTTTTTACTCTGCAGTGATTGATCAGTGGTTTAAAGGTACAAAGATGGGCAGAGCTTGAATATGCAGAGACAACCCAGTCTTGCTTCTTGCCCTCGACAACATGGGTCACTAGCAGGTGGACCGCTGTCTGGATGGTACAGCTTCTGGATCCAGATCCACATTTTTGAGAATTGCTACACTTTGACAGAACTTTACTATTTTGACCTGTACAGCTTTTCCAGCATTTAAGGTACTGGTTTGTCATCTCGCAGGATGCTATTAGCCAATCATATCTGTGCATTCTGAGTCCCAGACAGGAGAATCAAAGTCACAGTCAGAGAGGAGTGCAATCGGTAGAAGATGAGAAGAATACATTCACATGGTGTGCTCCAAAATAAAGGCTTTCACTCAAGAATAGACAGACTCGTACATGTTCATTCTTCCCACGTGCAGTTCAAAACTCGTGTGTCTCCTATGCTGCAAGACTGTGTTGCTTATTAAAAGTGGAAACATGAAGTGCCAGTGTGAGACGAAGCACACAGCTTTTGAACAAAAACACTTACTGAAATCAGAACTAAGGGCAGAGAAAATACATGATCTAAGTGCCCAGTAACATTGATCCACAAGGATCATAACCCAATTAGTCACTGCCCAACAACATGTTCCCTGAGAGCTGCTTGGATTTAATGCAGCCCTGATATTCCTTAAAATGACAAAAGAGCATTTCCTTGTTGTTGCCTACGTATTTTCTATAGTTGTTTCCTGACAATGAATATTATTGAAATGTACTTTATTCACTTAACTATTTATTGTCAGTTGTTGACCATGCAGCTGAAGGAAATTATAGTATATTTAAATTCACATGAATATTGCACAGTAACACTGCCTGGTGGTAATTTGACAGGAATACGATCAATTTCACGTATTTGTTACATTAATATACATAAATTCCTCACCACCAGACCTCGGATTGAGGACATTTTATCTCCCTGGACCTCTTTGATTTCTACTTGAATACCCCTGCAGTATAACATCCACAACACTGGGCTACTCCTGAAAAGGAAGCAGCTTGAGTTCTGCGCCGAAGTCTCTCTTCTCTTAGCGGCTGTTGTATTCTGTCTCCATGTAGGAATAGTCAAAGATTTGACAATGTCTTTTCATTGGAGCCTCATCCAACTGCCAGTCTCATCGTGGAAACTTGGCTAAAGCTTAAAATCATAACAGGAATGCAGGTTATGCCAGTCAGTGAGTTGTGTAACAGGTATGGATGGGTGCAGTTATGCTGGTGACCAAAGTAAAGATACTTTGGCAAAAAAAAAAAAAAAAAAAAAATGTATATGCCAGAAAGGGGATACCTTAGCTTTAGCTGCAGCGAGTTAGCTTGAGTCTGTAGGATGAAGCACCCGAGAGTGAAGGAGGAGGGAGAGGAGCACAGGATCAACAGGGAACATCACCAAAGAGTTCTTGAGTGGTTCATAAAAGGCCAAAAGTGAATTGAGCTGCAGAAGCTGGCAGTGTCCGTGATCTCACAAACAAACATGGCAACACCCATGTCCTGTGATTTTCGCTCGATCTTAAAATTTGGTATTGTTTATTTATTTATTGTTTCAGCTCTTGTTCCAAACCACTTCTGCAAATGAGAATATGGATCAATGTGCAAAACAACAACTAAACTAAAAAGGCTGACTCAACAATCCACTGACGATGGAAGACTTGTCCAATCAGATTCAACTCTGCGCGTGCTTGGTCAGGCACAACCCCGCGGTCACATCGTCTCCTCGGTGGAGATTTGATCTGAGTGCTTTCTACTTTGTAGTATAGATCAGGGATTCTCAAACTGTGGTGATTTGCAAGCTTCCTTTCGTGGTCCACAGAGGAATCCCAGAAATATTTAAAAACAAGGAATACTATCACCACCAGTAAATACTTTGGAAGAAAAATACATTAACTTCACAATACGTTTTGTCTTTCTTATCATATTATTAAAATGTACACAACTGGAGCACGATGCACCTGCTAGTGTTAGCAACAACAAAAAAAAACCCAACACAATCCTCAGTGAATTCATGAAACCAGCTCAGACGGAGCCAGTAGGAGTGCATCCTGCCAGTAAGACATGTTCTGATGTGTGTACTGCTCACATCTTCACAATATAATTCAGTGTTTCATCAGAAATCAATACATCTCCATACTGTGAATCAGCAATAAGTGGATCTTCTCATTGTGACCTCAGAGTTCATTAATATCAGTTCAGATTCATCAACATATTCCAGCATGAAGTGTTTCATGCCTCCCTCTGATTGATTGATGTGTGGCCCCTCCCTCATTGACTCCATCCGAGCCGGTGTGGCCCCCTGGGGAACCATGTTGTCCCCCTGCTGGAGCTGAAGAGAGTTGCAACACTACCGTAGTTAAACCTTGGTCAGAATGGTGGTATTTGGAGTATTTAGATCAGAGATTTTTGTTTTTAGTACAGTTGTAGTGCAACAAAACTAAGTATTTATGGCCACATGGAGACATTTTTTTCGTTCTGGTTTTGTTTTTCAGAAAATTTGCAAGTCATTGACCAGAGCCAGCCATGTATATTCCGCTCAAAGCTAATGGGGGCTAATCTAACAACAGCAAAACTGCACAAAAACAGACAAAGCCTCAAGTGTCTCGTCCAGTAAAATCTGTCTCCAGCCTTTTGCTCACTCATTCACAAAAACTTGGATTCGAGCAAAAAAACAGACAAGCACCTCTCGTTCAGAGCACAAGATGCTCGATGAGAGTGAGCAGGTTGGTTAAACTGAATGAGCCAGCTGGTCATGCTAGGCGCTACCGGGAATAAATGCTGAACCAGAAGATTTGTTGTTAGTTTTTCATCTCACATCAAAGAGTTTGAGGATGGTTAAAGATATAGTTGAGTGAGGACGACGCGGACTATACCAGACAATGAGCTAGAAAGTTTGTAAATGGAGGTTTATGGGCAGTTTTTCTGTTGTTTGCTTCAAGCTAAATATACATGGCTGGCTCTTTCTGCATTCTGAAGGGCAACAGGAGGGGAAAACACGTGTCCATGAGCTCAAGACACTTACTTCTAAGTATGTGAAAGGCAAAATAGACAAATATCACTTTTGGTCTTCTGTCATCCAACAACTAAAAATCAGAAGCACCTCCAAAAGTTAGGACAGATAAAAGACATCTGACCAGCTGGCAGAACAATTAGACCAGGACAGTTGCTCCAGACCCACAGAAAACTAATGCAGTAAACCAGACTAGACCAGTACAGACCAGTACAGCCAGTCTCCACACACACACAGCAGCCATATTCAGAGCTGCTCAGTGTGATCACTGTTCTGCTTTACTGTAATCTGTCTATGCCCGTCCTGCCAACCAGGGTGCTTTGTGTGCCACCCAGTCCACACGCCCTTCTGACCAGCAAGGCCAACAAATAGGTTCAGTAAGGATTAACACAGTCGGACCTTCACATACGACAAATACTTGCACAGATGCACCATGAATTCACACACGCCTTTTTTCATTTGCATACATTCACTCATGATCGTACACAAACACCCATCCACCCACACACTTTCTCACGCCAACATTGGGCGCCGGAGGAATTAAAGGATACAGTTTGAAGGTTGGAGAACTCGTGATCTAAATATATACATCGCTCTCTTCAGCATAGTTATGTAAGAATTGAAAATTATGTGCAAAATAAGGCATAAAGCAGAAGCAGCAAGGTGGTGGTGATGTCACAAATGTTTGCAACACGTGATGTTTCACAGCACAAGAGCAGCTGGTACAGCAGGAAGTGACATAGCCCTCACACAGACAAAGCACCTTTTATAGCGAAGAGATTTGATTCTTTCTCGACCTCAAAATGTTGGTGTGTGTAACAGGTTGATAGTTTTCTCAGAAGATGAAGATGGTCACCACATACGTTCCATAACTGCTTCAGTGACAGATGTTCTGATCACATCTTCAAACCTCAAACAGGTCTAGGAGCTCACAGGGACAACAGCGCTGCTCTCACCTTTGAGACTTCCTTACACTCACTCACACACACACACACACACACACACACACACACACACACACACTCTTACACTTGACGGAGGAATGCCTTTGGGTTTGCTTTGTCATTATCAAGTGACAAATGACCTTGTGACCGGCTGCTGCATTAAAATGGAATGTGTTTTCCAAAGCTGGAGGGAAAAGACTCTGCAAGCGTCAGTCAAGGTTGTGGAAGTTTAGACAAGGAAGAGAAAAACACACTTGATGCATCTGGCTCATATTTTTCCACAATAGAGTATATGTTTTTTTCCGTTTCATCTTTGCCTTTCCTGACTAGCTGATGTAAGTGTTTCATTGTTTTTCTCTGTTTTGTCAGAGATGCAAAGTCTCTGCTTCTGTTATTACTTACAAGTCCACTGAACCTACAGTGCACACTTGTAAAGCCTCACACGTTGATCCATGTTATTGGGCCTTGTGTTCCATAAAGGCACAGTCAGACCTGTTGGTATGTACTGTCAGGATTTTTATTTTTATCATGGTTCCAAAATCACTATTAAAATGAAGTTGTGTTTTTCACTACAGAAAAAGTTCAACCAGCCTTTAAGGGCAAAAGATTTAATATCCACCAGTTGAGGAGTTGATGTTTTTGTCTCAGTGTCAGCAGAAATGAGCAAAAACTAGGAGGCCAAATTTTACCTGACTTGCCTGATTTGTCATGAACTCTGATGCAGAAAGGTAGGACTCAAATGCACGATGAAGACCAGTGGGATCAGAAAGCGGGATTTATTTCCAGGCAGAGGGCGGTACACAGGCGAGCAATCAAACCAGGCAGAGGTGCCCAAAACGTGAGGCAAAAGGTGAGGTCAAAAAAACAAGCAAGGTTCAGATCTTACAAGGCTGTGACTGTGGCTGCAAAAAGGAGTGCTGGAACATGAGTCAGGAACATCAATGAACTGACAACGAAACAAGACACAAAGGGGGATCTAAGCAGGGCCAATGGGGAGTGATTAGACACAGGTTTGGGAAACACAATCAGGAATCAGGTGCACCCAGACGGGGAGGGGGCAGGGCAGATAGGAACCTGGAACGGAGACAGAGGTGAGGGATCACAAAGTAAGACAGGAAGACAAAACATGAAATGTGAGGGAAACAATAAAATATTTAAGAGACAGTGGAACATGACATGATTGATGTCACGTGGAACAACTTAGACTTAGACTTAAGACTTCCTTTATTGTCATTGCACAAAAAAACATGACAGTGAGATTTTGGTAATGAAATGCCGTTGCTTGGCTTCCGGATTACAACAGGGATGGAATTATAGGGCAGTTAAAAAAATAAAATACAGACTCAGAAACTAAAACTAAAAACAACAAGAGCTAATGATAATGAGTGCAAATAGAGAATAAATAGATAAATAGATGAAACAGAATGGAGACAACAGAATAAACAGTATCTGTATTGCACAAATAGGAGGTGATTAATAAATTTAAAAAAAATCGCACAGTAATGTGTTGTCCATATGCGAAATATGCACTGAGAAAGAAGTGGTCCTGAAAGCCATTTCGATATTGTCCATGTGTGGGTGGGGGGGTGGTGTTATTTTGCATTTAGCAGTCTGATGGCAAGGGGGAAGTAACTGTTTCTGAGTCTGGCTGTTCTGCAGCGGATGCTGCGGAACCTTCTGCCAGACGCCAGCCGGGAGAACAGTCCATGCTGGGGGTGGGTGGGGTCAGAGAGGATCCAGTGGGCTCTGGATAGGCAGCGGTTGTCTGCTATGTCCTGGATGAGGGGGAGCGGGGTCCCAATGATCTTTTCTGCCGTCCTCACCACTCTCTGCAGAGACGTCCAGTCTGAGGCCCTGCAGCTCCCAGACCAGACGGAGATGCAGCTGGTCAGCAGGCTCTCGACAAGGAACAACAAGGAAGAACCCATTTCATTTTTAGGCTGACATAGCAAAAAAAAGATCAATACCTAGCAGAGGTATTCACTCTCCAGTGTGAGCCTTCCAGTCCATGAATTGGGGAATCAATTAATGGGTGTCAAAAATGAGCTCAGCAGTGTTTTGTGAGGTTAAAACTATTTGGTGCAGGCCCCATCCACAATCGGGCATCCAGTGGGACTCTGGTCCAGTGGAGAGAAGGAGGCCAGAGTGTGGAGCCTACCAGCAGACATGAACCAACAGATGATGTCAGGGAGGGAGGGAGTCAAAGATGATGCACTGAAACCAGAAGAGAGGTAGAAAGATGTCTGCTGCTCGCTGGATAGTCATGCGACTGATGTGGGTTCCTGGCAAAAGTTAGCTGAGCTCGTTATTTCCTCTTCTAAAAGGTAAGCGGTGAACAGGAGACTAAGACTACGAGTCTCCCTGGTGGAATGCGTCATTTCTATGATATGTCAAGTAAAGGTAAAGCTGACCTGCAGGTGAGCGAGGTGAGTTCCAGTCCTGATCCTGTCCTAAATGTGTGTCTGAAGAACCCATGAGCAAGGCACTTAACCCCAGCAGAACAGAGTGTTGTAATACTGGGTGGCTCCCAGTATAACTCTTTGTACGCCATTTAACTGTTAATTAAAGGTGTTTCTGCAAAACTAAGCATTGCTCTCAGTCAGTTTCCCTAATGAAGGCAAGAAGATTCAGTGGACTTAGATACACATCCTCAAGGGCCATGGGTTTGTTTATTAGGGCCAGACAAAATTTTCACGTAAACAATTGCAACTAAATTTCTGACAAGAGGTTACAAAAACCAGTGTCAGTGATGCAGCACTTTAATTGCTGTTGTGTCTGCTTGATTCCTGACATCTGCGTGGTTATGAATCTTCTCTGAGGTCCGTGGGAGGATCACGTCGTCGGTTTCACAAATAAGTGATAGTGTAATAGTGTAATAAAGAAAAACTACCTGAAAGTGGGCACTGAATGCCTCCCAGTCAGGGCCTCTCTAGGACAAACATGGGTGCTGCCATCTTAAATCCAAAGTCTGATGGAGATCACCAGCATCAGCAGCCACTCACTTTCTCTTCGGCCTCATGCGAAACTCTCCAGAATTTCTTGGTCATTTACTGCATCGGTTGCCATTCATTCCTCTCTATAATCTCCCTCGTCACTTCCCTCTCGGATGGTCCATCCTTACAGACTCCAGCTAACTCACTGAAGCTACAGCTAAGCTAGACCCTGGCGGGTGTGCACGTAGTTCATGAAGTAACTTTGCTTCTGACACCAGTGTAACATTTCACACAAGAGGCAGAAAAGTTGTGGTCCACACACTTGAGGTTTATTAAGTGGAACAGTAACTAGCAGTGGTACGGTCAGAGAAATTTTCTGTCCAGTCAAGCATGTGTCAGTTCAGCTACACGCTACAAACAGACTGGGCAACTGGCGCTTCTCAGCCATTACGCTTACATTTGCTGCCCTAACATGCAATCCTGAGATAATTTAAAGGCACTGTGAAGCTTCGACTGTGAATCAGACTCCATCCACCAAATCATCAAATCTCCATCCACTTTATGTTGCATTAATATGCTGCCTAACAAATTCTACTTTCCAATATATTTTGCCCTTTCACAGCAGAGATTATCTCGCCGTCAAACACACAGTCAAAACAACACTGATAGCAAATGACAGTAAAGTATACAGAAAGTTCATTGGAAGAAACTTCATATGAAATGGTCCAAAGTACTAAACAGCAAACACAAGTTACAGCGGTGTATTCAATGCAGTTTTTATTTCTATTCATAAGGAATCTTATTTCAACAAGTGAATGCAACACCGTAGAAGTAACTCTAAGAATTAGACATAAACTAACGTAAATGGATTATACATGATAAGAGACAAACAGAAGACAATTAAAAATGTTCGTGCTTAAGTGAGAGCTTCCTCCCACACACCAAAAACATGCAAGTTTGGCTGAATGGAGACTCTAAATTTGCCCCTGGATTTGAATGTGAGAGTGAATGGTTGTCTGTCTCTGTATGTGAGCCCGGTGATGGACTGGCGACCTTTCGCCTGATGACAGCTGGTTAGGCTCAAGCCCCCTGTGACCCTGAGCAGGATAAGTGGTTAAAACAGTGGGTGGTTGGATGGAATATATACTAACTGATTCTAGTTTTTGCAGTCAAAAAGCCAGTTTAGAGCAAAGATTCAACATGGGACAAGTTGAAACTTGCAATATTCAAAACCGCTGCAACTTTTCCTGCAACTGTTTTGTCTTGTTGTGAGTGTTTAGTGTAAACTGGCTCTTAAACTCAGTCTAAAAAGAGCCACACTGATAAAATCAGGAACAAACAGATAAAAAACAAGTCTTCTTTTTCAAACTGAACTTTTCTATTTGATTCATTCAAGGTTGGAGTGTGTCAAGGCTGTCAGGACATAGACAGCAGTGTGACATAGTACAAGCCCACTATTTTGCATTTGCATCGTTGTGTAGTCACACTTGTGGCTCTTCAGCACTGACACCCAGGTGAGGTTTCTGTCACATGTGGAGCACCAGAACAGAGAATGACGACACTCATGTGGTACCAGCCAGGAGAGGAAGGACTTCTGTCTGTAGAATGAATAGGAAGATTTGAAACTCCTCCCACATTCATGACACATGTACGGTTTCTCTAAGGTAAAAATCCACTCATGACTTAAACACATAGTAAATTTCCTACCACAGTGCTTGCTCTTGCAGGGTTTCTCTCAGGGTTTCAGCGTGGGAACATTAGTGGATTGTCAGGCTGGCACATCAGGTGAAAGGTTTCTCCCATTTGCTGCACTGGTACAGTTTTTCTCCAGCTGTGATACATTCAAAACAAACGTGTAAAGGTGTGGAGAGGAAAACCTCACATTTGTCACAGATGATGCGTTTTGCTCCAAAGTAGATCATTTTATGTCTATGAAGATTCTTCTGGTAAGCCAGTCTCTCGCCACAAAACCCACAATCGTATTTCTATTGTGTCTTATATGGTTTCAGGTCAGAGAGAAGTTTCTTCTTGAGCCCTGAAGGGTGATGCAGAACAAAAGCTTCCTCACATTTGTGTTTATTCAGGATCTTTGACATGAGCCGCTTGGGTGGGTTCTCAGTTGGCTACCTCGCGGAGAAGTGCTCCACATTTGTTACAGTGGCACAGTCCCAGACCCTCAGTTCCCAGACCCCACTTAGCACCCCAAAGGTCTTGGATGAGGTTGAATTCAGAGCTAGGCAAGTCAAGTTCTGACCATATTACATTTGACCTGGTGTGTGCGTGAATGGGGATGTTGTGATAAAACAGGAAAGGGACTTTCCAAAAACTTTTGCAACTTCGCACAAACAGTCTTTAATGTATATTATGTGCTTTAGCACTTGAATTTCCCTCACTGGTGTCCTGTGGTCATTTCTTCTTATGGTTATAAACAGGAAAAGAAAGTCTCTGTTCAGATATGCTGGCCACATGAGACGCCTCAAAACTTGGGTATCAGAGACGACTCATAGCCGTGACCATGGATGGATGGATCTTGTGCTTAATATAAGTCAGTCTTTATTTTTTTGTAAATATGTAACATACTAATCTAACAACAGTTTTAAGACCGACCTAAACCTGAAGACCATTTATGAATCTTTGTGAAACCTGGGCTTTATCTATTTTCATTTGTTTTTGTTGAGAAAGAAATAAAACAAAAGAGTAATTGTAATATGAAACATAGTTTTTGTGGAACCTAAGATGGAGCAGTGATTCCCTCTGCTATCAGGATTGCAATGACGATAACAAATATTTTTTATTAATATATTTATTTTGATTCTGTGTTTTTATTTATCTTTTCATTTATGCCAAATATGCCACAACAAATACTGCAGGGATGTGGCCAATCACATTTTAGGCAACATGTTTATGAAGTGCAGCTGAGAATACTGTTAAAAAGCAAGTTTTAGTGGTGGCAGCCATGAGATTTTGCTGGCAGAAATGAATCTGGTGAACTTCTAATAAGGAGACGGGGCAAAGATGGGTCTTTTTTTTTGTTGTGGGGACACGTTTAAGTCATTTTTACATCATGTGATGCACAGTGGCTCTAAGGGGTTTTCCCCCCATTGAGTTACATTGAGAAAGAAGCAAAAACAAAATGGTGGGTACATTTTTGGAGCATCACACAACCCCTGTGAACTGATACAGTCTCTATCATCATTTGGTCTGATAATATTTTGTCTGAAGGGGGTGTGTAAATAAAATGTAAACTATGTAACTGTGTCAACAACACGTGGGCCTTGCTAAGCTAACATGGACCCATCAACTCTGCATTCAAATGTGCAATTTAGCTCAAGGAAACTCAAGTTCATCTGCTGATGACGACCATGGTGTACAGTTGAGAGGTCCAGAAAAGGTCTTTTGTCAGCTGTTGTTTAGAATGTACCATCAGAGTCAAAATAATAAAAGACACTTGTCCACGGTGTTACAAATGTGCAAAGGGCTAATTTATTTTATGCCAGAAAGATACATTACACAGCAAAGACAAAGGACAGAGTAGTGGAATTTTCTGTTTATTTTCGGTCTCTCTGGCCTCCCTCTCCTGTGGAATGCTGAAAATGCATGGTGTGTATGTCAACAAACCACACTGGGAAACAAAAATGTTATGTTTTGAAGGCACTGGGAGAAGGAATTTCGTGGAATTTGTCAAAAATGGCACGTGGAAGGAACACAGTGGGGGGAAAAAAATAAAAGAATGTTCAATGAAATAATACTTAAAAAAAACACAAAGGAGAGGGAATGAAGGGACTGATTGAGTTGACCAAATCTGCTTAAAGAAGAGCACAAGAGTCCCATTTAGTAATGTAGTGAAGCAGATTTGGGAATTTGCACTTAATTTGTGTGCTGCAGACTTGCACATGCATACTCACATGCACATGTCTGCAAACACTGTATGCTATAGATGAGCGTCAATGCAAAGGGCCGGTGGCATATTCTGTACTTTTTCCTGCCCTGCGGTCTTTGCTGCCAAACTGCTGCTGTTGTGCACAACAAGCTTCTTTTGTTTTGTCTTCTCATTCAGTTGCACTTACAGAGCCTGGTGAGTACCAGGGATCAGTGAACTGGGGGATTGGCACCTCCAACTGTGCCAAACACTGGATAAACACCCCTAAGATTTCTAGGAGATTTCTTGAATGTTGCCATCCCAGCTGCATTTTCTAGGCTGAGTGCTGAGAGCAAAAACAACTCTTGAGTGAAAGCTGGGCTACTGAGCTTGCCAACGGATCACCTGATTAGTTTGCGCTAGATCTGAACAGACTCTCCTCCAGTGTTTTTGCTGTGTAATTTGGATTATCTTTCACTTCACTTTAGGATAAAAAAAAACCCCATTTTTTTGGTAGTCAAAGATCGCTGTCAACTCACATGAACGCAATACTTCTGGAACCCCTTGAAGGAAATTTGACAAATATACTTTAAACATTTACTGGGACGCAAATGGCAGGAGTGCAGAAATTCTGGTTTGAGCTATAACTGAGGCTGGGATACTTTGATGATATAAGGTATAATAGAGGTTCAGTGAATACTGTTCTACACTCAGAGTTCACCTATTAGTAGCCTCACAATACCAGACCTCAGAGATCTGTGCCTGCCGCCATCTGAGGATTTCTGAACTCCAGATCGTTGCTTAGAGGGGAGCGAGAACTGCCAACTGCCAACACGCCCCTTGTATTTGGTCAAATGGCACGTCTGTCTGGAAATGATGCTCACTCCCAAATATCCTCTATGGTAAAACAAATTGAAGACATAGAAAATCATTGCATAACACAGACAGAGCTTTTTAAAAATGTTTCCCGAGCGTTTGTTAGTTTTGACAGGGTTAATATGTTTTGCAGCAAACACGATAAGCAAACCTTGGAAGTTTTCAAGTGACCCAGCTTCTTAATAACTGCATTGCTGGTAGGACAGTGTTTACCAGTACACGACCGCGACACATCACAAAGTGCCACCCTCAAGACTCTAGATTTGTTCTGAATTGCAGAGTTTTTCAACCTCTCTTATTGTTTCCATCTAATTCCTGCAACTAAACATTGACCTAAATGTCCTTAGTCTCTATGAGTGAAGCATCTAGACATTGACGGAGCAGTTTAATCTTTTAAAAACAATATGAATATTCACCAACGTTAGAATTCTGCAAAGCACAACTGTTGGAGTATAACCAGGAAACTATTGAGGTGCGACGTATTTTTTGGCACAACAACACATAAGAGTAAAGTTATCTAATAGCCTTCTGTTGATTGTTGGACTTTGGGCAGTTCCTGCACATTAGGCTACAGATCGCTACTATAGTTGGGAACGTAGGATTGTTTGTGTTTTTAGAATGTTCTGAGTATGAATTACTGATGTGGGGAGGTCAGTTGAGGCTGGTCAGGT
This sequence comes from Aulostomus chinensis, assembly GCF_037954235.1. Classification (NCBI taxonomy): domain Eukaryota; kingdom Metazoa; phylum Chordata; class Actinopteri; order Syngnathiformes; family Aulostomidae; genus Aulostomus; species Aulostomus chinensis. The sequence continues at coordinate 21,804,891 of NC_141341.1, read as the reverse complement.
GCTTAGCAGAATATTTTAAGTTTTTATGACCTCAGTTGCTTGATTGATGAAAGGTAAGACCCTGTATCGTCATCGTGTAGATTGCTGTTTGTCCACATCTCTGGTTTTTATTCAGATATGAACTGAACCATTGATGAGAGTTTAAGTTTTTCAATCGAAGCATCATCTTGAAAAAGAAAATGTCAGGAGCACCAGTAGGAATTGTTGCACATCAGCCTTCAGCAATATCATTTAAGCCTGAAATGCTATTGGTGATTTGTCAGAAGTGGAATTAGGTTGTTAAAACAAAATTGATAGACACTGAAGCTGATGTGGTGAACTCAATAGCGACCAGTTACATATGTTGTCATCCACTGCAACATTCCAAACATTCCACGGCAGAACGATGACGCCATGTACCTTAAAGAAACATCCACAGAGTCCAGTTCGCTTGGTCAGAGGCTTCTTTCTAGGCTTGGCGAGTCTCATTATTTTCAGTCTTTTACGAAACTGTTCAATGCTAAGATGGCTAATGCTAATGCAACACGGTCTTGTGTATGCTCTCAACAGTCCATTCCTTACTTTCCCACCAATGCCATTCAGTGTTAAAAGTTAAAAATTACATTTTTAAACACTTGGGAACCAAAGTAGCATGCTATGGTACAATAGCATATCCATGCAAGAGGTTATATAATTCCCATTAAAAACAGGTATTCCCTGACTTCTTGTGTTCAAATGTGCCAGATAAAGATGAGATGGTGGTAAAGGGAACATGTCGACGAGGCTGAGGAGCAGTAGAAGGCGCCGTCGGCAAAAGATAGCCAGAGGTCTTTCATGCCATCTGTGAGAGGAAAGTCGCCCGAGGAATGCGCAAGAGCATAGGTTTGATTTGGAGAGTGGTGGGCACATAATGTTGACAGGGATGCTATTCTTAAGGCGCAGCTCGATATCACACAGGCTATGACTGCTGTATCCGCAGCCACAAGACTCAAACAATCTAAAGTTTTGCCCTCTTGTAAGCATTGCCTGATGCCAATTGTCCATGCTGACATTCTGTCACTGAAGGCTTGGGTCTTCCTACGTTTGTCACACAGACATACCTGAACACTAGCATTTAGCTCACAAGTTACATCTATTATTTGTAATAATTTAAAAATATTCAAAGCATTTTTCATAATCATTTTTAGTCATAGAAGCATATGGTCATGCCTGTGTCTTCCTTGTAAGCATTACAGAGCTCCAGAAACCCACTAGGAGGCTGACTGCTAGTTAGCTTCGCTGCGATGAATGCTTGTATGGGGGCAAGCCAGCAAAGGTCAATACACATTTCTGCACGTTGGTCTTTGCTTAATTAAATCAGGACCATGTTTAAGGTTCGCATGAAAAAAATGAAATAAAATTATGAAATGTTGTTATTTTATCAGATACACACGATACACACCCAACTTCCTGACCAAGGATCGTGATTTGATTCTGCTTCGGCCTCTTGTCCCGCCTTGCTTGCTCAGCTTCCAAAGACTGCAGTTTCTTCTCTGTGCGTAGAACAGGATTCACTGAATCCTGATGCTGTGTCCATAAGAAAGTCCTCCTCATCATCTCTCAAGACAGCCATGATTAATAGCAACAGTCACTCTTCTACTTGTCCACAAATGTTTGGTTTTTGACCAAAGTTACAGCTGGGCTTTTGATATGCTGCGTCAAATCACTGCATCCCAGTCAACAAAGTAGTACCAGCCATTTGTCTCTGAAATAACATCATCATTTTCATGAGTTTTTTTTTTTTTTTTTTTTTACAATGAATGTTAAGCACAGTCTTAGTTTTACCAAAGCAGGCAAAGACTTGGATGATTGGTTTGGATTACAATTTTTGTCCTATCATATTAATTACTAGCATTCATTGCAGCTAAGCTAACATGTGGTTAGCCATCTGGTGGGGGTTTGGAGCTCCACAGGGCATGCAGAGAGCAGCAAAGTATCTCATCTGAAACCTGAAACTGATCTGTAATGCATGTATGTAGCCTGCTAATATGCTAGATATTTTGTGTGCTGCCTACAGGGCTGATGATGATGAGGAGGACTATTACAGTCCCAGGTCTGCATGCCCAGGACAGCTCACTGTGCCTTTCATATCACTATCCAGTCTGCGCTGCATCTTAACAGAACTCTGTACGATACCATAATGTTGCAGAAAGCTAAAGCATGAAAATGTTTCCTCTTCTTCCTGCATCCAAAAGGCACTTCAGATATCCTCGCTTCATGTAAAGGAGACGGAAACAGAATGAACAATCATCAACACATAACACATAAAAATACTAGCAAGGATCATTCAATAAAATTAAAGAATGGGAGGTGTCCACAAACGTCTACTGTGGGCTTGAGTCTTGTAAGCTTGATTAGAACCCCTGTGAAATTCAGATACTGTATTTTCACCCTTGCATCTCTGAGCTGCAGAGTAAACAGTGTTACATTCCTTCATAATGCATGACACAGACAGGACAGTGTGTAAATGCCAGAACCATCAAAAACACCCTGCAATTACACCTGTAATATTGATGGGTGATCCTGAGGGACTCCTCTAGTGTCTGACCACGATCCGGTAGCAGGTCGTAGTCGAAGTAAAACACCTGTGTACGGATCAACGCTCCTTCTTTCCAAGAGAAGATCAAAATAAGACAGAGAAACTAAACTAAAAGCAAACACAAACTGTCCATTGTTTTCCCCTGCAAACACCGTCAACAGCAGAACGACTGCTCCAGCAGACTCGGTGGTGTGTGTGTGTGTGTGTGTGTGTGTGTGCGTGCGTGCGTGTGTGCGTGCGTGTGTGTGATAGAGAGAGAGAGAGAGAGAGATTCAAAAAGTAAATAGGGAGAGGAAGTGACAGGGAGGATAAATTCTGACATTATTCTGGTAAGGCTTCATTTTCACAGCAACCACTGGCCACTGCTGGTGAAGCTGACCGCTGGAGTTAGGAAAACATGCCAGGAATTCTCTGAAAATAGTAAAAGAAAAATGTTTTGACAACTTATATCAAGACATTATTTCAGCCGATATGTACATATTTCAGTACACATTAACAGCTGATTTGAGTAGAAGCATCCTTTAAATACTGCTAACATAATTGTCCCAGTTGACACATCCTAAAAATGCTGCATTCCTTGTACATCGTTTGCTTTTTAATGTTTAAGCTAATACTTACTAATTTAGACGCGTCACGTTTCGCTATCATGATCATTTGTCTGCTAATGTCTTGCTACAGCTGTTAAGCTCCCACCAACTTCGCATTTACTTTATTTCAGGACAAGACCTGCCTAGGACTACCAAGTTGACCAGACTTGCCAATAAGTGCCTCTACAGCACACAGACTAACATGTTATATCGTTTGATCCACACTAAATTTTCAGTTAAAAGTTATCGTTTTACGATTTGCATTTGCAAGGTAAATAAGCCAGCTTGCTCACTGCGAATTCACGAAATGCAAGTCTTCCATAATGCCAACTCTAAATCCAACAGCCATCTTTTTTCGCTTTACGGTCACTAATTTGTAATATCTTACAAATTTTTGAACCCACGAAAATATGGCCTCGCTGATGACGAGGCCAAACGTGCGTCTGTTCTCCTCCGTGTAGTTTCACATTAAGCTCAGATAAGGTTATGAAACCCAAAGTTTTAACAGAAAAAAAAAAGTCCCAGAGCTTTGGTTTCAAAGAAGGCCCATTCTTAGGGAGGAATTTTTGTGGCTTTAGTCTTCACAGTTATTCGAATGTCAGGGCAAAACTATTCAAAGAGGGAGTAAGGAAAATAATCTAACCCGACAGCATAATGATCCATATCAGTCAGATGATCCTTGATACTTGCAAATATCCAGGGGGGGAAAGAGAAGCTTTGAGGTCAGTGTTAAATGAATTTACATGAACACTGGGAAGGGGGAGACATATATTTACCATGCCTTAACTCTCTCAGCTGATCCAGTGCTCGGGTTTCGAAGCTAATTTCATGTTTTGAGGCAGTAAGCTGAGTGCTAAATTAATGTATTAAAGAGAAGTTGGCCCTCTGACTCTGACTGATGTTTATCAAGATGTTGGATGAGTCAAGTGTTGGCTGTCGGAATGTACGAGTGATGCTTGTGAACCAGCTCAGATGAGCATGTGGCAGCAAGTCAGCAGCCTGTTTGTTTGTGACAGCGAGACAAACCACAAGGCCAAACATGCTGGCGTCCACTGATTAAAAAGCTGATGACAAGAAAATGATTGCGTTTCAAAATTCAAAACAGTGGTAACAGAACAGGACCAGGAGCTAAATTACAACGGCCATAATGCCTGGGATCTCAGTCTGACACTTACCATCCAGAGCCAAAATGATCTGCTCTTACAGGAGGCAGTGGTCCTTTTATGCAGCAATGCCATTTTTAGTATGGAGGGACATTGAGTGGAAAGAATGGAAATTTAACTTTCATACGCGTGTATCCTTGTGCTGCAGGGACACGTAGTCTTAAGACCAACCAGGAGTCAGCGCTGCCATGGGTTCCTCCGACCAAAAGCCAATGGGATGTTTATACTGGATTTTCAATCATTACAGAAAATAACGAAGGGGAACACAAGTTTATGTTCATGTTAAGTTTAATCTTCACACTTGAGTACCATTTAAAGGCTTTTGAAGTGTAAATGTGATTCTAGAAGAACTCTGAGGATGCATGTCTTCAGTGTGACCACAACCAGCTTCAAACAAAATAAGACGATGAAACGGCAAGTACCCTATTGTATTGTCACAGTGACCTTGACCTTTGACCTCTCGGTCTCTTCAGTTCATCCTTGTGTCCCGGGGGACGTTCGTGACAAATGAGAAGAAAATCCATGTATGTGCTTGTGCTAGACGCTATCCTCCATCTTGGGTTAGTTGGTCATACTTTCCTGAAATGCACAAACATTTCTCTCTCGGGGACAAATAATGGTGGTTGTATTATTGAACTATTTGAAATAAGACAAAATGATTTGCGCTGGGAAATATTTGAGAAGAGTTCATTTAGTAAATTGTCAAAACAAATGTTGTTGTTTGCTGCTGTGATGCTTGTGATATAATCTTGCTCAAATTTGCTTCTTTGTTTAGATCGTATCATCTTGCCCACACGGTTGTGTTTTTTGTTTTTTTGTGGCGTTCGTTTGAAAGCAGGATAAAACAAAAGCTCTGGGGCTGAATTTTACTGAACTCGGTAGAGGGGTGCAGCATGTGCCTCTCTTTAAAGTCGGGGGCTGATCTTTTTGCATTGAAAAATACTTGTATTTTTATTTTTATATTAGGTTTGACTGAAGTTGTACAGTTAATATAATGGGATTTTTAAGACAGTCAGTGGTTACCTACATTACATAGGAACCTATTCCAACTTTCAAAGCTGTGCAGGGACCTTGAGGTACAAGGTAATTTGATGGATTTGAGGTCCGGTGAAAAGGGGGGAGAAATTGTTGAAGTAATTCTACTGTTCCTCAAGTAATTCCACCAGTTAAATATATACACATTCTCACAAAGACGTTCAACAGCATCGCTGAAGCACTTTAAGACCACACACACACACACACACGTGCACACACACACACGCACAAAACATCTCTTAATTTTTGTTCTCTCTCCAGTCAAGTGGAAAAGGCACAAACGCACTCAACCGAGATGTGCTGCCCAAATATCCTTGTTCTGTCTGTAGAGCTCCAAGTTGTGTGAATCCGAGGTCAAACACAGCGTTCGTTCAAATCATGCATCAATCAGCTGCATTCAATGGTTAGGTAAAAGGCAGAGGAGAGGAGAGCTGAGAGCTCTTGGAGGGCTTCAATGCCACAACAACAAGCACAAACTGGGTCATTGGGAAAGAGGCTGTGGAAACCCCTCTGTCTCCATGGCAACTGCAGTGTTGACACAGCTATTACCTCCTCATCTAGGCAAATACCCCACGATGCGCGGATGTTGTATGCAGGATAGCTACTAAAATGCTCTCGGAGCAATTGACTGTGGCCGCCTCCCTACAGCGGTGCAGGCAGTCTTTTCTCTTGTTGAGGTGGATAAAGGAGATACATTTCTACTCAAAGCATTTCTGTGAGGTGAACTGCTAAATGAGCTGTGATGCAGAGGCGTTTCAAATGATCGCCGGCTTCCTTAAATTTCCGAGAGGCGTGTTTGTGACCAGATGGTTGCCACTTTGAATCCTCGGACTGGCAGGTCGCGTGTTTCTAGCAGCTGCTCGAGCCACATTGCACCCCAAGAGTTAAGCAGATCTGTGGATAAAGGGTCACTCCACGCATTTACACATCAGAATGAGTCCATATCCCCACTGCTCACACGTGTCAGTCAGTGTGTTCGATGGCTCTGGAAAGAACACTCCCATCAGGAAAAGTCTAATGTCAATACAGCGTATACGTGCTTGATGAATATGCATTTACGCAGTTATATTGAAGCAGGGTTCGAGCTGCACTCTCTGTAAATGACCTTGCCATATTTGGCCATCTCCATCCTGAAGTTTGTAAAAGCATTAGCATTTCAGTCATTTCAGTGGATGAAAACCAACCTTGATTTCTTCGTGGTGAGCCTTAATGCGTCTTTGATTTTGAATCAGTCTTCTACTTAAAATGCGCCGGTGGATCCAGGGGTTCAGGAACTCTAGGGGCTCAGAAATGGAGCTGGTTCTACACATCTGGAGGATTCATTCATCGCAGGGAAATGAAAAAGACCAGATGCGAAAAAAAACAAGCACATAACTTGTCTTGTGTAACTAATACGGAAAGTGTGGCTGATCCAATTGATTGCAATGATTACTGAGTGCGAAGACAGCCCCTCTACACGGGGTTTATTTTAAGCCTCTTGATGGAACATGACTTAATCTTTTGAATTGTCAGTTTGATTATTGTTAGTTTTAATCTCCAAAATTTGAGAAATAGCCATGGAATAAAATGTTCACTCTTGCTACATACAATCTTTTCTCTCATGTAGAAGGGAAGCACACTTGGAAAGGAACAATAAAGTAAACATTTAATCTTGTTTCGCTTCTTCTGTTCCTCTGCAACCCCAATAGGATCATGGGAATAATTAATTACACTGTTAATACTGTGCATTGACTCGCTATCCTGCGATACAAGAACAATGCTGCTCCTTGTTTCCTCGCCTGTGAGGATGCCTGGTCAACTTCTGGCACTTTCACTAAACTGAATTCTCAGGGGTTGCAGTTTCATCAACACATCCACAACGCTGCTGTTGTTGCAAGTCGCTTCCATCTGAATCAGTTGGAGCTGCGCTACGCTGACCACAAGAGTTGTGCAAATCTCTATTTTAGCATGGCTGGTCTATTTTTTTCCCTCAGCATGACAACTCTTGTGTCCTCCAGGCAAATGAAATGACAGAAAACTACATAGAAGGTTTTTTTTTGTTGTTGTTGTTGTTTTTTTAAAGTGTGTAAAAATAATTAGAATGAATACCTCTTTGTATCAGAGGAAATGTGAGGCAGCAGAGCAATGTTGTTGTTTAATATCGTCGCCTTCTTAAAATAATTGCCTAAGTCTTTTTTCCCTCAAGTTTTTAAGAAAACACAAAAAAAACTGGAGACAAAACATCATGAGGAGTTGATTTGGGCCAAAACAATGTTGTCAAGAACGACTTCGGCAATTAAGTGAAGAAGGTGAAGACATTTCAAACGATCGATTACACAAATGAGCATTTATGATGCTGTTGCTATCACCACCAAAATGGTAAAGACAAGCTGATAATATCTGAAATACACTGCCACTGCCAAGTACTAGTTTGAGAGCACGAGGTGCTGACTTTTGTTTGAAAATGATTTCATTTTGGTCGATGTTGCCCGCATTTCTTTAGCGATTTGCTGTGAACAGGATGGATTCTGTGTCCTGTAATTTCAATTTTGCCTGTTTGTTTTAGTTGACGCCTTCTGCAGATCTCTTTTGCTTGGCTTGTTCTTGTCCTTTCTCTAGACCTGCAGCTACTACTTCATCAGGGCTTGACCACCAGTACAAAAAAAAAAAAAAGATTTAAACTTTAAACAGATCCAATAGTTGGATGCATCACATTGAATAAATGTACACCTCCCTTCAACTGTGTGTCTGTGTGTGTGTTTTATCAGCGCAATATATATACATTGCTCAGGCAGTTGCAAAGATTGAGTCTGAGCATTCCTATCTTTTAATTGATCTCCACAAAATGGGGAAGATAGTGCTGTGTCAAACACACACACACACACACACACACACACACACACACACACACACATACTTACATGCAAGCATGTACACAAGTTGAGCGACACGTCTAAACACATACACACCGGATTAAAATTCAATTTTTTTCTTTGTTAGTTGCTGAAGGAGTGTGAGACATTGGGATGTCCATCTCTTGATCCCCGACTAAGTGTCGGTAGAATTGCTGTGTGTATGTGTGTGTGTGTCTCTGTGTGGGTGTGTGATATGCAGGTCACTGGTCACACAAGAGGGTGAATCTGGCGGGACTTGATTGAAACTGGCGGTTAATTCCAGGGCTTCCCACTGAGATTAGTGCTGAGAGAGAGACAGCAAGGCAGGCTAAAGGTTAGAGAGGAAGCGATGGAGGGAGCAAATGAATTGCAAAAGCCTGTCTGTCTTTGTGGATGTTAACAGGAAATAAAGACAGTGTGTATGAGTCTTTGTTGCTGTATCAGGGCTAAAAGCTGAATGGGTGATAAGCAACAAATAGAGGAGGAAGAATTACAGTAAGTGAAAGCATTTTCTGTCTCATCCTATGATGCATTGCAGGAATTGTGCTGCTTCTACTTGAGCAGCTGCATCTAACAAATCTCAGCTTTGAGAGCTGAAATGTGTGCGTATACAATGGTAGTCATAGTTGAATAAATGACTTCCGTTGTACAAGCTGATATTGGCATTGAAAAGTTAATCGAATATGTTGCAGGTAGCACTGCTTCACCAAACAACTGCTGTCAAAATTCTACTGTCCAAGATTTTCAACACTATCTTAAAGTGTGACAGCTGCTAACAGTTGCCATGACTACAAACAGTCAAGGTCTAGTTCGGTTTAGGCACAGAAATACATCATTGTGAGACACCGTGCTGTAAATGGGAGTCAAAAACATGTCCCGCTGCACCTCTGGTGTTTGTTGCCGTCAACCAACCATACCCTCCCCCTGATAAAGATTTGCTCTAACAAAAGTAACCACTGCCCGTCGCAGCTTCCCATTGTTTATGTGGTAACACCATGTAAATTTAATGCATTACATTAGCGTGTGGTATAATGTGGAGTTCTCCTCGACACAAGATTGTGTCTACGCTTGCATTTACCGATGCTCACGTGTTCTGGCAGGAGGTGAAAGCATGGCCCCAGACAAAATTTCAACTATCGGCTCAATGTGCGAAATACATTTAACCTCTGTGTAGCTCACAGGTGGGATGCACAAGGACTTGGATGAAGAGACAAAAAGATATAAAATCTCAGGGTTTAATCCAGGGTTGGTACACAGATAATCTGGTGGCAGGACAGAATCAGCAGGCAAAAAACAGGAATTATCAGGTCGTTATCAGAAAAGTTCAGGATAAACAAGGCTGGAATGCTGACACAAGAGAAACTGGGCAGAGGGAAGGGAAGGTGCGACAAAGACAATGAGACACAGCTGCAACACCTGAGGGCCGGGCCAGGTAATCACACACAGGGACAGGAAGTGGAGGATCTGAAACGAGACAGCAGGTGCGAACCAAAATAAAAGGATGTGACAAAAAAACATGAGGAAAGAATGAAGACAAAAACAAACCTTAGCAGAGCCAGACATTACGATGAGTTTCCATAGCAACCATGTATATTATCAACAATGATACATCACAAGTTTAAACAGATGAGACCATTCAAATGAAACAGGCTTTATTGGAACAAGGCTCGTTACATGTTGCTTAAACCAAATCATAAAAATAATGTTCTTTTATTTTCCTTTACAACGTTTCAGTGTGAGGATAAAGAATAGTTGTTGTATATCACTGCCCATACAAGTCTCCTGGGGCGGCCCGGTGGTGCAGTGGTCCTCACTGTCACCTCACAGCAAGAAGGTTGTGGGTGGAGCCCTGGCTGGAGCACGGGGTCTTTCTGGGTGAGTCTCCATGTTCTCCCTGTTCCTGCTGGGTTCTCTCTGGTACTCCAGCTTCCTCCACAGTCCAAAGACATCAAGAGGGACCAGGTTAATCCAGACTCTAAATTGACTGTAGGTGTGACTGGGAGAGCCAATGGTTGTCTGTCTCTATGTGTTGGCCCTGCCATGGACTGGTGACCTGTCCAGGGTGAAGGCTGCTGGGATAGGCTCCACCCTCACCACCCTAACAGTATAGGAGGTAGAAAATGGATGGATGGATGGATGGGTGGATGGATGGACAGTTCTCCTGCTTGGTGTCTGACCTGCTGAAGAGTAATTAAGAGGTACAATAGTTGACAAAATTTACTTGATGCTAAGACCATTTTGCTGCTTTATATTAGTTTGCTGTAGTTTGGTTGTTGTTGTTGTTGTTATGTGTGTGTGATCTGAATTTGATCACAGTAATGCATCACAGAAGGGTAAAGGACATAGAAGGATATAAAGTGGAAATAGACTGAAGGAAGGAGAGGAGGAGTGGTGTCATAGAGGAAGAATATCTGCTGTTGCTGTGGTACAAAGGTCGGATAAGCTCTGTATGTGTGCCTGTGCGAGTGTGTGTGTGTGCATGTTGAAGATGCATTGTCCATTTATTCTCAACTAATATCTCACTGCAGACTCGATCAATATGGCCTGTTATATCCCTTAAAACAATACATCATGTGTATAGTTTCTATCGTTTTGTGTGTGTGTGTGTATGTGTGTGTGTGTGTGTGTGTGTTTGTACAAAGTTTGAGGGTTAAGACTTGATTTCCACATTTAGGTTAAGATTGGGTTTAGGTTTAGGGCAGGAAGGGTTTAGGGAGCTATACATCTGACATGGTCACGGGGAGAAGAACTGAATATCAATGAGTGTTGTCATGAGACAAAGATGTTTTCTGTGTGTGTGCGTGTGTGTATATGTGTGTGGGTGTGTGTGTGGAGGGGGGGTGATGGTGTTTGTTTTGAAATGTCACTGCAGATGTAATTTATGTGGGCACGCACAGAATGCATGTGTACATATGTAACATGACTTGCACGCGTGTCTAAATGTGTAAAAGGAACCAAGACGCACATGTAAACGTCATGTGTCACGGTTACATGACGAAAACATCACCAGGGCTAATTTATGTTTGAACAGACACTGCCTCCAGTACCAGTATAATTTACTTTTTTGTTGTTCCTGTTGAGCAGCCTGCAGTCAGTGGCTCAGTGTTGATTCATGCTATTAAAAATGCTGCAGAAAAAAGTGACAAAACCCTGTTCTCTCCATCAGCTGGCTAATTCATGTCCGGATGTAAGCTAGTCCTGACGATGGCTCGTGCTAGTGCGTGTATGCAGGATTCAACTTGCCACGTACTGGTTCCACACATCCTGCTAACGTAGCTGCAGCTGTTGAAAAACTGCATGAGACACTTATCAGCTCTTCACTTTGGTTTGGTTGCATTTGTTGACCTGGCAAACAGATCTAATTTTGCTTCACAAATATTGTAGAGACTCAAGAGAGAATGGTTTTGAAACATGCAACCACACTTGCTCGCTCTTGCCCTGAGTGTGCGTTGTGCTTGACCACATTGGAGGCTTGATGTCACATGATCTCACGCTATCTAATTTTGCTCCCAGATGTGCTCTCGGGGACTGAATTTTGGCACTGATAAATTTAATAATAACTCGTACTCTGTAATTCAATCAGAACCCTCACACAAACCCTCTCACAAATAAAGGGATTTTTAAAGATTCATCCCCATGAAAGCGTTATTTATTCATAGTTTTTTTTATTTTTATGCCAGGTGTTTTGGTTGAAATAGGGACCAAAATGATTGTGGGAAAGCTCTGACAGGCAAGTGTGAAACAGCTACATCCCAATCAGAAGGGGCAATAGCCTCGCCTCTAAAAGTGCTGCTTTTTGCCTTTGACAAGCTCAGATTCTTACAATCAGTGTCTGACAACATCTCAGCTGCACATCTGATAGAGTTCATGGCTCCTGGCAAAGTCACACAGAACAACATGGCTGAATGTTTTTGTCCACAAAGAAGAAATTCTGAAATATCAGTGGAGCAAAATCAAAGCAATAACACTGAGTTTTCTGTCATTGTGTGTCATTTTCTATATGGCCCGTGTCATGGCTGTGAGGCTTGGCCTGCTTTTACCCATCTCCCTCTTTTATCCACACGGTGAAAAATTCATGTGTCTTCCCAGCAAAGGGCTGGGAATGATTAAACATTCAGATTCCAGCACTGAAAATGGAAGCTGAAATGGTCTGTGTGTGTGTGCTTGTGTGTGTGCGTGCGTGCGTGTGTGTGTGTGTTTGTGTGTGTGTGTGTTTATAGAAACAGGGTGACAGTAGAATAACGAAGAGATGGCAGAGTTAAAATGATGAAGCGTCTACTGCTCTGGTTATAAGTGCAATGAAGTCACACACTTCATTGCCTTTGTAGAGTTTTCTGGCTCAAGCATGGATGACACGGAGCAACACACGCACCCACACACACATACACACTCACATACACACACAAAACCCAGTTAATTATACTTTGGAGGAGGAGCAACGACTGATATTCGATTTCTTCAAACAGGCATCAGTGAATCAATGTTTATTGATTTCTATCATAAACCGAGATGATAGAGAATCTTTGGTCTGTGCTGCTGTTTTTGCTCCGCTGATGTCAAAAATGATCACAAGCAAGGCCACTGTAATTTATTTGAGTCAATTCCACATTCATGGTCCTGCGGCCATAAATATTCACTGAAGCACCAAATCCCTGCTGAAAATAACCCCCAAACAAATGTAGCGTTTACTCCTGTTTGGGCAACAAGACGGAGCCCAGCTGCTTTAGGAAATTAACATTTTAGCCTTAAAAACTGTTTATGTGATTTTTACATTGTCATCAGGAGGAGGTAGAGAAAGAGTTGGTGGCTTGGTCTTTTTGTGGATTTGATGATTGTTACGAAAATACTACAGACCCCCCACCGCCTGATGCTTCGTGGACCCGAGGGGGTTGATGTCAAGTAGAAATTACAGATTGCTGCTGTTTTCCAAAGCGAGCTTTTTATGTTTATGTCTTTTCTCCTCCTTTCACCCTGAAAGGGTTTCACATACACATTCAGTACTATTTGGGATGCGCTTTAAGGTTAGAAAGAAAAGGTAATATAATAATAACGATAATAAACCTGAGTGGTGTTTTACTAATAATTAGAAGGATATTCAAATGAAATCTGAGCGCACGCTACTCCCTCTTCTTTTGTTTGATGTTGTTGTGGCAGTGTTTCAACCACAGCCTTTAATTATACTTCACTATTGAAAATTTGTCATAATATAGTGTGAAGAGAAGACTGTTAGTGCTTAATGAGCCGGTGAGGCTGCCCTACCCAGACAGATGCAGCACACATTCGCCTCCGGTTCCTGCAAGGACTGAAAAAAAACAAGTGAACGTTGCTCTTACTTCTGGAAATTGTCGTAAAGCTCTCTTGGCATTGAGATGACATTTTTGTCAAGTTGAATGGTTTGTGGAGGGTTAAAAGCAGTGAAAAATGCAGTGATGTAACGTGGATTTCCCCTCACTGCCACCTTAATTCATGCTTTCATGCAGATTGTACACAAGGCCACCATCACCTCCTTGCATTGTGGCAGATAATCAAAGGGCTGTGAATAATTGTGCGTATGTACCTGCTGCCTAAACCCTCCAGTCAAATTCTGACAACCACAGTCGCGCGTCCATGTTGCGACCCAATGCTCCATATTGGTAAACACTCCTGAGCCAGTTTAATAATTCAGAATATTGTGTCAATCTTAAGAATTCTACTTGGTCGGATGCCTTTTAAAAAAATATGTTCTCATATGCACCTCTGATGAGAATTATTTTGTATAATACATGGATTATGTACCCACAGGGGGGTAGAAACCTTTTTGACACCTGGACATGTTGAATGTGGAACACCTCAGAAAGCTCTATTTCACCTGTTGTTTAGCTCACTCATAGCCTGTTAGCTTCTTTTGTGAGAACACTGATCACTCTCTTTCCAAACTCTGCGCAAAGAAAGTTATAATGTTGAAGCATATTCAAGGAAAATACTGCACTAAAAAGAAACAGAGAGGAACTTCACGAAAGTTGGAAGTAAATGGACTCACGAGAGCCTCAACGGACGGACGAGCTGCAGCTGGTCAGAGTGTAACTGCTGCATTGTTCATGCAAGCAAAGACAAATGTTTGTACCATTCTTTTCACATCTTTTCTTACACTTTGGCTTTAGAAAACATACAGCGGCTTTCTGCTGCGGTGTTTGCAGAGCGCTCGTGAGAACTAGCTGTGGATAATGTAAAATCACTGCAAATAGGTTCTGTATTATTAAATCTGCATTGATGATGGCCTCCCTGAGAAGTAATCACACATGACAATTGTTAATCAGTTCATCTATGCTGTTTTAAAAGAGCATGTGTGATGGCAGTCAATCTGAGACTGACGGCTGGATATCTGCTATTTAATAACAAGTTAACTGGTCTCGGATCAGTTGGACTCAGTAAGCAAGAAATGAGCTGACTCATGGAAACAGGATAAAAGATTATCTGTTTGTTGGTTGTTGAATTTGATCCAACATGAGAGGAGTGGTAATCTATTAGCTGGCTAGTGCTATTTATCAGCGCGGTATTAATCCTGACGTCACATGAGTTGGAATAGTCTCAGATTACTGGGAATTAAGACCAGCCTCGAGAGCTTAATCTTCCACAGGTGTAAGACACTGGATAAACATTTGCTTTGATATGTGTCTGTGCTGAGTGACATTCTGACCGGGTGATCACACACAAACACACACACACAATGCTGCCCTATGCACTCACACACACACACACACACACACACACACAATGCTGCCCTATGCACACACACACACACACGCACACACACACACACAATGCTGCCCTATGCACACACACACACACACACACACACACACACACACACACACACACACACACACACACACACACACACAGACACCCTATGGCATCAGGCAAACACACACACACAATGCTGCCCAGTGCACACACACTCACACACACAAAACCACTGTTTTATTGATTTGTATTTGGAGTGTTTTCACATTTTATTTTTTTTAATGTAACAAAATATACGTCACTAAGATTAATGGTGCTGGATGTATCAGTGGCATTAGTGGTCTGAGGTTGAAGCCTCTGGGAAGTGTTGAGGGCAGCATCATTCTCCAAGACATCTGCTCTCTTTACAACATTTAATTTTTGGGAGAATTCAATGAACAAAAAAACAATAAAAGCCGGTCCAGCTGCTGTCAGCTCCTGTGTTCATTTACAGGCGGGAAGCTAGCATTAGCGGCCTTTTTTCAAACAGGCACTAGTGCACAAGAGAACGGCTCAAGATGTGAAATCACTCTTGGGTTTGTGACCTCTCTTTTCCCTGCACCATATGAAAAAAGCCCCTGAACTTTATATCCCTTTGCTTAATGTTAATCAGTAAATGTATTTATCTGAAACAGTGTGTATGTTGGTATGTCCGCAGAGCCTTCCTCCCATCGGCTGTCAGGCTTTCCAACAAGAAAATGTCTGACAGTTAACACCACCTATGTTAGTCAGCACAACGCCGTTCACTGAAAATGATGAATGATGAATTCTATCATTCTTTTTATTGTAGCACTGAGCTTTGTTGTGCATTACTTCATCTATACTGTCACCCATATAAGTGCAATACCAAACTAAGAGTTGGGTATATTCTTATCCTGTTTGTACTCTTTGTAAATGAATATTTTTAACTTTCCTTGCACTAGTTTCTGTCTTTTTACCCCCATGCTGCTGTAATAACAGACTTTACTGAGTACAGAATGAATAAAGTTGATCTTATCTTATATTATATCATCTTATATGGAAAGCAAAGCTGATATGCTGCTTGAATCGTACCAAAATAAAACATTGTATCCATATCCTGTCAATTTTTTTTACTGTTAATTGCGTTGACGAACAACTGATTTTTGTGTCTGTTCAAGAATTTTTTTTGGCTGGTTGATCTTATTTTCTTTTTAAAAGGAATGAGCTGCTGCGTGAGTTCTACAGACCCCTAGCAGACAAAGAGAGACGTTCGCTACAGCAAACTCATCCCAACAATACAAACTAAGAGAAATGAACATCATCACAACAACATGCTGCTTCTTACACACTTATCTGTACGTCTAGTCATGACATAAGTGGATGGATCCTCCAGTGGAACAAATTTGTGTCAAAGGACGACCACTTGTGAATGTCGTCGTCTGATCTCACAGCGTCCTGAGTCTCCGCAGCTGAACTCTGAGTTGTCCACATGTGATCAGGTCAGTCAGAGTGCATTAAGGCCAAATTCACGTTTTCCACGTCCAAGCGTCCCTGGGGGTCCTCACTGGTTGGCTAACGAAAATGACATCATCCATTCATGTTGGTGAGGGTCTGCAGATTTGAAATCAAATCTCACGTGATTAAGCCGTAAACAGTGTCACGCCTCTGCTAGTCAGACTCAGTCTGGAGCGTCCACTTCTGCTGCAAGAAATAAAGCCGTTAAATGTATGAAATCAGCATTTGCTTATTCATACAATCATCCTGCCTCTTCAATGAAAGACGTGTGAAGGACTTCAACAAGGCAATTGTTTCTTTTACCCCGAGCAGAACATTTTTCAAAAATGTCTGGGGTCTCTGTAATTTGAGGTCAAGATAACTCACCACAATCAGTGCTTTCTTTGTTCATCGTGGTTAAATTTGGTTCTTCCTTTTCTTGCTTTTATTGAAGCAAAGATCCCGGGAACTCCGATTTTCACTCATGTTAGTCTTTGTTCTGCAAGTCTAGTTTCATACACTGATAATGAATCCAGCCGTTAAACGCTGATTTCAGTTTGGAGGATCCAGCTCTGTTTGTGACCTTGAAAAATTAAAAATACTCATAATCTGTAAATGTCAGATGTTATTTTCTCCCCCATCTCATGGTTTGATTCCTATCATTCATTACTATCCTGTCACGGGTGCAGTAGGACAGTTTACTCAAGCTTATGCTTGAGACTCAGAGTGATTTCTGAGTTTAAAGTAAGAAAACTGCTGTGACATTTAAAATATAAGAGCCTTTCGACAATAATAACAATGTCATAGCACCATCATAAATCAAGAAACAAATCCTGCATGTACAATCTAGCTGGTGAGCGCCTTCCCGTTCCCCGTGGCTGCAGCTTATAGAGTGGTGACCAGCAGCTGAAAGCAGGGGTGAATCGACCACTGTGGCCTACAGAAAGGGCCGCATTGTTTGCTGCTGAGTGTAACAATAGCAGCTCTGTCAGAGGGGATCATCTGTTTCCTTGGCTAGTTGGCCCACTAATAGGGCTACTTATGCTCCGGGAATGGGCCGGAGCCAGGTCACAAACAAACGGACAAATAAAACACACAAACAAGCAGGCTGGGCTGAGAGGTTTACATCAGTGTGTGTCAGTGTGTTTCATCAGTGAAAGGAGGTTTTAAAGGAGTGTATGGGATATGACGTATGTAAGAACATGAAGTGAAAGTTTCCCGAAAACAATTAATCATTTTTTAAAGCCTAAATCACATTTTAATCCTTTTTGTTCTGACACAACAAAGTGTGCAGAGTTCATGTAAAGGTCACAATATAGAATCTATCTATCTATCTATCTATCTATCTATCTATCTATCTATCTATCTATCTATCTATCTATCTATCTATCTATCTATATATATATATATATATATACGCAGTAATCTATTGATTGGTGTACATGGACACTTTCTCTCCTTTTGTTGTTGATGTGTTAATTATATCACACAAATAGAGCAGGTCTAGAGACACACTCTTTAAATTGATTCACAGAGACTGACAGTTCCACGCCAGCATACAAACTGCCTTTATGTGGGCGGCCATCTGCCTCAATCGGCTCCTGTGAAAAATAGAAAATAGAAAATAGAAACAGGAAGATGGAGAAAGCTAGAATGTTGTGCTGGACACACAAAATCCCCGGTTCAACAATTGGACACCGTGGGCAGTGCTTATTTTTGTTTTGTAGTTGAGACAGAAAGTTCTTTTTGTCATTATTTTTCTGATTAGTTTGTGATTTACGATGCATCAGCACAGTTAAGGTCTGGTTTTGTTCCAGCATCTCCTGGTGCCCATCTGGTATTTGTTGCATCCATCCACCACCTGACCCTGCACTCTGATGTAGACCTCCCAGAGTTTTAACAGCAATAAGCACCGCATGTTGTGTAGCAGTGTTGAACCAGGGACCGCTATGGTCTCGTCTGAATTGAAACCATTTTCAGTTGGTCCTTTTTTTGTTATTTGTGGACTCATGTCATTTTCATGGACTCAGCTGTTTTTTTTTCCAAGTTTCCTTTAGTCTCTTTATTTTGAATGTTTAGATTTCGTGTATTACGCCCCAGCCCCAGCAAACACGTCGTCTGTTCCCCCCAGTGTCTCTGAATCACTCTGGATTTCTTTACATTAAGCATGTGCATCTGCTCGAGTGGGAATCAACATTTTGGTGCCTCAAATGTCACTTGAACCTAACATGAACCCAGTACCTCAGGAATTTCTCAAAATGTATCATGAAACTCCACTGGAACTCAAGGATGACCTGAAACTAATTTTTGTTGGTAAAGGGTCAAAGGTCAAGATTAGTGTGACAGCAAAGGATCACACGAGCATACAAGCCCAATATGGTATGTCTGGTTTGGACGAATAAATCACAAGCGCCTGATTTCTGCCTGCTCGGGTCCACCTGCCTCCATTTCTCCGTTTTGTGACTGGTACAAAATTTACTTCCAGTTAAAATGCATTCGAGATGTTTGTATCAGAGTTTGCGACTCTTCCTTCAACTGCAGCGAGAGCGTGTTGGCTGAAGACGCTCGTGGGAGCAGCACGAGCTAACTGGGCATGTTTCTGTCCGGATTTCTTTGTTACTCCCTGTTTCCTTTCATTAGCACTTCCTGGTATGTCCGTTGTCTGTGATACTTCCTGTCTTTTGGTCTACTCACCTGTGTCTTGCTGGCGATGAGTTCTCAGTGTATTTATAGCCCTTCACTGCCCCTTTTGAATAACCGGTTCTTTGATTATTTATTATTTATCTTACATTATTTATCTTGAATGTCTTGTGGATTGGAAACTTTCAGTTTAAATTTGCTTCAGTGTCTTTTTTGGCCCTTGCCTTGTTTGACCCGCTTGCCTGGAATAAAATGCTACAACCTGAATGATTCTAAACTGCCGTCTTAATAATTTGTTTTTTCCAGCTCAGCAAATGGTTCTAGAGTCATTGCTCACACACGCTGCTTTCCCACATCTGCGTATTTCACACATTATTTGATGTATCCATCCTCAGGATCGCAGCTCTGCTTTGAGCTGTCCACCGTTTTGTTTTTTTAAATCTCGGGAAAGTCTGAATGAAAGGTGGAAAGACCAGATAAAAGGAAGGAATACGAGAGAAAGAATGAAAGCGAGAGAATGAGCACACGCCCAACATTTTCCAGGTCAGCCCAAATGCCCCAGGCAAAACTCGCCGCTCTGTTACTGTTTTTCTTCTCCCTTTCCCCCTTCTCTCTCTCTCTCTCTCTCTCTCTCTCGCCCAGGGGCAAAGTCGAGCTGCAACAGGATTCAGCCGTTCCCACAGAGACCAGAGAGACGTTGCTTCCATGGCAACGAGGCATCACTTGCTCAAGCGGAGAGCTACTCCATTTCTCTGTTCTCTCTTCTCCCCTTTCTTCTCTCTTCTGTAAATTTGTTATCCTTCCTTTGTCTATCAACCCTCACTTCCCTCTTTCTTTTTTTCCATCTTTATTCCCTCCCACTGGTGTCTCTTTGCATATTGTCCTCTCATCCTTTCTTTTTACGCAGCAGAAATACAATTAGAGGGCCATAATTAAACAGCTCAGACAACAGTCCTTGTGGCTGAGAGAAGGCCACACACACTCTTCTCACATCTCTCCTCATACCTTCACTGAGTGGCTGAAAAGAGGAAACCATTTGGATCGAATCACTGAGGTCAAGGACACTCGCAGTGCGTTCTGTATTTCAAGCAAAAGCCGTCAGCAAATAATGGATGTCCCCATTGATGAAACTCAAATTTGGTGCAAATCCGAATAATCTTGAGGAGATTTTACTATTCAGGATCAGATGATATATCTTGAAGTTCACACTTGTGCAGTTTTAGTTTGGCGTACGTTAGACATGTGTTCCTGTGTTCAGGTTCAGGTTCAGCTCCATCATGACTGTCTGCTTTCAAAATTTGCATATTCTGGTTCAAGTAGATCGGGTTCAGGATCTTAGTTTGTCCGCAGGGAATCTTCATCGTCCTTCGTGAAGCCGGCTAAAGACTGAGGATGCTGCGTAAAGTCACTGCGCCCAGAGAGCACAGTCGTTCCCTCTCTGGGTCTGACTCTGACATCACAATGATTTCCAATTTATTATTGTTTGGTTAATCCAGGTAAAGACCAATTTGGAGAAATGTGTGATTGATGACTTGTGACAGAGCCATGCTAACCCACCCACCCAGTACCATTCATTGTGCTAAGCTCATGCACACACAGATGAGAAGGCTCTCTGTGGTCTGGTCCAGCTCTGGGGAGGATGGACAGATGCCAAATTCCCTAAAATGTTGGCGTGTTCCTTGAAAGTATCAGAATAAACCAACTGAAACAACACGCACACAAGTCCCCATCTGTTAATCAAACAGTTCATCAATAGCATCTCAGCTGTGACGTCTTTTTCTTTTCTTTTTTCTTATGAGATAATGTCAGGTTTTTTTTTAATAAAAGACAAACACATTATTGTCCATGGAGACAACCAAACTGTAACTCTTAACAACACATAACGTGGTGGCATGATGATTGTTAAATTATTGTTATTACGTAAGCGCCATGGAAACAAGACCAAAAGAGACGGCTTTGATCCTTCATCCGTGGTCAACAGAATCACCGGTACAACTACATGACGCTCTGGGTGGCGAAAGAGGTTTTGTAGTTCAGACAACTTCATTCTGCAGGTACGCTAAGAGGTCGTGGTCGTTTCACATATCATCGGTGATACTGTCCTGAATAAATCTTTTATGGTTATTTTTAGGATTTGCATTTTAGTGAAAACAGGGCTGCATTCAGCCTCGGGGCTTTGGCACCCTGTTGCAAGCGCTGCAGCTATGCGGCTGAGAAGGCCATGAGGAAGTTGGTTGGTGGTGTCATACTGCATGATATCCTGGATGTGACTGCCGCTGCCCTCACAGACAACATCCAAATCGAGCGACGCATGATTTGGAGTCTGCAGAGCTCAATTATAACCATCCGGCATTTGAGAACGACAAGTGACGGATTACAGCCTGCGATTCTAACCTTCACAATCTATCAGCCCATCACTTTACGTATTAGGCCCATCACTATTACTGATCACTGCTGTTGAGATATTATATACAATTGAAATGTGTATCCTTACATTCACGTTGGATCCTTTCAGTTCATCAACGCTGCACTTCTGGCTTTTTAATGACCATCATTGCACTTTTAAGTGTACAACTGTTAGTACAGAACTGGTCTTGACTCGCACCTCCATGTTTGAGTTGTAGAAATGTTTATAGAAGTGTTTCTCCATCGTGGTAAATTCTATGACAAAAGATATACATTCATCTCTGGATCACATTGTTCTTAATCGTAAGCGTGTCATGTGACTATAATCATTTATATGCCTGCTTTTGTGGAGGACCTTCGTTGAACTTCCTTTTCTTCCTTTTTAGTACTGCAGCTTCGACACACATTGCTGCTGACAGGGAGAGAACTCAGACACACCCACCAAACGGACAGAAACATACCTCAACACCGTTTCAGGACCGAAGGTGTCTGGGGGGGATGACATGCAGCCAGAGGTTGATAACCACACTGCAGCAGTAATTACTCAGCCTTGATAGAGCACTCTCTTCCAGGTGAGCCAGCAGGGTGTGCGTGTGCGCGCGCACACACCTCCTGCATTACATTAGATTTACTTCACCATCTTGATCCTGGATGGTACTTTGATGGATTCAGAACATTTCAGTCCATGAGGTGTTAAACAGAGTTGCAACGTGTTCATGATGCCATTTTCTAAAAGTTGTCTTTTAGAAATTTCCCTGAAAGGACTGGAAGATATGTCTTTGGGATTATATTGATGATTGGGATCTTAAGCCACAAAATTAAACTGAATTCAGATGCAACTTGTGTTCATAGCTCATTTCTGAAGTCTGTCCACACAAGGTATTTTAGTCGTCTGTCTCGCTCAGGCTATAACATATTTTATTCACTCTATAACTGCACCCTGCAGGACATTTTCATACTTTAGGTCTTTGTGTAACTCCTTGACTTGTATTGGGCTTCCAAGGTACTGTGTGCAACTCTGTTCCCGACTGTGTGTTGACCGTAAAAGCTGAAGGCTCTGCTGCCACACTGCAGTCATGCTGCTTTCCCTACATACAAATCTACATTTGTAGAACAGTTTGGACACTTTCTACAGGCTGGCTTTGGCTGGGGTCGGGTCGGTACGGGTGCGTTTCCACTCGCACTGGGTACCATGTCAGCGTGGGTGGACTCACCAGCCGAGAGTTCCCTGGTGTAATTTGTGTGCAGCACAACAACAACGATGGAGGACATGGAGGCAGCGTGATCCCAAGAAAAGTATAAAAGACTTTACCAAGCGATGACCAGGCGAAGATGATACACAGTAGACAACGTAAGCAGGTAAGTCAGTGCCCGGCTATGTGTTTACGTCACATTTTAGCCTCCGCTCGGCTCGCTTGGAACCCCAGCAGAACAGGGTTGGCAAAATGGTAACGGTTAGCACTGTGTTGGGGCCAGTGGAAACGGGGCCAAACCGACCCGACCCGTGAGTGAGCCAGTGGAAACACGCCCTTTATGTCACCAAGAGCTCATGCACGAAGAGAAAAAGGCTTTTGTGAGTTCAAGACTCGTAACTCGAGAACTTGAAAGAAATTTGGCCCTTTTTCATGATATTCTACATTTGGATTTACTTACGATCAGTTTGAAAACACCTTGGTGATTGTGGGCAGTGGTCTCCTGCTTTCAGTCTGAATATGTTGCATTCACTGACACTGGTAACACTAGTAAAAGCTGTAACTCTGACCCAGAGCTCGGCCGTGAGCTACTGACATGACGCTTACCCATATGCCCCTTCATCAGAGCTTTTAAAGCTTGTTGTACATTTATTTTCTTCATATGAAGGCACTCCTTCTAAATCATAATTTTCCATGACTGACTTCACAAGTCATTAGAGAACAGATAGATAGATAGATAGATACTGTAGATAGATAGATAGATAGATTGGAGGTGTGAACCCTGATGCATGTGTCCATGTAGTCAACTGTGATAGTTGATGCGAGGTCGCTTAAATGAAGTTTGGGTGAAAATGTACATGGCAGTACGCTGTGCTTTTAGATTATTTATATTGCTGTCGGGGACTCTCAACATCTCACACAGCGGGGCTTGTAGGAGAACTCTGTGCGGATGTGTGTGTGTGTGTGTGTGAATGAAAGAGACATAAAGAAACATCAATTAGCAGAATTTACAAACCCTCACCTTTCCTTATAGCTAACACTGTCTACAGCTCGTCGTTAAGCAATATGCACACTGACAAGCCCTGTGGACGCGACGTGTGGTCTTCACACACATGCACACACCCATTCAGGTGTTGCTGAAAAGGTCAACTTTCTCTCTGTCGCTTCCTATCCATCAAGCCTGAAGCATTTTGCTTACTCAAACACTCTCTCCTCCTATAGATGATAGTATAGGCGTCACTCTGCTGTGTTTGAACCACTGAGCTGTATTTACTGTTGCTCACTTCATGTACACCACTAATGGACCGTATGGATTTCCACATATTATTGACAGGGTCATTTTGAAGCCATTATCAGGCACATTGTGACACATTTCAAGTGCTCTTAGCCTCGTGTGTGTCACCATATCAAACACTTTTCTATACAACTGAGTGAGGTGGGAGTGAAATGCTGTAGTTTATGATTTTGGCATGGCGGTCATAGTCACACTTTCAGGTTCTCTTGTGTCCTCCTGGCGTCTCAGTGAGCTGTATCAGAACATTATGATACTGTCATGCATGTCTGCATGGTGTCAGCAGGTCAGGAAGCCAGCCAGCAGAGCACATGTCCCATGAAAGGGACCAGCATGGCAGGCTGAAATATGTACCTGAACGAGGCACTGTGTTGCTACAGGAATCTAATGTTTGGGATACATCTGTGTGTGTGTGTGTGTGTGTGTGTGTGTGTGTGTGTGTGTGTGTGTGTGTGTGTGTGTGCGTGTGTGTTCAGGGGTCTCAGAATACACATGACCAGATAATGCCCCTCTAACACTGCAATGTGTGATGTTGGCACATAATCTTGAAATTATGTGGCGTAACCATGGAAGCAATGCCAATCGAAATGCCAGGTTCATCATAGGTGGTGGTTGTTAAAATATGAGGTCAACCACATGGGGGGGGGCAGTTTGAGATGCCAAACCCATCAGACTTGGCATCAGGAGACGGGTGTTTCAGTGCTCTATGATGGTCAATTCACAACATAAATCCAGGACAAGATGAGATCCTACGCTTCACTACCAATTATAGAACATTATCTTCCAGCTACCGTGTGTGTGTGTGTGTGTGTTTGATTTCAAGCCAGGGATTTAGTGTGACTTAAAGGATCGTAGTGTGAATATATCAGTCGCAGCACGCAGTCACATTTACTGTATGAGATCCTTCCATCCATCCATTTTCTATTCCACTTATCCTGTTGAGGGTCACGGGGCTGGAGCCTATCCCAGCAGCCTTCGGGTGAGAGGCTGGGTTCACCCTGGACGGGTCACCAGTCCATGGCAGGGCCAACACATAGAGACAGACAACCATTCACACTCACAGTCACACCTACAGTCAATTTAGAGTATCAATCAGCCTCGTCCTCTCTTGATGTCTTTGGACTGTGGAGGAAGCTGGAGTACCAGAGTACCAGAGTACCAAAACTTTATTACTTTCTTAAACATATTTTTATGAAATCTTTCAACTCTTTCATACTTTCAAGCATTGAAAACACTTTGAAAAACAGACTGTTTAACAATATTATTGGTAAATTTTTCAGATTTCTCCTTCTTATACTTTAAATTTTGTTAAAGTTAATTGTTTTAAGAATGGAAGTGAATGGCATTGATATCATATGGTGGTCTTATAACCCACCATTTAGTGAGAAATCATCCAAATGTTTCGTGAGAGTGCATTCACCACCACAGAATGTGGGATTAAGATTTCATCGGATTGCAACTTTCCTTTCTTTGTTCCTTCATGTAAATAAGAGCAGCCAGACTCCACCGAGACAGACTTGAGCAACCCTTTGGTTCAGCATCATGCCAATTGGTGGGATTCCTATTTCAGTGCTGTTGCTTCCCGTCATGATAGGAACAGTTTGTATGACCTGGTCAGTCACGCAGATCAAGATAAACAGCAGCTCCCTGTCGCAAGATTACGTATCATACTCTTACATATTCACCCCTGCCGGGCGGCATGGCTCTGGTGTGGCCGTCTAGCAACCGAAGGGTCCCTGGTTCGACCCTCGACCCCGGTGACCATGTCCAAGTGTCCTTGAGAAGAATACTGAATCCATAATTGCTCCTGATGAGTAGGTTGGTGCCTTGCATGGTAGCCTCCACCATCAGTGTGTGAGTGTGTGTGTGAACGGATGAATGAGACGACACTGTAAAGCGCTTTGAGTGCCGCTAAGGTAGAAAAGCGCTACTGTATATAAAATTGAGTCCTTTTACCATATTCAGTGCAGTAAAACTCATGATTGCAAAACCTCAGACCTCTCAACTGCTGCATCTGCAACTGAAAGGAAGTCACTTGACCTCCATAGCAGCACAACTTTATTTACACAATTGCAAAATACAATGAGCATTCATGAAAACAACAGGCCAAAGACAACAAACTTCCACCACGGAGATCACGTGGCTTCCAGTTGATTGCCGAGGCAGAGATCCTTCTTACTGCTGAGACACTGCTCAGTCTGTGTTTGATAACGCCAGTTTTTAAACTGCCAGGCAAATGTAAGCAGAGCTATGGATTTTCTGTCATGGAGATGCCTGGAGGACCACGTCGTCATGCTGTGAGGACAGAAAACAACACACCTGTGGTCAAAGAATTGAAAAAACATATGTAACCCACTGAGAATATGTTCATTACAGAAAAGAACAGTGATAAATGTTTTGTGTTTTGTTTATGGGTACAAATAATCCATGTTTTATTTTCTACACTGTGAGTTTCATTTCATAGGTGTGTTAAACATGTTGTGTATGTAGATAGTTATTGTGCAGTTATGTTGGGTGATTCAGGTGTAATTTACTAGAATGTCCAGCAGGGGGAGTGACAGGAGCTGAGATAGGGAAGCGAAAAAGAAGAAGAACGAAGAAGAGAGAGATGAGAGAAAAAGACAAAAAAAAGTCAGCAGCAACAGGCGAAGCGAATTGTTGTAAGTTTTTATTTTAATTGTGAAGACTGCACGAAGGAGAAGAACACTGTCCGACAGTCCATCCGACGTCGGTTTGTTTGTTGTTTATTCGTGTGGTTTAAACTGTGTCGTCGGACTGACACACGGAGCGCACCGGCTAGCTGGTAGCCTTACTAGCACAGAGAGGCCTACCTGGCTACGCGTGTGAGCCGCCTTTTTGGAGATTCTCTTGGGCGGCAAGAGAAGTCAAGTGCAGGAGCACGCACACTGGTGAACAGCTTGCTGCACGCTGTTATCTGCTGAGAGGTTAGGAGTGGAGGACCGAAGACGACCGGGACGAGTTGGAAGGAGTTGAGGACCGAAGACGGACTGGACTTGTTCGAAAGGAGCCGAGGATCGGAGATCACCACATGGAGTCAGGCCTGAACTTTCATTATTTCTTTTGCCGGCTTAGGTTTCCTTTATATTAATAAGGGGCCCCATGTGAATGTGGTTTATTGCTGGTTTATTGCTTTTCATTTATTTTATTATTTTTCTAAAATCCGTTCAATATAAATATTTTATATTTTAAATATTTGAGTACAGTGTGTTTACTCCTAGTTCAAAAGGTTTATTACAAGGTCATTCAGAAACATATTTATTTGTTGAGGTAAAAAGGGTATTTGTTAAGTTTAAAGAACCCAGGGCCTTGCTCTAACATAGGTAGAAGAGAGCAAGTGCTACACACACTTTTATTCTCTTACATGTGAATCTTCCTAATAGTGACCCATGCCTTCGCCCGTGTGTTTTATATGTGGCCAAACTGCTGCCCTGCTCCATACGTTCTGGAGCTGCATGTGCGGAGACTCTGTCATTTTGAATGTCTGGAGGACAGCGTCAACACGCAGTGAGAAGATAAATAGAGACCTTCCACGGAAAAATGGAGATGCTTTGCACGTGTCTCACACAACAGCAGTGCTCAGTGTTGCTGCTCCAATTGATAACAGTGATTACTGTAACAGCCGTCACTCCAGCCGTGTTACGTGTCACGGACGGACCTGGTGGGTTCCAGGCTTCAGCATTTGTAGATGTCTCTCTGAAGAACCATTGGCTAGTTTTCAGACCTTCAGAAGCAAAACCATGAAACGCGGTGACTTGGGATCTTCTCCTTCTTTCTTTCTTCCTTTCTTCCTTCAAAATAGATAGACCTACCTGAAGAAATGCAGGAGCGATTATTAAGGCAAAATCTTTAATCTAAAATGTGAAGCTTGGTAATGATGTCATATTACTGTACTGCTTGGTGGGTTTTACAGAAAACAAAGATGCCTCATGATTCCACCATATGTTCATGACGCAGATGTATTCTAGTCTGCAATTTAAAGAAATCAAATACCCCCCCCCCCCCCCCCCCCACTACACAAACAAGCTGTGCACCCAAACCAAACACACTGTACAAGCGCTGCTGCATGCGGCCACATTTATTCTCACACACTAATACCAATGAATCAATAAACACACAAATGCCAACACACATGCTCCGGACCCCTGCTAAGCATCTAAATAAAAATCCGCCAACCATACCGGATGTGCATCACTGGTTGTCATGGCCACCAGGGAACGTTCTTCAGGGTTGCCAAGGTAACAGCTTGGGGGAACTCTTCGCCAGGCTGTCACTAGACTGGGGAGGGAAGAGTGGATGAATGCCAGCTATTATATATGTTTTTATGGCTAAATGAGAGTGTGTGAATGACATTAATAAGTGGGAGTGATTTATAATGGGATGAAAGTTTAAAGAGGAAACACAGGAATTACAAATAAATCATGTTTACATGAATAATTAATGAGTCAAGCGCACACACATGCACACACACGTACACACACATACACCCAAATAGCATCAATGTGGGGGCGGAGCATCTAATTTAATGCATTTATTTGTAAGGGAATTTTTGTATGTAAGATGAGAAAGCCGGTCTGTGTTTTTGTACAAAGGAGGGAGCTTAGAGACTCGGTCGCTGCGACCGAGTCTCATCAAACCAGCCGCCATTCATAGCGACGTAGAAGAGAAAGTAGGACTCAGTTGCCATGGCGATGCAATCATCTTTCAGTCAGTCGTCTGAGTGCCGTCAATATTGTACCTGCATATGTATGAGCATAGTGACACGTACGTATGTATGGACATCCAAGATTAATGGCTATGATGGATGAACGCAGCTGCTATTGGGACATTTAATGCAATTCATTACTTGAACTCTCTTCTCTCTCATTACAACTATACTTCCACCTCACCTTCGATCAAAATACTATGTCATCTGTCCCGCCGTCCTTCATTCATTTTTTTTTTACTCACTTTGTCTTTTTTCCTGTTCTCTGTGTGCTGTACTTGTTTTATCTTTCTCTCTATTTCTTTACTCCCTCTCCATTTTCTCCTGCCCTATATTCATACTCTAATCTGGTCCAGTCAGTCTTCTTGTCTGACTCCAGTAATCTTGTCAGGACAGATGGTGCGCACGCACGCACGCACACACACACACACACACACACACACACACACAGCTGCACATTCACTCTTTTTGTGACCCAGATTGTCCTCAAACTCTCATTGCACGTTGCATCACGTTTCACACGGTCAGATACTTGGATCCCCCATCGCACCTCTGTCCCTTCCAATACATACACACACGCACGCATGCACACAAATGGCTGCCCCAGTGTCCGAAGAGGTCATGTGACTATGAAAGGAGGGGCTGCTGGCGTTTGTACAGTAGCAGACAAACACAGAATACGACTTTGTCCCTTCATCCTTTGAAAAACTGTCAGGCGATGAATCCCCAGTGTAACCTGTCTGTTGGATCAAACCGGATCTTTCACTTTTTTTGTTCTTATGCTGACTTTTTTAGAGCTCAGGCAAATGTCATTTTATTGATCTTGGAATAAAGTCAATAATCAACACTGTACCTGATAATAAATCTCTGAATTGACAGTGTTGTTTGACAAATACTGACATCACAACCTTCAATCTTACCTTCACTTTACATCACCCAAGGAGCATTAACACGTTGTGCGCAGTGACACTTCTAAGAACCACACTGACTAGCCATCAGTATCTTTATATTGTGTGTACTTTTATTGCATTGTGGTGCAGTGTTTGTGATTTATTGCTAAGATTTGTGTGCCTCTGTGGACTTTCACCGAGCGACTACAGAGAATTAGTTTACAGCTGTTTCTGGAGCACCATCCCCGTCAAATATAAAATCAACAACAAACGCCTTAAAAAAACTTGCTGTCTCCTGTAATAGAATTTAAGGAGGTTCTCATCCATTGCTGCGGTGGACGATAGGTTATCATCTCTTCTTTGGGAGCCAGAATCCAGCTCAAACCCCAAGCAATTGACTGGTTTGCCCTACAGATCAGAACACCCTCATACAGGCTAATGCTGATGATTAATGAGTTAGCAAGTGGTTTCTTCTTCATTTGTAGTTCTGATGAAACCCAAATTCCCTCTTCATTGAACAGTTTTGATCTTTACCAACCCCCGACGGTAGCTGCAGGCCAAAAACAATCAGCAACCAGCAACAATATGAGCTGAAAGATGATAAAATGCTCCTAAGAGCTACAGGTGCACAGCCAAATTTCGTGTGTCGTGTAGCCAGTGGATGACCAGTTTTGTGAGACGCAATTGAGTGACTTCAGCTACAGTTACATGCAGATAAAGCGAGAAGCTAAAGTTACTGTTGGCAATTGAGCTAATGGGTTTAAACTTTTCCTGCAATCAAGCTTGCTTAAACTTGATTGGTCCAAACTAGTTGGACTACAAACATGAGCCAGAATCCTTCCTGTCCCAAAATCATTCTCCCTGCCCACAGATTTGTATTCCCAAGCTCAGTTTAAATCACTTCTTGGTAAACTTGTGATTTGACCTCTGAGATGCTCAACAGTATTAGTTCTGGTCAGACTTCATCAAATATAGGAAAAAAAAGTCAGTCATTAGACATTTATCAATTTCGGACAAGGAAATTGTGAAAAACATTGGGTTAGGGTTAGAAATATTGTATCTCTGAGATTATCTTTTAAAAACAAGTCCTCTTGTTGCTGTCCATCTATGAATCATTTGTGTTTCCTCATGGTTCATTTGTGAAACTACTTCCTCTCAAAAATCAACTCCCTTCTCCACGCCACCTCTACTTCCTACCCCCTCCTGTTCCACTCTAACCTCTGGCGGTTTGGGTTGGAGGGGTGGAGGTGAGATGAAAGCAAGGGAGGGAACAAGCGAGCGAGAGGAGGGGAAAACGCGGATGAAAGAGTGTTGCCAGAGGGCTGCGATGGCCTTTAACATGAACTATGATGGATCAGGGAGTTTGGAGGAGAGCATTAAAATGAACCTGTCAGAGGAGTTGAGGAGAAGGATGGAGACCAGGTGGAGTCACCAGAACACCTGAAGATATTAGTGCCTCGTTGATTTAACATTAAGAGCCTCTTTGCAACTGATGATGCAATTCCACTATAAATTTTGAAATATTGCTTGATGGTACACGTCATGTCATGTATCATGAGCAGACTCCAGCCTGGACACTCATGGAGTAAATCCACTGGTTAACGTTCCCCGTTCACTCCTATTCTAAAGGCTTTTTCAAAGCTTTATGCAGCCTGGCAATGACGATTTCGAAAGGAAATAATGCAAGATAAGAAGATTTGTAGTCAAGAGTATTTTCAAGTCTCCTGTGTAGAACAGCATAGCAAAGTAATACTTCAGTATTATCATATTATTACAGTTTTATCATGTTACAATAATGATTATGATGGTAAATGGACTGTACAGTGCTGTTTCTATCCAAGCACTTTACAATGTCATCTCATTCACACAGACGCACACATACACACACACACTGATGGTGGAGGCTGCTGTGAAGCATTAGTTCATTCAGAAATGACGCTTACAATGGCAGAGACAGAAATAGATGTCTCCATGTGGATATGGATCTGGAGGGTTACTGGACTCCCTGCAAAGCAGAGCCGGCGTGCGTGGTGCCTTAGCCGGGGTGAAATATTTCAACTCTCCGTTCCCCTGCCGCCTGCTCCGACGGGCAATACAGACAAGCAAGACAGCACAGCTGGATTGTTCTAGTCAACTGTGCAAAGCCAGTGTGTTTCAGGAGCTGGTAGGTAGCAGGAACTTTTAAGTAGCAAGCGAAGAAAATGAACTAACTCATAATTATAGACTTCCTTAAATTCACTAAGTGAAAAGACATGAGTGCTCACAGGTGTGATGAATACACAACAGTTGGAAATGGGTCGTATGACTGATGAGTAATTACCTCCCCTGTGTGCATTCATGGCTTCACGTGTTCCCCGAGTGAACCTGAGGAAGCTACAGGTGAAAAACGTTGCTCGCTCAGATCAAAATCTCAGTGTAGTCTTTCAGTGTGAGGTGGTTCATTTCCTTTGCCTGTGTTATTCAAATGAGAGAGAGAGAGAGATTTTACATGAAGTTTAATGCATGCTCTGTGGAGCAAGTATCGTTTCCTGGATCCTAGTACTGACACGGGCCACGTGTTGAGAGCCGAAAAGAGGTGTTAAAAGTAGGAACGACAATGTCCCCCCTTGGTCCTTTTGACGACGTCTTGGCCAGCATGATGAGTCGACGTATTGACACTTTGATTTGGTGAAAGGGTTGTGGGGGAATTTACAGTTTATAAGACCAAACCATTCCGCGATATGATAGGGGGGGAGTGTAAAGGATATACAGTATATTGTGAAAGGACAGTACATTTTTTTAAAACTTTGATGTTTTCAGATTATCTGTGGGCGGCATGGCTCAGGGGTAGAGTGGCCGTCTAGCAACCAAAGGGTCGCTGGTTCGATCCTCAACCCTGGTGACCATGTCCAAGTGTCCTTGAGCAAGATACTGAACCCGTAGTTGCTCCTGATGAGTAGGTTGGTGCCTTGCATGGCAGCCTCCACCATCAGTGAGTGAGTGAACGGGTGAATGAGACGACACTGTAAAGAGCTTTGAGTGCTGCTAAGGTAGAAAAGCGCGGTATAAAATTGAGTCCATTTACCATTAAATTTGCTAAATAAACACTCAGCAAAGAGCTGGACCTGGAGCAGCTTTCCATAGACAACTTTTCTATGTATGTTATCACTTCAAGTACTCACAAAAACATTCTTCCCTCCTGCACTTCTTCTTTGGGACTCCAGGATGCAGAAAGAGCCAGCCACGTATATTTATTTTACTTTGACTGACAGCTAAGTTTTCAAGATTATTTTAGCTCACGTGTGGTTTGCTGTCCTGGATAAATGTGGAAGGTTTGCTGTTGTTCTGCTGCTGCACTTGTTCTTGGCAAGCAGTCACCATAAGCTTCAAGCTAAATATACATGGCTGTCACTGTCTGTATGGTGCTGGAAGCACAAAGAAGTGATGCAGAGCTTCAAAAGGAAAACATCTGATTGTGAGTAACTGAGTGGCAAGAACTTGAGAGAACTTTGTTGTGATTTGGTGCTTTACTGGTAGGGCCGGTCAAGAAACGCACTTTCGGTTAATTTACACCGAACAAATCTCCACCAACAAGCACATCTTGAGACAGCAGAGATGAAAACCTTCCTTTTAACAGGCAGGAACATGGAACAGACCCAGGCTGAATGGGAATGGCCAATCCTCAAAACTGTCCCATGATTTCTGCTCTTAGGTCACAAATATAAAGGTCAGGACATTTGAAGCAGGTCGAAATGTTGGACGAACTGGATTGAAGCTGCTTCTACCAGATGGATGGTGCTTCATCCACTGTTTTGCTGTTCCACTCACGACTGCTTTACGTAACACGTCGGCCTTGAAAAGAGACCCTGCTCTCAGTGACGCTGCGTCTTTAACTAAAGGACAATGGAAGAGATAGAAATGGAAGAACCCCTGTAGAGGCCTAGGTCACACTTAAAATTCCTATGTTACAGTGCAGGAGATGAATACTCTAGGAAACATCAGGCTGTTGATCCCAAAACAACCAAACACGGTGCAACTATCCCGTTGCCTGTAACCACTCCAACTTTAACACGGACAACATTTGTGAAGCATGTGACAGTGAGAAAAATATCTTGTCAATGCAAATTAGTGATGGCTGGATTCATTTTAGCTACTTACTGGTGGAGCGGTTGTCACAGCAGACCTTCTGTATTGCCAGAGCAGGAAAAGAATAGTCAAAGGGGACAAGGAGGCCGTTCTAATGAATTTTTGCGCTCTAGACATGGGAGTGTAAGTGTTTGATCGTACCTGTGTCTTTGTTGCTCTGTAAAAGACTGTAACAAGCCAGTCAAATCACTTTACACGTGTGGGGTGGGTGACTTGTTGCAGACATTCAGGGGTTTGGTGTGACGTCACTCAGTCATTATTGTCATTGTGCATCACAGAATGACACAAAGGTCAGTTGTACTTCTATAAAACCCAATGCTCCAAACTCTTGGATTATTTTAAAGCTATTGTGCAGCTTTTTCACATGTCCTTTACAAACAAACCCTGACTGACGGAGTTCCTACCCATCAAGCTTATCGCTGCCTCGTCAATTTATTATCTACATTTCACATGTAGCAACAACATCCCTGTGCTGCTGGAAGCTGCATCCTGATGACTGCTGTCCGCTTTGAAACTGGTCTGAAGAGGGAAGGCCATCGCTCTCTTAGCGCTGGCTGCTGAGGTCTCTGAGCTGATAGAGGATCAGCACACCTGAACCCGAGTGGTTTCAGAAAAAGGCTGGTTCTCTCAGCGAGAGGAGAGGAGGTGAGGAGCTGCTGCAAGTGGAAGAGTTTCAAGGTCTGACTTTCCAGGCAAAAAAAAATCAGAACATATGATGAATAACACACACGCGCATGCACACACACACACACACACAGACGTTGGAGGCCGCTTTCATCAGGAACAATTAGGGGTCCAATATCCTCAGTAAGGGAGATGGGAAGGTTACGACCTGCCACTCTGCCGTCAAGATACGCTCCCTGAGTTTAAGACCTGTTCAACCCATTCAGACCTAAAAATACCAAAGAACACTGGTTTTATAAATAACCTTATAAAACCTGTTTTTTGTTAGGGGTGTGCAATTAATCAAAATTGAAATACATTTGCAATCTGGCCTCCTGCAATTAAAAAAAAAAAAAGTTGCAGTATTTGATGAAGGATAATTGTGTGTCAGAACACCAT
Organism: Aulostomus chinensis; assembly: GCF_037954235.1. Classification (NCBI taxonomy): domain Eukaryota; kingdom Metazoa; phylum Chordata; class Actinopteri; order Syngnathiformes; family Aulostomidae; genus Aulostomus; species Aulostomus chinensis. The sequence continues at coordinate 21,770,129 of NC_141341.1, read as the reverse complement.
TTCAAATAAATGTGGTGCACAGAAGCTCTGCCTACACATCAGATTGTACAGACTTAAGAAAAATCTTTTCTTTGATACCGACACACATCTTATTTTTTTAAGGAAATGAGGAGAATGATGTAAAAATCAACAATTCCTCCACTACAGCAGATGAAGTTGTAATGTCAGTCAAGGTTGCAGTTTGTGGTTTTCTGAAAACACTTATTTCTGCTTAGTGGATAGAAACATTGAATAAATGGGGGGGGGGGGGGACTTCTGGCTTTGTTTAATTTTTTCATTTTATTTGGAAAGCCTGACAACATTTTCCAGAAATCCTTACAACCTGAATTGCAGTGGATTTTTCCTCAGGTCTTGAAGTTACAACACCCTGTATGCACGTGTGCCCCTGGTGCATCTTGTGGAGGGCTTGGTGTACTGGTTTAACTGCACAGCTCAAGTGATGAGGCGATCTGACGTATGGTCATGAAACCAGAATGTACGTTTTCAAACCCAGGAATTTAGCAAATGATCGTCGATCGAACACGATATTGATCGGACATGTCGAATAAGTTGCTTCAATGAGAGAGCAGATAGAAAAGGGTGATTTACTGGTCTGTAATTGTAATGTTTGGATAAATCACTTACACACACACGCACACACACATATACATAGAAACAGGGGATCCTCTTATGGAAGCATGACATCAATACATAGATGTGTACAGAGAGAGAGAGAGACATGGGGGTGAATTCATATGGTGGTGGATGGTGGGAGACTCGGCTGCATGACGTTTGTTTCCATGGTGATGGTCTCTCTGTCTCCCACACGTAGGGAGATGGAGCTTTAATATGTGTGTGTGTATTTTTTGTTAGAGTATAAGTCTGTGTGTGTGTGTGTGTGCACGTGCGTGTGCATTTTAGTCAATAAAGAAGCAAGCCCTTGTTGTCTTTGGTGTGGTGGGGTACTTATTGACTCTGCAGTAAAACCACAGCTATGACCGATTGTAGTTTGCCTCTGGTTTGAATGCTCATATCCTACTACACACCCCTGTTTCCTTTTGGTGAAGTGGGAGCATACGGTTTTCAGAATGCAGACTCCACACAATCACACACACACACACACACACACACACATACACACACAAACGTGCAGGGTACAGTGTAGCTCTTAAGTCTGGCCACAGGGAGCAGTTACTGTGCCTGTCACGACGTTTCACCATGGTGCTCTGATCACTTTCATTAACTGGGGTGAACGTGGCAGATTTATTTCCAGTTGATGAATATTTTTAGACTCCGAAAAATACAAACTTCACATTCCCCGCATTGGAATCCAATTTGAATTCTTGCATGTGATTTTACCACCAGCTCTAATTTTTGGTTTCATTGGCTGATCAAATGCAATGAATCATTCTATTCTGCACCTGAGTTCTGTATTGCTGCCGTCAAGCCGTTCACTCGCTGATGACTGTAATCATAGATATAAATAGATTTGAGTGGGCCAAAGCCTAACCATGGAAACATTGTGATGCCATAGGGGGCTTTACTGAGAGCAGACACCAGGGACCAGCGCTGCTACTTAGGGATGAAGCTGGGACTTAAAATGCAGCTGAGGCTATGAGGTGTACGATATAGACAGTGCATGTGTGTGTACTGGATGCACAATGCTTATGAGAAGTGTGTGTGTGTGTGTGCGTGCGTGCGTGCTTGAGAGGCAGGCTGATATCTGTGTGGGGCGTGACTGGCATGGCGAGGAGATGTGACTGTCGCGCCAGATCCACTGAGCTGGAGGAGGGAGGAGGAGGAGGATGAGGAGGCTTGGGCGTGAGCTTGGTTTCTGAGGGGGACACTGCCATCTGGTGTCACAGAAATGACACAAATACATATAAATTTAATGTCTTAATGATGTAATAAAGTATTTTTTTATCCTTTATGTTTGTTTCGATGTTTTTAGATGTGTTTTTTTTTAAACGTGCTCTGTACAGCGACCTTGACTGCCAAGAAAGGCCCCTTTAAATAAAATGTATTACTATTATTTTGTGCAAAGGCAAACACCCTAAAAAAAAAATCATTGATCATCAAAATACTACCCTCCAAATAGTTCATCTTAAAATCTGACAGCTCACACATCATGACACACACTGGATCACTGCTTTGCAGCGTGGAGGACCAACAATGTTCTTAAAAACAGTAGTTTTTTATACCAACATGGGAGCAGTTGGTCCAAAGTACACGCCCGCTCCATTCCACCTGCTGGGTTTCCCACAGTTCACCTGTCCACACAAGTAGGTGTCAATGTTGCCCTCCTGCGTCACTTCTTGGTGACTCCAGAGAGTAGAAAGTGTTAGCCATGTATAAATTAGCTTGAAGCTAACGGAGACTGATGCTAATTTACAGCAAAACTGTCCAAAAAAAATAAGTTAACAAACTCATCATCCAGGATAATCCATATCTTCTTTATCTGGCCGTATACTCAGTAATCCAGCAGACACATTCAGTTACAAAGGAGCCTCTGCAGAATCAAGATTAGTGGCTTTTGTAATAGTTTTTAACGTGTTCTTCTTAGATCATATTCATGCTCTTTTTCTCCTTCTTGTCAAGCATGTTGAGCCGCAGTTCTTTGATGAGGTCTGCGAAACAAACAACGTTTATTATTGGAACTACTATTATTGAGAGGACAATAATGTAGTTGGGAAAAAATGAGGAATGTAGGTTTTTATTCAAAATTGAGAAGGTGGATCATTGCATAATTGTGGAGGGTATAAACACTTTAGAACAAATAAATATAGAATATGGAGTAAAAAACAGTCGAATTTCAAGTTTATGTGTGCACGAGGGTTGTTCATTCAACATTCTGGAGCGACAGATAATGCCGTCACTAGAGGGCGCTCCAGGTCAGTTGATCCCCGAGCCTGAGTCAGATGCCCGCCTCTCCATGGAGACGTCCCTGTCCATCTGTTCAATGCCCTTCAGCCATCAGACTGAGACCATCCATAACTGGAAGCTGTCAGCTTCAACTCAGGACGGATGGCTGAGATCACACAGGAGTGAAAGGTCACAAAAACACACACACATACCACTCCGCCATCTGCCTGAGTACAAGTACTCATATCAGAGTCTGCCCAGTCCGTGTGATACATTCCATAGTAACACATTGCTCAGAGCAGGTGATTGAAAATACAGGAACACAACGTAGAGGAGGCTGGTTCATCTTCATCACATCATGTTGTTATTCTGTAGAAAACAACAAGTCAAAACTCTATTTTCACTAGAAAAGAACCTCTTGATTTATGGTGTTGTATCAAAAGCTTAATATGAAAATGTACAAATCCAAAATGTGACATTGTAGTAATGTATTAGTAATGGTTGTAAAGTTAACATCCAGCTTTTCAGTACTCACACACTAGTTGAAACGACCCTGAGAGAGAAGGCCAAGCACCTCATGTCTTCTCTTACTTGTGTGAAAAGAAACGTTCTGACGTTCAGAATTTCTGATACCACCTATTTAGAAAATATTATTATTGCAGTACTAGACATTTGACTGAAAGCAACAAAACTTCCTATTACTGCAAGCTCACTAATGTTCTCACAGGGTGGATGCTGATACTAACATTTTCCATGTTGTCCAGCTGAGTGTAGCATGTTAGCGTGCTATCGGGTCAGGTGTCAGGTTCTGAAGTCAGGATGCTACAAGAGGAGGGTGTTCGTGTGGATTTTTCTTGGAAACGACAAACAACAAGGTTTGAAGTCTGGTTCCCTCCTCTTAACGGTGTCTTCATATTTACAGTACCTATTTTACAAATGTTAAGATTAGCTTGCTGGGGCAAAGTTCATTATTCAGGAATAATGCAAAATCCAATGTATATATACATATATATATATATATATATATATATATATATATATATATATATATATATATATGATTTTGCATCTATGTCTATAATTGTCACTAGATGACACAACCTCTGCAGAACATGAATGTCTTTAAAATCTAGAGAAAACCAAGGAAGTGATTCCAGAGATATTTCAGTCTGGACCGAAGTGAGGAGCTGACACGTCAAGAGCTGCTGCCATGGCGAGACATAAATCAGACCAGTGAAAGATTTCACAGGTCCAGGGACACTCGTGAATTATGTCTTGTTACTCCACCGCTCTGTTCCAATGCCAGACCATCAATGTGACAGTTGGAGGTTCATATCCTGGACTACCACTGATGTTAAAACCCCAAATGTCTAAAACCCACAAATGTCTTCATTTATACATTTTATCTTCTTTTTTGGCATAATATAGCACAGATTACTACAGCTCCAAGTAGTTTGACAGGGTTCCCAGACTACACCTCCAACAAATCAAGAATAAGACCTCCTGAATGGGTGTGGCATATACCTACGGAAAATTTATCAAATGTAAAATGAGCTAATTTTATATCCATCCCAGTAGATTTTCACCAGGCAGAGATTTTGTTTTCCCCCTAAATCTATCCTAAAGAAACAAATTTGAAACATGAATGTTTTATAAGATCAGTCCTGAAAAGTAAAAGCAGGGGGAAAATTTGCTGGTAAATCAACAAGAATTGCCAGAAACGCTTTTCAGCTATCTCACGGTCAGAAAATGGTGTTGAGAAGATATTTGTTGATGCAATAAAAGCACCTAAAGACACAAAACACAGAATGATGTATGGATTATGATTTTCTTTTCGTCAAATTGGAGATATAAATATAACGATAACAAGAACTTCATTAATACATGCAGCTCAGGGCAACAAGGAATCAAGTCAAGATCTTGAATGGGATCATTTTCTATGTTGTTTTTGTGGTTATGGGTGCCGTATATTCAGCGTGTAAGGTCTTTTACCAAGTGTCTTCGAGTGTTCTGCATACTCCTCAGTGGACCTGGGAGCAGACGACAAGAGGCAACGTAGGTGCAGTTATTCCCGCAGAAAAAGCCCGAGGAGGATTTCCTCCTCATCCTCACTGCTGTGAGCTTATTCGTCTGACCAGAGCTGCACAAGCCGCCCTAACAAGACAACAGCACTAACATGATGACATCATGTGCTGCAGTGAACTGAACTACAGCAAGTTGGTGGAGTGTCGAGAGAAAGGGAGGCACTATTTTCTCAATACATCAGCCAGCATCAATTCCAGAGCTCAACACTCGCCAGTGTTTAACTTTCAGCGTGAGATCAAATGACCTGCATCAGACTTTAGAGCAGGAATGCTGCAGAAAACATGCTGCTTTTCTTTTCTTTTTTCAAACTTTCTGGGGAACAACCAAACCACTGGATGCAATAAACAGCCAATTAATATATTGCAAAAATATCTAATGTACATATGGGTGCAAAAAAAACAAGGATGCTCAGAGTACAAAAACAAAACAGTATCGAAATTCAAACGTGAACCAAAGCGAAAAGCTTTTGGTCATCTAATATGGGGAATGACCTCATCAATGTAACAAAGAATATAAAAAAGGCTATTTTTTCCATATGAGTTTTTCCACCCCAAGGTGTCACATGACCTCAACATCATAAAGGTGGGAAGCCGCACCTGTTTCCAGTTTCATGGAATTATTCAGCATTCGAAAAAGCGTGAAGAATCTTACCACGTGAAGAGAAATCCTCTAAATCCTGTGCCTGTAACCCAAATGCTGCTAACCTGTGGGGTTCTACATGTTCTCTGCAATATCACACAAAGTCTGAAAGAAGACCATGACAGAAGATGCAGCTTTCCTGCAACATTTGACATCTCCATCCACAAAAAGAGGGAAAACTTGAAAATCCCAAGAAATCAAGACATCTCAATGTTATATTGGGTTGTCTGTTATGCTCTAACAGTGGAGAAGAATATGTAAAATATTGTGATGTTCATTCCTCTGCCAGGATGTGTTACAGACTCTCAGCTCCTACTGGATCCAGGCCAGTGGGCGGAGGGAGAAAAAGCAAGGTATTCCATCTTATTTTGTTGTTTTTTTTCTTAATGGGAGGGATATTTTCTCGAGATTGCAAACCGTGGTTGCAGCAACAGCAGGAGTTTAGATATTTGTTGTTATTTGTTGCTTTGTAAAGTGTCTTTGAATGCTAGATACAAGCTCATCCTAGCTTTTATTATTTTTGAAATGAGACTATATATTAGCAAATTTAACAGATTTGTATCAGTCGTTGTGCAGTTGTTCTGCCATAACTGTACTGCATCCATTAACTGTATTCATTATCCGTAAACTACATTCTACCATGTAAACAATAATCCAAACTCAATCGGTTAAATCAAAAGTGAAATTGTGCTTCTGATGGAAACATAATCCAATATATATCCTATGAGAAAGGTTGTAGTGTTTTTTTGGAGTATATAAACAGGAGTTATTATGCAGATAAACGAATGTTGGTTTCCACTCAAGGTCTTTCTTTTAGTGAAGGATAAGATTTAAATATAGATGAAGCTGAAGGTAGTACAACCTGTGCTTTTACCAGACACCCTTGACTGAGGGTTGAAGTTCTGTTTCTCTCTAACAAGCTGGGTTCCTGGTGGGAGATTTGATGGTCCACCACAGGAGGAGCACTGTGAAAAAAAAGAAGCTCAAGCTGTAATTATGTGTAAGGTTCAAACTGAAGGGAGTTATGCCAGGAAGAAACTTTCTGACTCAGTGCAATATTTGTCACAACGCAACATGGCAAAGAAATATGTTTAGTATGCACTCCTGGAAGTGGCTTGGTAATGTGTCTTGCGATGCATTGTTTTGGCCTTTAATAAACCTTCAAACCTTCAGATTTATTAGCATTAATGCCACTTTCTCCCCGGGGCACACACTCGGCCAGACTGACTGGTGAAACATGCTGGAACGTGGCTGCATTTAGGAGTAACACTTACAGAACAGAGAGTGCAACAGAAGATTGAACTGAATTCAGATGGACTCCACAGTTACACCAAAGAAAACGTCTTATCGAATTTGACCCAGAAATGTAGAAACTTATCGAACACAGACTTGAATGAAACACTCGAAGCAAATCCCGAATGTTACTTGATTCATGCCAGAATGGCTCACACTCCTGAACACTGAAGTTCATTTCAGCTAAACGCGGGAGGAACCAGTGAAACAAGCACCTACTCAGCTAGTAACAACTTCAAGTTAATTTTAATGAGAGTAGGTTAGCATAAGCTCGTCGTTGAGCAGCTACACACAGGTTGGTCGTTATCACAGCTAGCATAGGAATACATTGTATAAAAATCTGTTCTGGTACATTTTGAGTGTTGGTGGCATACCTGTTTATCTGCATGCACATCTGAACAGAGACACACTCAACACGGCCGGTAGTACAATTCATGTGTGTGTGTGTGTGTGTGTGTGTGTGTGTGTGTTTTATGAGGGTTGTCACTGCATTCAAACATGTGTATCAGTGTCTACCACAGGCTAACCTCAACCCTCAGCAAACTGACAAGAGCAAAACGAGATTTAAATTAAATCGAACCACTCGGTGATAATTCTGCTTTTATTATAGAAAACCCCTGACCAACACAGGATGTTTCTAATAAGGTCAAACAGAACTCGGATCATAAGATCTGTAACATTAATTACAGATGGAACTGATTAACATGTGGTAAAAGTTTATAGTGATATTTCACCCAAAAAGAGTATTTTGCCTTTCAACTTCTCACAAACAGGTGTCTGGAGCTCACAAAGAGGCTTTCCCCTCCCTCCTTATTCTTTTAAGACTGAAGGAGAAACCAACACTTTGGACAGTTTCGCTGTTGTTCGCCATCAGTCATTAGCTCCATGCTAATTGCACGGCTGGCTCTGTCTGCTTTCAGGAGAGACAAAGAAGTGGTGCAGAAGGGGAAAAACAACTACTTGTTTGTACTTAATGCACAAGCAGGATCATTTAAATTTCTTTTTTGACATTAAACAAGGAATACACATTAAGAATGTAGGAATGTGCGGAATGATTTGAGTGAACTGAAAGCAGTCACATTGTAGTTTTACAGTACGGTGGATGTGATCAGGCCCACAGCAGGAATGTCCTTCCTGACATTGTGCAGACAGTTCAGCCAACACAACAATTCCTGCTGTTTGTAATTAGTTGTGACACCTGGAAAGAGAGATAAAGGGCGCCGAGATCTCACCTGTCAATCAAACAATGCTTCTTGCGGGTTTGTATGCTCGGCTCTTCTTTGACGCATACAGAGCAAACTGAAATCTTAATGAACTCTCTGAGTGTTCCAAGTCCAGATGTTTACAGCAGCATCAGCATTCAGGAGTTGGTCTAAGTTTTACTGGCTTGTATCAGCGGCTGTTGTGACCTCTCCTCTGCCAGCCTTCTCAATGTGATAAATTCACTTCATCAAGGCTGTGCTGTCTCATCATTCCCTGTTCCTGGCTCTCATCATAACCACCTGTAGGTTATGATGAGAGCTTGCTGCGCCCCTCAGGAAGCACTAGCTGCTCCGTATCCTGCAGTAGGCGCACACAGGTCTCCTACTTTGCAAGTAGCAATTTCATGTCTGAACACTCTGAGAGACCTGCCTCAGATCCTGTTAACATAACACAGAGCAAAGTCCAACCAGTGAATGAGGATGCTCTCATACTACATCACTAAAGGTCACTAAATGTCTTCAATGCTCTGATAGTGCACCTAAACTAGAACACACCCCAAGTCTGTTCAGTCCAAAGCTTTCTAACACATACAGAATTTTCAAACTCATGCAAGGGTTCCCTCTTGACAGAAGCTTGATTGGGTGATGTGAACTTCGTGCATGAATGAGGTGCGGCAGAATCTCGCATCAACATATATCACATGACGGTTTGTCTTGGAGCTGGCCTGCTAACAGAGCCCCAACATTCCCCCTCTCTGTAAACATCCCGAGCCCAAAAAAAACCAAAGCATCCACCAGGTCCTGATTATGACTACCGTCTCCATGGTGACCCCGGTGCCATCTGGACCACAATATGAGGCATCACACTAACACATTGCCATGGAGGAATATACGCACACCCCAGCGATGATCTCTTTGTGACAAAATTAGATTCCATGGTAATTATAATTTCTTCTGTTAAACTCCAGAAACTCTTGGGGAAAGGCTCAAGCTTATGTTTCTCATTAGCAGCACTGTCACCGTGTACATGCGACTCTGTTTTATGATAATGCACAAACGCAGGTGCCGCTGCAGTCACAGACCGTTCATAATGGCTGCCGTTAACTCACCGCTCATCTCCACCTGCTGCCGCACCTTCAGGCGCCAGCACATATGCAAGGCAGACAAACTGAGAGAAATAGGAGTAGCGGTGTGATCGTAATTCAACCGTGTCGGGCTAAGTCCATCTCTGGCAACACCCTAAATGCGTTCTTGTGTCCCCTACAGTAAGATGGAGGAGTGCTGATAAAGCAGAGCTGCAGGCCTTGGCTTCCTAGTTTACACTGCTACTAAATCACAGTTTGTCTCCTCCACTGCTGTCAGCTGCAGCTTCAACTGAAGGAAGAGCTGGAAACAAAAAGACAGAAACAAAAACGTCAAACTGTGTGTGTGTGTGTGTGTGTGTGTGTGTGTGTGTGTGTGTGTGTGTGTGTGTGTGCATGTCTTTCCATTCACGTGTGAACCAACCCTTGACAAAAAAAACTGACATTGTGGGGTCAGTTTTGTCTTGTGGGGACATTTTGTTTAGTTTTCACAACTTTTAAGGGCTTTTTCAAGGTCGGGACTTGGTTTAAGGGTTGGTATGACATTAAGGTAAGGGTTAGTCATTTCGTTGTTATGGTTAAGTTTAGGGTAAGGGGACACAGACTGGCATTCTACCAGTGAAGGTCCTCTTAAAATAGAAGTGCATTCATGCGTGCGTATATGTGCGACCATGAGATAATGACTGACAAATATGAGCTTCAGCATGATGAGACCATCTTGTTGGCTGAATATTTGAGCTCTTTAGCTACACCCTTCCTAGAACCTCTATGGGAGGTACAGAGAAAATATATTTTCCCCTGAGAAGTTGTGTTAGTGCATTCTCTTGTCCGAAGTCTGTTTCTGCAATCTCTGTTTATAAAGTTGCTGCATGTTGCATTGAGAGATTTTCTGCCTCTCCATTTTGCCAAAGGTTATCTATACTCATGCTGTAAACTGTAAGAACCAATCAATGTGTGTTATGGTTCTAAATTTATTGAGGATTGCCTGTTAATTACTTAATCGTCACGTCAGTTTTTCTACTTTTGCTCTATTTTGTCCACTGGAACATTTAGGGTTATTAGGCTGTTACACAACACAACGTTACACCTGCAAGCGTGTCGAGAGGCCCCGGGCTCAGCCACTCCACCCAAGGTAATGAAAGAGCTTCCTCATTATGCTTGATAAATTCAGTGAGAGTGGTTCTGGCTCAGTTGAGCTGAGGTGTAACGTCCAGAACGTCGCATCATTGAAAGGATAATCACATATTTTGGGGAAGACGGGTTGATAATATCACGAGGAGTGTCCTTCAATTTGGAAAGAAAGTTAAGACAAAGTCAGCTATTAAACTTGAGAGTTACATATTCTAAAGAAAGGTTTCATTACTGTAGCAATGCAGGGTTTGATCTTGATGCTAACCTGAACTACTTTTCAAGCTAACTTTACTTTCACAGATTTTCTAAAGAATTCCATGGGCACGGCCATCTTGAATCATGCAATTTCCCACACTTGTGTGGTCTCCTTCACAAATCTCACGTAATCCACATGCGTGATTAGCACACACATATCGGGACTGCGGCACGGTGGAGCAGTGGTCAGCACTGCCACCTCACAGCAAGAAGGTTCCGGGTTCAAGCCCCAGCTGAAGCACAGGGTCTTTCTGGGTGAGTCTCCATGTTCTCCCTGTTCCTGCTGGGTTCTCTCTGGTACTCCAGCTTCCTCCACAGTCCAAAGACATCAAGAGGGACCAGGTTAATCCAGACTCTAAATTGACCGTAGGCGTGGCTGGGAGAGCCAATGGTTGTCTGTCTCTATGTGTTGGCCCTGCCATGGACTGGTGACCTGTCCAGGGTGAACCCCGCCTCTCACCTGAAGGCTGCTGGGATAGGCTCCCCCCCACCCCCGCGACTGTACACATACAAATACAATAGTGTAAATGTTAAAGTGAACACATAAGGAACCAAACCTCTTTGTATTCTGGTAATTTAGACCCCTAGTTCCACATGTATAGCCTTCCTCATCAAGTGTCTCAACTGTACAAGTTTCAAACTTAACTCTTGCATGTGTAAGCTAATGAGGCGGTGTGGCTCACAGCTAGAGTGGCCGTCTTCGTCAATCTTCTCTTCCCCTGGTGACACTGTTGAAGTGTCCTTTAGTAAGTCACTGAACCCCTAGTTGCTCCTGTTGGCCCTGCGATGGATTGGCAACCCATCCAGCGTGAACCCCGCTTCTCGCCCAATGTCTTCTGGGATAGGCTCCACCCCCTGCGACCCTTAATGGATAAGTGGTATTGAAAATGGATGGATGGATGGATGTGCAAGCTACTGTAGGATGAACGTACATCATCATGGTTTGAAGGTAGCACAGTGGACTAGTCCCACTTGCATCTCACTAGTCCTGCTGGCTAGTGCAGAAAAGCGTTCAGCTCTAACCTGCAGTGACACACAGATATCTAAGCTGAGGAAGGAAAGTACTGGAACTAATTGATCTGTTTTTTGTCCTCACTTGGCAATCCAATAGAAAGCCTTTAATGGAACTAGTAATGGATTCCGGTTGACACCAGCTCAGTCACCATTAGATGAATCTTTTCATCAGCCCCCTCTGTCTGTTTCATTTGTGGTGTGTAATGTATGTTTAATGACAGTGTTTAATTGTCATTCAGACCTTGCTATTGTTGTTTTCAGTCATTACTGTTGAGGCTGATTATGACTTTAATTGAATGTTGGCTCAGTACACACAGTCATTAGTGAACTGAGTTAATAAGGTGCAAATGGGAAGGTAACTTTGCCAAAAAGTCAGTTGGCAGCCATTAGTGTCAACCAGAGAAATGGCGGGAATACTGTGCTGCCAAATCCCTTCCAGCCCAGGAGGCTCCGTGGTAGAACCAAGCGATGACGACCAGCGACAGAGAGCACGTACAGTAACTACCGGGAGGCATTTCTAATCACATTTGGACTTGATTCACATTTCAAGGCTCATACAAGTGTGTGATAAATATCAACAACAAATATCAGAGTGAAGCTGATGTGGGCTGGGCCGAGGGCCCGGCGGAGGTAGGGGACACATCCCACTCAGTCATTATTAACAAGCCAGAACTTGTTTTTCTAATTCATTGGAATTTAAAATGAGTCTTTGAGTTCCACAGTGAGAAGGCAAGGCAAATTTATTTGTATAGCGCAAATCATACAAAGGGCAATTCAATGTGCTTTACATTAATAGATTAAAATACAAGAAGGAAAAAGAAAGACATTAGTGTAAAATCAAATGAAATGAAGAGAAAAGAAAAGAGAGAAAGACAGTGCAGACTATGAATGGGCACATGAGAGGAGGAAAGTTTTCAATGATTTGCTGCACAGTAACTAAATGCAGCTTCTCCATGTTTACCTGTCACTCTGCTAAGCACCAGTTGTCTTGACTTCACAAATCTACGATTTCTACAAGGTTTCTATGTACTAAACATGTCACATAGGTAATCGGGAGCTAACCCCTTTAGTGATTTGTAGACTAACAGTAATGCTCTGAAGTCTATTCTCTGGCTCACTGGAAGTCTTCAAAACTGGTGTGATGTGTTCTGTTCTTTTGGTACGAGTTAGAACCCTAGCAGCAGCATCGTGGATCAGTTGTAGCTGCTTGATGCTTTTTTTTAGGAAGGCCTGTTCGCAGACCATTACAATAGTCCAATCTGATGGACATAAACGCATGGGTGAGCATCTCTTGCTGCTTTTGGGTGGTAAAAGATTTAATTCTATTTATGTTTTTGAGGTGATATAAAGCAGTTTTGGCTGTCAATGTGAAAGGTAAACCGTTGATGTCTCCAAAACCAAGATTTGCTGTGTAAACCTGATCAAATAGTGACAGTCAATACATGAAAATACATGTAAACTGTAATCACCGTACAGTTGAATGCCTCAATGATGTGCACCGGTCCCATGAACCCCCAAACCTTTCTGTTCATCCTGGAGTCCTACCGGATGTTCGTGGCAAATTTGAAGAAATCGTGTTCACGAGCACGGGATGGCGAGAATGACACCTTGAAAACATAAAATCAGAACAACTCCAGCCCACGTGGGTGCTGGCATGAAGGCATGACAATCAGAAAATAAGTCAAGTAGAAAAATAGAGGTTCACAGTTGCAGTTGAAGTGCACTGCAGGAAAAATTGAGGTTAACAGTTGCAGTTGAAGTGCACTGCAGGAAAAATTGAGGTTAACAGTTGCAGTTGAAGTGCACTGCAGGAAAAATTGAAGTTAACAGTTGCAGTTGAAGTGCACTGCAGAATTAGAGGCCCTCCTGGGTGAAAGCTCTCCATTCATTTACTGTCTGGTAAGGTTTGGTTTCTGTCTGTATTTTGTCCCCTGACTTCTTCTGGGTTTTCAAAGAGAAGGAGGCTTTCTGTCTAAAAGATATTTTCAAATTTGAATGTCTGCCAGAAAGCTTTTTTTGCAAACATGTCCCACACAAACATTGTGCCCTGTAACTCTCTTCTTATCTTGAATTAATGATTTAACTGGATGTCACGTCAAATCTTCAAATGAGGCATCAAGTTAAGTTCTGTTGAGCCCCTTTTGCTAATTTTAGCTGAATGATGTCAAATTAATTCATCATTAACCACAACGAGCAATACTAGCCACAATGTAGAGGGCTTGGTGGGGAGAGTGGGCTTGGTTGTCACACTTTTTACTCTTGTGTTAATCACTAGTTATCAATCCATATTCGAGTTGTCATTCCTACATGCATCAAATGTACGCTGATGCACTGTGACAGTGAAACACTAGAGGAGCTGTGCTGTGTCTCTGTTACAGCGCCCACCAAAATCTTCAGTTTGACCTTGAGTCAAAGAGGACAATCAGGGACAGGTCACGGCACTGAGACTGGGCTGACTGGCTCGCCAGACACCCCAAAAACACACGAATGGTCTCCCCTTCACTAGTTTTATATTTCTGCACTGCTTTTAAATGTATTTTTGTGTCTGTGCTGACGACAGATGATGATGAAGTCTGTGATAATGACTGATGAAGGTTTTTCCAATATTTTAAATGTTTTCATTGAATTGGATTGGATTCTCTAAATTGACCGTAGGCATGAATGTGAGAGTGAATGGTTGTTCGTCTCTGTATGTTGGCCCTGCGATGGACTGGCGACCTGTCCAGGGTGAACCCCGCCTCTCGCCCGTAGACGCTGGGATAGGCTCCAGCCCCCCCACGACCCTTACTAGTAAGGAATAAGCGGAAGATGACGATGGATGGTTTTAGGTTGAATTGAATTTGATTTTAAAAAGAGTAGAAATTGTGATGAACATGAAACTGCTGAATATCAGATCGTCGTCCAGGCCAATAACTGGTCCATCCTGTCCACGAGGCCTTGTTCTAAAATGAATGGAAAAAGAAAAGATCAATCTTGTCTCAGCGTTTGAATGAACTCTTCCTGGGCTCCCAGCTGTTGAGTGGGTTTCTTCAGTCTGCCCCCCCCCCCCCCCCCACTTCTGAAATAATGGCGCCGTCCCTCCACCCAGCAAATTTGCCATCCGATTGTGTTGAAGACGGGAGTGAACACCAATGAAGCCTTATCTGTGTGATACAGTTCACTTCAGTGATTCAGCACACATTCAGGTGCTGCTGGCTTTATTACCGAGCACTAGCTGCACTGCAATTACGCCGCATTTCATCTCCCTTCACACAATCCTATCTGATGAGTGCCATTTGCAGCCGTCACTCGGCTCAGCTTCGACGCCTCAAGAGCCACTCTGTCATCATTTGGTAAAAGTCAAACTGTGAATTCCTTTTGACGGAGCTTACGATCTGCTCCGCTGTCACCTTTTACACGCTGGCTGTCTGACAAAGTGGGCGCATCTGAGTTACAGCGAGGAGATTTCAACCAGGAATGAATATGTCTTTTTTACTCTTTTACAACTGTGGAAAATGAACCAAATGAAAAGCTCAAATAGATCTTGAAAGCATATTACAGCGTCTGGATGGGAGCTATCGTTTAATTCTGCAGGGATTGAATTTCAAACAGGGATGATGAGCACAAAAACAAACACTAGCACCATGACTTCTTACCAGTAATTACACTCTAGCACTGTTTTTAAATTGTAAAGGTCCATATTTGCATATCAGTAACAGCATCTGTATACTCATTTGATTAAAAACTTTTCTGTTTGATTGCCTGTGTGACGCAGTTGGTGATCTGCAGAGGGATTACTGATATTTGTGATTAATTATATTAAAGCCAGACACAGACACAACTTTTACCTTGATAGCGATCGGTGGCTTGTAATATGATGCAGGATTAGAGAGTTAGTGAGGTCACTTCAGGGTCAACCAGGGGTTTTCTGTATACGATCAATCAGTAGGAGGGTCCCTTTGGAGTTCCAGGGTTGTGGGAGACAGATAAACCCCTGGTGGTCTTCCCTGATAAGCACCTCCATGAACAATGCTGATTTTCCGTGGAGGGAATTATCTACATTTGCAAGTTAGTGGAACATGCGCAGCCGGAAAGGTGACTCACAGTGGAAGCTCCCGTAGTCCCAGAGTCTCTCACTTCAGTCTTCAACTGCCACTTAAATGTGTAAAGACACAGCTGCAGCTGAAAGAATGATGCTGATATTGATTTATACACCATAATCTAGGCCATTCATTCCATCCATCCATCGTCATCTTCAGCTTATTCCTTACTAGTAAGGGTCATGGGGGGTGGAGCCTATCCCAGCATCTACGGGCAAGAGGCGGGGTTCACCCTGGACAGGTCACCAGTCCATCACAGGTCCAACATAGAGAGACGAACAACCATTCACACTCACAGTCACACCTACAGTCAATTTACAGTATCAATCAGCCTCGTCCTCTCTTGATGTCTTTGGACTGTGGAGGAAGCCTGAGTACCAGAGAGAACCCACGCAGGAACAGGGAGAACATGGAGACTCACACAGAAAGATCCCCTGATGGAGCCGGGACTCGAACCCGGAACCTTCTTGCTGTGAGGCCACAGTGCTGACCACTGCACCACCGTACAGCCTAGGCCATTCATTCATTACAAGAAAATCAAAGGTGATTCTTATCAGATCTACTTGTGCTTTATTGAAAAGGCCGTTCATTCAGGCACTCACACAGTCAGCTTTTTATTATTTTTGCTCTCCTTCCTGACTCTCGCTGCAGCAACTTGGCTACTTTTAGCCAGTATCAAGTGCTGTGGGGATGACTCCTTTGTTGTAGGCCAAGCTGGATGATAGCATCACCATTGCTGCCTAACCTTAGTCAGTCATTGTAGACTGACATGTTTGGTTTAGCTAGATAATCTTCACAAATGAACACCAATCCTAGGATATTTGAAGCATAAAATCAATAATTAGCATTACAAAGCTAATGTTATGCTATGAAGGAACCATGCCACAGATGCATCACCTCAATATCACCACAACGAGCTCTGTGCCTCTTATGTTTTCAGCACGATGGCATTCAATACCTCTGACAACATCTGAAGTAAGTATCAACTGGTGTTTTTTAGGCTGGAGACCAAAACTTTTAAATCTCGAGCGAACCACAGACATCATTTCAGGCATGTAACAGAAGAGCAATTGACACTGAGACAAGGGAACTGAACACTGCTAACTTATTTTTAGGTTTTAGGACTCATTCTCATTAAAATGAGTGCAACTGAAGGGTCACAAGTTTGATACCCGCCTCCTCCTTCCCTGAACTCTCGCGCTGTGGAAGGGTTCTGACAAAAGTACTGGAGCCCTGAGTGCTCCTGATGACTAGGTTGGTGCTTGCTTTGCAGCTTCCATCATCAATGTGAGAGTGTGAGTGAGGAGCCAACATTGTAAAGGTCTGTCAGGACTGCTTAGACAAAGAGGAACAAAAACTCTCTACTTTCCATTCTTGCGTCTATTTATTCTGGATTAACGTTCCACATCTTGGTGAAGGATTGTAGTTTGTTTCTCCGTGGGGACCCCTCGTCCAGTGAACTGAACTTGCTTTGTGGTGCAGACCCCTGAAGTCCTTCTCTGCAGTAGAGTGATCTTCTTATCCTGCTTCATTTACTCAGTAGATTAAGATTTTACATTAAGCATCATTTAAATCGTATATCTCAGAATTCACTGTTAAAGATTACATAAGTGATTCTTAAGCGTTTTGGCACGAGAGACTAGAAATTGTATTGGGGCACTTTAAATCTTTTGCGATGCATTTATTTGAGTAAACTACAAGGGCAGAGAAGTTAATGAAACCATTTGGATCTACCCCAGAATGTAATGGGTTTTCCCTTGGCCCTTGTTCCACTTCTCCAGTAGGTTTCGTGAATATCAGGCCAGTGGATGTTGCGTAATCCTGCTGATAGGAGGGCCCTCGCCAACAACAACAACCCCCCTGACATCTTCCGCAGAACTCACTGGGCTCTACCTTGGCCCCAGGCTTCACCTTGCACTAAGTTTTTGTAGTCTTTGCATCATCCTGATGATGGTCAGACAGTCACTCACACACACAAACGCTCACATACACCCTAAAAGAAGACAGACCTGGAGGTATGAACAGATTCTAAATAATATATAATATCTTTTATCGAAGAGAATTAGGACCAGGCAAGAAAACTAACAAACAAGACACAATGATTGCTGGAACTTTTTTTTTTTTACTGTTCATCTAAACTGACAGTTGCATCAGATCAATAGTGTCACTTAAACATCTTCCTTTATACTGAAGTTTGATGTTAACAATACAAGCCTTCAACCCACAGCGTTTATCAGCCAAAAATACACACTCCAAAGATGAAGGCTACTTACTCCTGCAGGCAGTGCTGGTCACTTGTCCTAGTGCAGCGGTTGGTGCTTGGGAATCGCTACATGATTTCTTGAAATAAAAACTACATTTAAAAATTATTTTTTTAAAAAGGCCATAATTGTTTCTAATTGGTACCAGTCAATTTAAATGGGGCAATTTCGATCAGACACGGTTCAACCACCTCCAGGGACAGTGGAGGTCTGAAGTCTCGTCATCAAGCAACTGAGCTGAAAAGATTCAGAACCCCTGTTTTAATGAACCAGATAATTGGACTCAATTCTAAAATTTTGTTTGAAATTTCATCTCTACATTTCAACTTTAATCTCAACCTCTTTTTCTATTTTTGGATATTTTTCACACAAATCAGGAAAGGCCACACTATGTTTTGTTACACGACCCAATAGAGCCCTCTTTGACATCGCCACCTGCTGGCTAAATATTGTATAACTGAAATTCAGCCGTAAGAAAACCTGATGGAGTACAGAGTAACAGAATGTGAGGACAGAGGGAAAAGTTTCCCCGGGTGAGTGAGTGTGAGTGTCTTGTAGGTGACATGTGACAGTGGCAGTTTGATCAAGGTGCGCGTGCACACACACACACACACACACACACACACACACACACACACACACACACACAGAGCTCAGCAAAGTCACTGTTTTGAATAAGTAATGGTTCCAGCAGAAGTCCCAGCGCTGTTACCTTTTAGATGCCTTGCAGCCAAATATAGAAATGATGTGTACAGGAGCAGAAAGAAGGGGATTATTATGTAACCACTGACCTCTACGACTGGACAACCTCCATCTGTGTACACTTGTGTCAGCTATTGCTCTTCTGCTTTGATCCGCTATTAAAAATCCAATATGGCTGACTCTGCTTTGTTTCACTTGGGGATAGCGATGCCCCCAGGTGGGTTTCTGAGGGACTGATGCCAGTTCAGGTTGAGCAGGTACACTCACTGTCACGCTGCCGCTCAAGGTCCTCTGGTCATTGTCCTCTGAGATGTGTCCCCTCTTTCATCAGTTACAGCCACTTTCCTCTACTGTCACCTTCCCCTGGTCATCATCTCTAGATGCTCCAGCTGTGGATTTAAGCCTCAGTGGGAGACCACTGAAAACAAATGTGTACACAATAACAGCACCTATACAGTACAAACAAATTGTTTAGAATCAGAAGGTGATTAAGGAAACAACCAGCACACACACACACACACACACACACACACACACACACACCCTTGAGGGAAAATAAACTTACTTTCCATCCTTCCTTGAGCCACAGATAAAACTAGAGACTTCCTCTGTGAGTGCATGAGGCAGCTGAGACCCTCAGAGGCTATTAGAATGCTAGTTAGCTTAGCACAGTGAATGGTGGTGCTGGACTGTGAAATATACATCCATCTAGCCTGCTCATCCTCCAAAAGCTGAACTTCCCCCTCTGTGCACTCTGGTTCCTCTGGTTCAGATAGATCAGCCTCAGGATTCTGGTTTGTCCAGGAGTAAAAATTGTTCATTCATTCATTAGAATATGTTGTCACCTGATGTTTAAAACAAAACAAACAACAAAACAAGCAACAACAAAAACAAAAACATAATAGGGTCTTCGCCAGAAGTGCCTTCTGGCTCAGGCCCTAAAAAACACTTGATTGGGGGCCCCCTGGTGGTCAGGGGGCCCCAAGCAGCTGCTTAGTTCACTTATGCCTCTCAGCACTACAACTGAAGACCAGGGCCCACCTGTCAAATCTGCGTCTGTGCTTCCAGTATCCTGTCTGACTCAGCCAGCATTAATGCTAGCCAAGCCACATGTATAGACTTCGAGCTGAAAAACTGATACAGGCCAGTGGGAACCGATTCCATGGCCAACTTCCTTGCTTCGCCTCCTCTTGATGTGCGCACATGCAAAAAGTGCTGGTGCACAACAACAGTCTGCTGATCACCTGTATGGCACAAAGCATTTGACCAGCATTACTTCTTTAATGTAGCTTGGAAAAATTGCATGTTTGCTCGCAATAATACACAACCCCTGCAGGTCTAATAACTGACTGCATTCCTGTGTCATAAAATCATACTAACTGCACCTTAATGTGATTTTAAAAGACATCAATACACTTCCCCCTCTAGTGGCACAGTTGGACAACAGTAGGATCATTAGGGGGAGGAGTATTAGAAGGAATCAGATGATGATGAGTGTGTTTGGAGGTTTACTGGATGCGAGGGCTAAATCCAAAAAAGACAAAAAGTAGAACGAGGTACTTGTCCTGCTCGGTTCAGCAGCGATGGTAAATGTGTCCCCATTTCCCCTAATGAGAGCATCCTGGCAATAGTGTGAAAGCCTGGAGCCAAAAGAGAAAGCAGTGTGTGTGTGTGTGTGTGTGTGTGTGTGTGTGTGTGTGTGTGTGTGTGTGTGTGTGTGTGTGTGTGTGTGTGTCTGTGTTGTGAGAAAATACATAAGGTAAACAAATTCAGGGCGTACATATTTAGGGGTGCGGAATCAATGCGGGCTGCCATCACTTTTCTTATAGTCATCAGTTTAATCTGTTTATTGATAAAATGATTCAGAATTTGAAAAAAAATCTTGTGAACAGCCCAGTGGCATTGATAGATACACGATGTATGCGTGACACACGGCAGCAATGACACACACAGACACACACACACAGGCACGCACGCACACACAGTGTCTGGTACTCAAGTGTGCTGTCAGCATCAGTACCGCAGTTATTCATCAAATCCTCCTGTTCGTCTCTCCCTCCATCTTCTCTCTGCATCTTCCTCACCATCCCCTCAGCTCTTCTCGCACGCTTCCATATTCCACATAAGACTGAGCATAAACGAGGCCGATGATGCTCAGTATTTGTTGGAGATGCGGAAAAAATATGAAATTTGTCAATGTGACTTGTTAACTGTGTTTAATGAACCTTACGCTGAGCCTGATCTCTTTAGCTAGCCCACCGCTGCTAGCCTGTCCAAGCTGCAAAATTCAGGTTGTTTTTTTTTAATCATGTTAAATGGCTCCAGACCATACTGGAGTGGGTTCACCCTTGTGCTGTGACATCTCCACCAGATTTCTTGAAATTCATTCTCAGCATCTTCCTGCAGGTTGTGGAACAGTGGAACCTACAGGTTCGGGACAAATCGAACGGACCCCGTTGTGTACAAGCAAACTCCACATTGGAGAGAGAGGCAGAGGAGGTAGATGTATTAGCCAGAAGGCTGTTAGCCACCTCAACTCATAGGCTGAGATGAAATGGTTGCAGAAATCAGCTGTAGCAAGCTAGCTAATGATGCTAACCCCACCTGTTGAAATGATTGGTTGAAAACACATTTGCAAAGTTTACATGCTTGAAAAAGTAATATTTCCAGTCATATTCATGTTATGTCATGTTAACGCGAATGCAAAAGTGCTCTGAGGATGAGTCCAACTGACATCTAAAGTCACTCGTGCGTGCAGCTTGAGTCCCAGTCTCAGATTCAAGTCCACACCTCTGGGTTCTACTGTAACTGGAGAAGGGAACCTGAGCACAGATTATGACGTGATTCTTTTGCCTCAAAGCATTTCAGCATTCAACATTTTTTTCCAGAAGCTACAAGTTATCAGAACAATCTGAGATCTTCAAACAAACTCTCACAAGAGCTGGCAGCACTTACCATGATGCTGAAGCGTTGGTAAGTGCTGCCACGTTATTTTCCAACCAGACGAGCAACTTGAATGAGAATAGTTGGTGAGGCCAAACATTTACGGTGTAGAGTGTGAGTCATACAACATCTTTGGTTTGTTTTCAACACAGAAATACCACACAAACTGTATGAGCTTACAGATCCTGGACTTTAGCAGCTTCTGCTGGGGCGAATTAATGATACACTTTTGGATTTTTGTCTGTGGAATTTACAGAACAGACACCACCATCCAACATCCAAACTCTCTACACAGCCACATGTGTAGCACTGCAACAGTGACAGGGATTTGATGCATTGAAGATTGATTTTTGTGAGAATATAAAATGCTTGCTGAGGGGATCGTAAATGCAAGGGATTCCACAGCCAAATGAGATTCATTTACGACAGTTTGATTTGTGACAGCAGATCCCAATGCTCCTTGAATGGGAGCAGATGATTTCAGAAGTGTTTCTCCATACACTAAAAGACATTCACAGCAAAATCTGGAAGAGCTTCAGGACCAAATATGAGTTTAAATGGGTTGGTCCAATTTAGCAAGAAATAAATATCCATCCATCCATCCATAAGGGTAGCGGGGGAGGGGGTGGAGCCTGTCCCAGCAGCCTTCCCCCTGGACGGGTCACCAGTCCATGGCAGGGCCAACACATAGAGACAGACAACCATTGGCTCTCCCAGCCACGCCTACGGTCAATTTAGAGTCTGGATTAACCTGGTCCCTCTTGATGTCTTTGGACTGTGGAGGAAGCTGGAGTACCAGAGAGAACCCAGCAGGAACAGGGAGAACATGGAGACTCACACAGAAAGACCCCGTGCTCCAGCCGGGGCTCCACCCACAACCTTCTTGCTGGGGGGCCACAGTGAGGACCACTGCTCCACCGTGCTGCCCAAAATAAATATCTATTTACGTAAATAAATGTATCAGTCAGATAGGTAACAGAGGTTTGCACCCTCGGCACCAGGAGCCTAAGCATGTCCTTGTCGGAAGACGGAGGTGGATGCTGAGAAGAGATGCTGACATCACAATCGTGACTGTTTACCTCCTCTCTCTCTCTCTCTTTCTCTCTCTCTCTTTCTCTCTCTTTCCTACACATATGGTCTGCATCTCTCGCTCACCTGGTATTTCAGTCTTTCTTCACCTCCTGTCCCTCCTCATGAAGAGGACAGTCTCTCGACCTGATGCCAACACTTCCATCGGGACCACTTAAGAAAATAAGCCGCTCCATCTTCCCACCTCTCTTTGTTGATGCTTCACAATACTGCACAGCTGCTTACCAAATTGTTTCCTGAATTCCACAAAATAATGTTTTCTTGAGTTGGCATAAATTCCCTCGTCCAACAAGAAGATATTTTACTGAAGGCTTTAATTTAGAGAGCAGAATTTCCACACTGAAGTCCCTGTGATGCTGAATTGAACTTGTTCATAAAGACACTTCTACAATGTCACACACATATACGCACACACACACATACATACACACACACATATGCACATCCTCATAAAATCTAACATCCCACCGAGCGCAGCACCCAAGAGCTGCTGACATCATCAGATATCCCGTGTTCATGAATATGTGGCCATTTTCTCCTTGACTGTGCAATTCCATTTTAAAGGCAGAGTCAAATACCCCCCCAACACGCACGCGTGCACGCACACACACACACACACACACACACACACACACACACACACACACACACACTTTTTTTGCTGTGCATGGCTGAAGGGCAGCAGGCTGCACAATGATTCGTGCACGTTGCTGTGGCTGATGATCGCTATTTACATGAAACTGAACTGTTAAATTGTCAGTAAATACAAAAAAACTGTTGTGTGCTTCCCACTTCCTGCAATGAAGCTGAATGAATGAGTTTCTGGGTTTGAGTCCCGGCCGGACAACAGGATCTT
This sequence comes from Aulostomus chinensis, assembly GCF_037954235.1. Classification (NCBI taxonomy): domain Eukaryota; kingdom Metazoa; phylum Chordata; class Actinopteri; order Syngnathiformes; family Aulostomidae; genus Aulostomus; species Aulostomus chinensis. The sequence continues at coordinate 21,746,657 of NC_141341.1, read as the reverse complement.
TCTTTGGGCTTCCTCCCACAGTCCAAAGACATCAAGAGGGACCAGGTTAATCCAGACTCTAAATTGACCGTAGGTGTGACTGGGAGAGCCAATGGTTGTCTGTCTCTATGTGTTGGCCCTGCCATGGACTGGTGACCCATCCCCACCTCTCACCTGAAGGCTAGGAGAAGATACATGCAAGGTCAACATGAGAACAGTTATCCATGTACCAGTAATAAGGTTGGTAATATGAGCGTGAAGCAACAATGGGAGTATCCAGTTGTGACTAGAATGAATGAAGTTTATGTAACAGGGTAATCCAGAGCCAGAAGAATGCAAGAATCACTGCTGACAGAAAGCTGCTGAGTTATCCTCACTAATCCCACCGTCGGGATTATACCAACATTTACGAACCTTCTATTCTCAAACAGCTACTGATACTGCACATCCTTTGAAAGCTCTGATTCTTGTGAACAAATCTTTGTAAAGCATGTCATGATGCAACCGCTACAGTATTTATCAGATAATCACTAATTAAACAAACAATTATGCGAATCATGCTACCGACCGATGAGGCTGAATAATCTCGCGGACCGTCGAGCTCCCAGAAAAAAAGAACAAATGGATTTATTACATTGTCAAGGGTCCAGATTATCCAGATCCAGTCAAATATTTACTCTAAAAGTGTTCTTATACGCGTATATGTCCACAGACTGATGATGAGTCACAGATTCAGTCATACATAAAACAGAGACAAGTACAAGTTAAATATGAGTACTAGTTAACAGTGACAGTTTTTTAATACAAATTCTTTAAAATGCTGTGATATTTTGAATGAATCTTTTATCCCAGTTTTGGTCACATTCAGGATGTGACACCTGAATATCAATATCCCAGTACACACGATGAATACCAGTATCCCAGTTTCTGATTACTGCATCGTATTTGAGCAGGCACTCGAACGTTCTTTTTTCTTTTTTTTAACGGCATAAACCTCAGCAATTTTGAAATTCAGGAAGAGTGAGACCACTGTGTCTCACTGCAGGATTAGCACTGTTAGACGCCAACATCACATCGCAGATGCGGTTTATCCACCTCATTTTGAGAAGAGGACGACCACAGTTATTGAACATGGCCTCATCTTTTACCAGTATCAGGCTGTCACACATAAATCTGGTAGGTGCGCCGTCCTCATTGCAAGACGCTCGCGCTGGCGTTCAACAGCTGTCAGTTTTAGAATCCTTTATGAGGGGTATTAGTTTTTTTCTTCAGTGTATTTGTTTTTGTGTTTGTTTTTTTTACTGGTATGAACCCTGGTATGACTACAACGTCATGTCAATTTATGTAACTAAAGAATATTTCGACTTTAACTGTTAATGAGTTTCTTTTGGTTTGCAATGTAGCCATAGCAACCAAGCTAGACTGACATTTTTGCTTGTAAGAAAGAGCCGGTGTTCCGCTGTTTTGTAATTTCACAGCAGGTTAACGTCACTGATGCGTTTCTTTACTCAGAGGTCAACTGAAACGACATCAATAATTTTAATCCAAGCAAAATTGGTAACACACAACTAGGGTGGTATTTTTCGGACCCGCTTGTGGCCGTTTAAACCCAACCTGCAGTTTTAAAACAACCCATGGCAGCACTGGGCTGTAAAGATTACACAAATAGTGATGCTGTACTTTTAGAATGTTACACTTGAGTTCACCTTACGTTTCTTTAACTCACCCTTGATTCCACCACAAGAATAGAGTTTTGATAAGGTAACTTAGTGATGGTGGTGCTCCTCCCCTCTTATGAATAGAGATGATAATACCAGCATGTCATCAGGATCTGCAGATATTAACAGTATTTTATATTTCAGCATTGGTCCAATTTTTTATTCAGATAATGCTGACATCTGCTATCAGCCTTATCGATTCTGCTCAAAATATGGACTGGTTAGGTATGACCTAAAATGTCCAACGGCAGAAAGTTTCAGTGTTCTTCCCATCCTCTCCCATCCACCACGTAATATCTGCAGTCAGTTCACCCAAGACCTGAACCCGTGACGGAGGTTTTCCACGACATAAAAACCTCTTAGCATCACGACCCTGGAAAATAGCAGGTGAGAGCAACACTAAGTGAAAGGGCAAAGTCATATTTGCATGCTGGAAGTGCTGAAAGGAGAGGTCACCGGAGGAGGTTTGGCACATCTGAACCTAAATTGAGTGATAAAACTGTCAGCGGCCGAGCAAAGAGATATCACTGGCTTTGACTAAAACAGTTCTTCTAACCTTCAGTGAAAGACTGTGAAGAGCAAAGAAGAAAGAGAGTGACACCTCTTACCTCCCTCTCTTCATCGCTCCTCATTGTAATGAAAGAGCTCCCTCAGGAATGTTAATCATCTATCGATCTGTTTAATCTATGGCCAGCAGGGTCCCTGGATGTGTGGGAGCAGCCAGCTTCATCTTTACACGTTGCAGGGGGACCTCTTTTACCTGTAATAAGCTTTAGATAGAATGTTCTGTAGACACTGTATCAACAGACGTTTGTTTTTCATTCTGTCTTCTTTTTAATAACCACATCGCGCTTACATTTTCTATTTGGAGCAGGTATGAAGTCATGACTAATATGAGGGTTAAATGCCAGGGGAAGGGCCATCATGTTGGAGCACCAACACCACGATGTCTAATCATCCAAGACACTGTCCGTCCATCCACCCAAGCCAATTCACCTTACCGGGCTGTCCCAGTCTCTGCTCAAACCCTATCTGGACTATCACATGCTTCATCTGTTTCATGTGCAGTTGTTGGCCGCATCACTTTTGCAGGATTTGACATTTGAAAAGTCTTGAAGAGCCAGACAATCAGAAGAATAAGTCGTGTTGCCCACAGAAACAATGAAATTCCGCCTCCACCCACACAGACAAGAGGAGGGAAGGAAGGACCCGGACAGCCCTGAGGCTACCGAGCCACTGAGTTTAGCAGGGTAACCCGAGGTAGCTGGAACATCACGCCTCAGAAATAACCTTAGGCTAGAAAACAGTGGACAAGATTTTTTGAGCATCACACAAAAACCCATCAAAATGACTTGTGTCAACTTTCAGAGTTTGAACCATGTGGTCTGATAACATCTGGAAAATGGAAAGAACCTGCATGATTAAATTGTTAATCCAAACTCAAGTTAGAAAAAAGCTAAACGCCCGCATAAGAGACAATGTCCCATCATCAGATGCTAACACTGATCAGACGCGTTAGCAAGGCGCTGCCACTGCACATGGGTAACAAGGTGGGGCAGGTTTTCTCTGCCATGATTTAACAGCCTGCTAGCAGACAGCATGTCGACATGACGCTGTTTCTGAGTATAGAGCAGGACATCAGCTCAGGTAGGACTGGCCCAACCTGTCCAGGTAGGAAGAAATGGGCCTTTAACGTTCATCTGTCCACAGCAGCAGGCGTCCAAGGCTGTGACTGTGCGTGAATTCTCATCTTCTCTTGTTGGTTGTAGACACTTTTGCACATAAAAATAAAGCCCTAAATATTGAAAAGAACAACAAAAACTGATATTTTCAGGCGGGTAGAAACTCAATTACATTGCTGGTTAATAGTCGTTCATAAGTGTCAGTAATGGTGACGGTGAGAATGGCCATCCCTGATCAACTGAGAGAACCGACCACAGTCGCTGACACCACAGCACTGAAACAGGAGTTTGTTTTCAGGTCGAATCGGCGATGTGTGGCTGGCTCTTAATGAATAGAGAAGTGATGCCAGAAAAACACGTTCTTCAGGACGCCTTTTAGTGGCAAAATACAATTCTGATCAGACACTATCGCCCACGTAATCCAGGGGGAGGATGTTTTAAAGGTAGGTAGGTGTGTGTGTGTGTATGTGTGTGTGTGTGTGTGTGTGTGTGTGTGTATGAGCGAGAGCTATAGATAGAGAGGGAGAGAGACACACACACATGAATACTGGTGTACAGATAATGAGCTGGTCTTGTCGATGCAGTTTCTGTATCCTTGACTGGGCTTCTAATGATTATCTGACTTGTATATTTGGTGCAGCAACACTCATAAATGACTCACCCAGAAGTGGCTGCTGTTGGTGGTGGTGATGCCTCTTCCACGCAGCCCCTGGTGCGTGTGCTCTATCAGCGCTGATGTTAATGACGCCGGGTTCTCTGCTAAATGACCCTTTCATCCAAACCTCACACCCTCAGTTTGCATCTCTTTCCGTGAGTCCTGAAAGCTCCAGAGACTTTGTGAAAGCGCTTCTGCAGAGCCGCTTCTCCTGATGAACTTAAATTATGACATTATCATGAGAACATTGAAGAGACCTGCAGTGTGTTCCAGACAGCTGACTGGACTTAATTTAGGACACGCACGCACGCACGCACGCACACACACACACACACACACACACACACAGTAAAAAAAGGGGCCTAATAATAAAACACGTGAACAAAAACATTTAAAAACAATTTCTTTGTGGGGTAAAAATTCTCTTTAAGTAAGTAGGATCACCTATCATTTGTTTTTCACAAAATGACCCTTCATCGGCTGATCAGTGGGTGCTGACCTCAGCTCTGACGTCTCATGTCACACCACATTTGTGTTCTAAGGTTCTGATTGTTTGAAGAACGAACTGAAGCGCATGTAAATGACGCTGAAACATGGGTGTGTTCGGACGCTATTCAATTATGAAAAGGCAAAAATAATGAAGGGAACTTTGGATCTTGGTTCTAATTTGCATTCTAATTATCAGGGCTTTCTCTTTTATGCATTAATTGGGTTAATTAATTACACCGCAAATTAACGCTTCATAAAAATTAATGCAAGATTAATTATAGCACACTTGAGTGGCAATCCAATGTGAATTTTACCCAGACACTAACATTTTAAACTTGGCCCATTGAAGGACTTGGAGGTTGCTGGTCAAAGCGCCTGTTTGAGGCTCCGTCTTAAGATGCCTTGACTTGGTTTTTATTAATCACCAATAAAAATGTGGATTTCATTTCGGCGGCATGGCTCAGGGGTAGAGTGGCTGTCTAGCAACCGAAGGGTCCCTGGTTCGATCCTCAACCCTGGTGACCATGTCCAAGTGTCCTTGAGCAAGATACTGAACCCATAATTGCTCCTGATGAGTAGGTTGGTGCCTTGCATGGCAGCCTCCACCATCAGTGTGTGTGTGTGTGAGTGAATGAGATGAAACTGTAAAGAGCTTGGAGTGCTGCTAAGGTAGAAAAGTGCTCTGAGTCCAGTTACCATTCAGATCTTCTCTTCTCGGTGTATTCATTTGATTAGTCATGCACTACAATTTTGCAATGTCCTAGAATTCCAATTCTTTATTTGGGGACCTTAAGCAGATGTGAAATTAAAAATGCATTTAATTAGATTAATTAATTACAAATCCTGTAATTAATTGGATTATTTTGTTAATCGCCTGGCAGCACTACTAATGGCACCATGTGTGTTTGTGTTGGACTCTTGGCTCACCATGACTGTCAGTTTCAGCCCTCCAGGCTCCAGCCCTGCTGCTGACATGCTCCTGCTGGTGACTGGACTGACATCATGGAAGCGACAGACAGACTGATTTGACACTGCTCCCTTCTTCTTCTTCTTCTCCTTTTTTATGTTACCAGACATGTTTGTGACAACTGAGTTCTCATCACTGTCTCAAAACCTGTGATTTCCAGTAGATGATTATATCTGACGTCACATCACTATTTCTGATACTAAGCTTCATTGTCCTCTGACAAAAACACTTGACCAACAGTCTTAAAGATCATTATGTGTGTGTGTGTGTGCGCGCGTGTGTGTGTGTGTGTGTGTGTGTGTGTGTGTGCGTGAGTGTGTTTTATGTGTGTGTGTAAGAGAGAGAGAGAGAGAGAGAGAGAGAGAGAGAGAGAAAGAGAGAGAGAGACGCGGCACGTGGCTCGCTGCAGCACTTGCGCGCTGCTTTTACGCTTCGCTCACCGCGCCGCGTGGCACAGAATCCTCGCGCCGCCGGTCCGTCACCACCAACCGCGCCATCACCGGGCTGAGGGCCGTTATCGGGGCTCCACCAGTTCCGAAACAGGGACCAGTGAATCGCCCACTGGTCCTCCTCCCTCCCTCCCTACATCCTCACACCCTCCCCTCTTCCCTGGCTGTTGTTGACGCTGCTGCTGCTGCTGCCGTTGCGGCCAAGTTCAGGTGAGCCTCGTCTACGGCACAACAAGTCGACCGGGATGGTCTCTCCCTCCCGTTAAAGGGGATGTTCTAAATGGGCCTGGCAGAATGTGAAGCCGCGTCCTCAGAAGCAGCAGGATGGTTCGACCGGGCTCGTCTGCGGCGGTGCTGCTGATCCTGCTGGGCTTCCTCTCGGTGTCCTCCGTTAATGCCGGTGAGTTGGACCACAGGTTGATGAGGGATCACGGTAATTCATGTGAAATATGCTTGGACCGGAGCCGTGCGATGTGTGTGTGGAGCATCACACCTGACATGAACCACTCTTCACCTGTGTTAGTGCGTCAGCTTTAGACACAGTCTTTCTCAGTTAAGACATGGCTTATATAAGTTAGTCTGGTACTATTACTGGGCTTAACCCATTCATGGCCATAGTGAGCAATGTTTGCCCAGTGCTGCTGAGCTCAGCACAAGCCCAGTGACACGTTTCAGACCAAGTTTTTTCTGTAGGTCCGTTATACTCAGACGTTTTGGTATGAAAGCACCTCGGGAACAACAGGTGAGGGGTTTGAGATCCTCATCATCTTTAAAACAGACTCAGTCTGGACTGAATCAATATGGAATCAAAGAAAAATGTGTTGATCTGTCGCTTTTTCTGTGTCCAGCAGACAGACAGTATTCACATGTTGACTTTCGATTAAAAATACATTTAAATCTCAACATCCACTCGCATCATGCATTCCTCAAGTCAATAGCCAAGCTTAACCTAAACTAAGCTTGATTCTAACCTTAAATCTAAACCCAACCTCCAAACTGTCATTGCAGATTCTGCTAATATTTCCAAGATAGATTAAAATTATAAATGTGCCCTACCAGGACAACTACTACTCTTAACAGGAGTGTTCTCTATATTAAGTTTTAATATTTAATTGAGAAATCTGAACTCAAGCTACCCTATCATATATTCAACTGCGCTTCCCATCTTGACATTAAAATGCAAAATTAATGCGGCTAAAATGTAAAATATTTCCGTTTCAATAATTCATGTCTCAAGGCGAGCAGGTCGTCCACTAATTTCCTTGTTGGCAGTTTGATCCTCTTGTTTAAAGTCAGAATGTGAAGTGAAAGCAAATCTGATATTTAGCAGAAAGAATGAGATCAAAACGAGAAGTCCCAAAGGAAGTTGCTGATCACCAGGGTTGCTGGTGCTGTTGTTGTTGCTGCTGTTGTCGTTGTCGCTGTTGTGGCTTTAGTAAGGTGTATGGAATAACCCCTGGCTATAATATAGTATGAATTGCATACACCATTATTTTTGAAAGACAAGTGCCCAATGCCAAATAATAATAATACAATAATGATAATGAGATTAATTGTTAACAGGGTCACAAAGGGTGGAAAGTTATCAGTAAATTAAAAAAAAAAAACTACTTTCCAGGAATTTTCCATGGCAGGTCAAGATCAGGAATTTGTGGATTTTTCTTTCTTTTTTTTTAAACCTTTCTTGTTGTTATTTACTTGTTTTATTTATTTATTTTGCCAAATTACAATAATAAAGCTTCATGGCTTTTGTTGTTCAATGAAAGTCTCTATTTAGGTTCTACTTGCACGTAGCTGAGGCAGAAATGTCTTTTTAAAGGCGTCGTAGAAACGTTTGCCTGCACATATGCTTCAAACAATATAAAATATTCATATCTACGTGTGCATGACCAGGTAAACGCAGTTAGTATAAATGAACCAAGATATTCCTCTGAATTCCACAGGGAAAGTTGCAACTCTGTATACTGGTTTTCCCAGAATTCTACAAGAGGAGATGATTTCTTAGCCAACTAATGAATTGAAACTTGACTAATTAGATTATTGATACGACTGCTCATGATGATACGATGCGTGGTTGGTGGAGTAGTGCTCGTCGCAAGCGCCACGCAAATAAGAGTTTAAAACACAACAGCAGACTGAATGGGTGTGTGTCCGTGCCTGCACCTTCAACATCGGTGTGTTTTATGAAGAGTACGCACGGCACAGCTCTGATCGCCACACGCCTCATGTATCTTTGATGATTCTGTGTGTTTGTAACCTGCAGCAGCAGCAGCAGCAGCAGCAGCAGCTTATATTTTAGACTCATCTCTGGTGTAAGATCTCGGTTGCGTTCTGTCCCCATGGTGAGCAGAGGAATGTGAGATAGTGGTTTGAAAGCCCACATTGTGTTGATAAGATCCTGGGAGATTTATCTCAACCTCCAGAGATGTGATATTTGGCTTCCTGACGCTCAAGATGAATACACTGATGAGTGATTTTAGTTTCTTTGGCAGCAAACAGCATAAGAATGGATGTGAATGCAGTGTGTGTGTGTGTGTGTGTGTGCGTGTGTGTGTGTGTGTGTGCGCGCGCGTGCGCGCGTATTCATGTGTGTTTGTGTGACAGCTAAAAGATCAGACAGGGAGTTGTAGCAAAGCAACACGTGCATACTTCAACACACAACACCTACAGTGAACCACATCAGCACACACACTCAAAGCGTCCGGGGGGGGCTGAAAACAGGGTTGCCCCCCCCCAGCAGCATGATGACCATTCAGTTCTGTCTGTTGTATAGTGGTGATTGGGTTAGTATTGAACAGGCAGGAGGGAAGCCCACAGAAAGAGAGAGCACATTGTTCTGCCTCTGATCTTATTATTTGACCTTCCAAACAAGTCGAGGGGGGCTCAGTATTGGGAGGTGTGAGACAATGTGACAACCTGATTTGTAATAATAAGAGTGACACACAGGAGTTTAAGCTGGTAATCTGGTAAGTAAACACAGACAGACAGAGTAACATCAGCAGGGACCTGTATCACCGTGCAAGCTCATCCTATCCGGGGTATGCTTGTTAGCTGGCTTGACCAAACCACGCAATCATGGATGAACGGGGGCGGTCACAGGTGAATGTAGTCTGGCTGTGAGGGGGGTCGCTGAGGCAGGTGACTACTCACCAACCTGGAGAAGCTTCAGGAAGAACACGCCGTTCTCCTCAGAGCAGACATGAGGAATGTAAATCCGTAGTACAGGAAGAGCGTGGCAATCAATATTAACGTCAGTCTTCCAGCTGCACCGCTGCGGGATTGTCAGACTACCAGACGTTTAATAGTCAGTTCCAGTATTAATTCATTTACAGGGATGGCATTTTAAAATAAACTCTTGCGACACAGAGTCAGTACATTTGCACTAAGAGAAGAGTTCAACTAAAACTAGACTTTTAGAGTACATGTAAACACAGTAGTCTGACTGAAGGCGTACTTGTCAGAGGCAGACTACCATGCCTAGATAATAAGCCTGGGAATCAAATGACTCCAGCGTGTGTACACTTTAAAACCAGTCTGGCGTCCTGCTCGTGTTCCATTGTCCTGCTGCAACAATGGAGAAGTCATCAGGGAAATAATCGTGCTTGGTGTCACGACAGCAAAAATAAGACCTCTATGCTGCCTGCAGTTGTGGAATCAGTTTTTCAGTCGTCTTTCAATTCAAACTCGCCATTCAGCAGGGATGCTGCCTATTAATTTGTTTGGTATGTCACACAATCATCCAGGAATGATGACATCATATTCCAAGGGAACTGGCTCGTCACCGAACTGGTCATGAGGACTGACCTACCAGTGACGCAGGTGGTAAATCTCTTGGGACTGAGAGACCTGATCCCTATTATATCTGCCACTGAAGATGACCTGGGCACTCGCAGGTGTTGCTTCCCATGTGTACGAAACTTAGGATTGTTGGTGGTAACATGAAGGTTACCCCTGTCCCGGCTGCAGCAGACATCCCACCTCAAGCAAAATATGCTAATTTGGGGTAGCAAATAGCTCTGAATGGAATTAATGCACCTATTTGTGTGTGTGTGTGTGTGTGTGTGTGTGTGTGTGTGTGTGTGTGTGTGTGTGTGTGTGTTTGTGTGTGTGTGTGTGTACATGAGCAGGCATATGTTGCCTTCCAGCATGTCAAGGCCTGACGTTGCTCTAGCAAGTCACACTCATGGGATCAGCCCTTTCTGATCATAGCAGACCTTGAGCTTGTTTTAAAAGACACACAACACTGCCATGTGTGTGTGTGTGTGTGTGTGTGTGTCTGTCTGTCTGTCTGTCTGTCTGTCTGTTTCTGTTTGTTGTGTTTTAATACCAAATCAAGGTCCGATACGTTTTATTTTTTCCTCCGCTACGCTCCTTTTACACCCAACTAGTCAATAGTTGGTCTTTCTCTCAGGACGACCTGAAGTTAAAGACAACTGTATTTTCAGACATCGTATCAATTGTGGTGATTGCCAGATTCCTTGCAGTGGCTTGTAGTAGCCATGTGTGCGTGAGATCAACGTTCGTATCACCAACAACACGGAGAGGTTGAGGGCTGTAGTGTAGCTTTTCCTTCCCTCTTTACCGCCTGAACAGGTTCCTGCCCTCACTGGTGGGGAACTGGAGGTGATGAGAGTCCAACGCATTGGCCTCACACCTCACGCACCAAGAACTGGCTGATCAGAGGCAGAGTTGGGCAATATATGGATCGGAAAAAAAGGACGCTGTTTAGCTCCCTATGTTGTGTCCCTCTCGTGTGAGCAGGTGTGGACGCAGTACGACATGTGAAATCCTGACAACTGGAAACATCTGTTCGTCTGACAGCGCTAGCATTCAGTGGCAGCGTTAAAATCCCTTTGGCCTGTTCCTGTCTTCATTTGTGTGATGTCCTGAATCCAGGGGAAAAAAATATTCGTGTTTGGGATTCTGTTTACTTAAAGAGCACTGTTACCTAATAAAAAAAGAAAACACCATAAACAGTCGTTTATATAATCTTTTAAATGATGATGGTGATTATCTATTCATCCATTTTCTATACTGCTTATCCATTAAGGGTTGCGAGCGTGGGGGGGGGGGGGGTTGCTTAGTGAGAGGTGGGGTTCACACCCTGGACAGGTCTGATGATGAATATCATTATTATTCGTAGTAGTAGTAGTGGGAGTGGAAATACTTCAAGTTTTTAGGTAAGGTGGGCAGCATTGAACCTCATGGCAGTCTGCATCATCTCAATTATTTCTTTCCTAATTTTGATGTGGTTTTTAATTTTAAGAAATACACCCAAATGACTTGACTTGGTTTGCTCTCACCGGTGTCCCACCCTGGATCACAAACATGATGAAAACACAACACACCAGGGGTGTAAATTTTGCACATTATTAATTTATTGTGGTGACGCCAACATACGGAATCCTTTATCTCATCCTTTGCACTCCATCGAAGTCTCAAAAACCTGGTTTCTGCTCTCTTTACTGAGTCCTCTAAAGCTATGGAAGTATGGAGCAGACTGGATGTTGCTGGTAGGAACAGTTGCTGAGGCCTCTGACCAACAGCTGATACACTTCAGTTATTTACACTGAAATCATTTGTTCTTGAGACACCCCAAAAAAATACATCCCTTCGAGTTGCTGTCTCAGAACCCACCCTCATGGGTTAGGCCTTAATGAGCTGTGGATTGGAGTGAGAAAGTAGGAAGAGAGAAGATGTAGATGGTCAAGGCTGCGTGTGTGTGTGAGAGAGAGAGAGAGAGAGAGAGAGAGAGAGAGAGAGAGAGAGAGAGAGAGAGAAACTCCACCAACACAAATAAGAAAAAGAAAGACAGAGCCTTTTCAAAGGAAATGCCCAGAGACCCGAGTGTGGTTAATTAGGCTTGGTATCAGTGAAAGGAGGAAGATTAATTTGGAGGCGGCGTGGGAGAGAACTTCAACGAGTGAGAGGGTGATGGATGGGGGGGGGGGGGGGGGGCTACACACAGCATCTACTATATGTACTACAAGGTGTAAAGACTGAATATTCATGACCTGTCTCTTCTGATTTGTTTCCGCTGGCTGTCATTTGTGTATCAGACACCATGCTGTCAGCTCCGCTCAACGTGACCATCAGAGAAATTGAGGTCAACTCCGCCTTGGTCACGTGGGAAATCCTAGAGGGAGACCCCGTCATTGGATTTGCCATCACCCAGCAGGTACCTCAGTTTATTGTGTGTCCTTTTTTAAAGTGTGCAGACAGAAATCCGGGGACATGCTGGCTTAAAGTCCAGGTGAAACCGAAGCTGCCTCTGGATTTGGTATTTTTCCTATCAAAAACAACCATTTAGGGAGGTTCCTGTTCCAGCCCATATTGTTGCAGTCTGCTAGTAACCCAAGATAAGAAGAAATAGCCCATAAAGTCAACGCTGAATGTGCGACTCTGCTCGATTGGGAGCTACCAGTGACCATTAATGATTAGATGTTTAAAATTCTCCCCATAGTTGCGGTTGGAACAGTACAGAGCCCTGCATCCATGTCGATGGGCACCCTGATGCTCCATCAGCCAATAGCTCACAGCTGCACAGTTGACAGGTAGATGTACAGGACACCTTAGTGGACTCCCTCTCATCAAACTGGCCTGTGTTGGGTTTGGAGGCTGGATTCAGTCCAACTTCGATGGACTTCACATGGAGGCTGGAGGCTACTGAGCCAGTACGGCTAGCAGAAACTCACCATTAGCTGACATTTTAGCAAAACAAAACAAAACAAAACAAAAGCCTGGTAAAAGCTAGAAATCCCTGGGAGTTGAGGTAGAGCAACTGAAGGATAGCAAATGAAAATATATAATAATAATAATAATAATAATAATAATAATAATAATAATAATAATAATAAAGTTGTGGTAACCAGTGAGGCCCAGCCCCAAGAAACACTCCACTCCAGCAAACTCCTGGTTGCAAATGCGCTCTCAGATTTTTTTTTAACATATAATTTGTCCATATGCTGTCATTTATTTCTCTGCCCACATGCCCAGCAACTAAAAGTTCCAATAAGAGGGTTTATTCTTGATTTATTCTCGGCAATTGATCCGAGCAGTCCTGGCTGGATGCGACATCTCCAGCAGAGCGTGGATGGCCTTTTTCAGGCATAATTACATTGCAGGAAAACCCTAAGGAGGCTTTCTTTAAGCTTTTTCTCTACTATGACCTAAAAGAGACATGTATGCATATGTACCATATCAGCCTTTACCAGTAGGGATTTTCACAAGTGACTGAAAATGTTGAGTTTGCCGTAATAAATCTGCATTTGAGAATTAATGCTGCGAGGGAGTTTTTGCTCACATGAAAACTCTTGTACATCCCCTTGAGGGGACACCCAAATAGTTTATTCTGCCTTTCAAGTACTCATAAATAGGTTTCTCAAAAACTGTTCCCTCTTGCATTCCTTGTGAGTGACTCCAGTGTACAAAAGGAGCCAGCCATATATAATTAGCTTGAAGCTAATGGTGGCAGGTGGCTAACAAAACAAAGAGCTGTCCAGAAAGGTCAGTTTTCAAACTCTCAAGTGCATCATGTGGTCTTTATCGAAACCCAGTGTGACACTTCCAGTTCTGCGCCAGTTCCGTGTGGACGAGCCTGAACGAGCGCAAACGTCGGTTCAACTATCACGAATAACCACTGACGTTGATGATATGTGATGATGCACTTGAGTTTAAGTGATATTTTTGTAAAGTTTAGCTATTGTTATCCATCAGTTAGCTAACACACGTGACTCCCTCTGCAGTCTGCTGCGACAAAGAAGTGATGCAGGGGGGGAGTGTCTGTGAACTCAAGACACCCATTTATGGATACTTGAAAGGCAAAATTTACTTTTTGGGTGAAGTATCACTTTGGGTTGAAGTGATATATGATTTTGAAATTTTGTCCTGTAATTTCTGGGAAGTTCCAAGTATTTATTTGTTTCCAACCCAAAGCATTCATCATTTTCTGGAACAACATTTAGGATCTGGCAGGGATGAAAGTAGATTTAAATTCTAGCCAATGCTACTATCACAGCCTTCATCGCTTTATATTATTCAACTCACCCCAGCTTAATGCGTCCTTGAAAAAAATGTGTCAGTGTTTTAATATCTGTATGGAGTAGAAAATGATTAAAAACGCTTGATGCTGGGTACAGCAAAAGATTTGTTTTAACGCTTGAAGTAAAATTTTCAAAACACCCATAACTAGTTTTGTTTTTGATTTATAACAGCATAATTTATTTTAACACCGTAACCGTTAATAAGTGTCTTTGTTTGAACTTTCAAAAATAGTTTTGAACATTTGAATAATTGTCCTCTGCTGACTTATTGCACATGGAACATACCAGAACAGTTAATCAAACACACCCTTTCACTGGCACCGCTCAGGAAGTACAGCAAGCTGCGTGTGAGCAGTAGCGCGCCGCTGAGTTCCAGAGGAGCCCCTGATCGTCACACGGCTCGTCTGAGCTGCTGTCTGTGTTGCTGGAATAAAACAGAAAAGCATGAAACATCGCAACTTTTTCCACTTCATGTTTTACTTGGGAGATTTTGCAGCAAACGCCTGCTTGCTAAAACCCCACAAGAGTGGACATCAGTCAGCAGCAGCGAGTTAGCCCAAGCTTACGTCAGCTAGCAGCAACTTTAAGTCATGAAAGGCAGCTGAGCTCCGTCCAGGACGGATCAAAACGCAGCGTGGGCGGTTCAGAAGCAGATCACGTGTTGTTTGAGATGACGTAACGTTTGCAGACATGTTTGCTTGACTTGTTTTGAATTGGGGTTTTGACAGGCAGGTCCTTTCCCCTCTTAGCAGTACTATTTACCACCTCTGAATCTTTTGGCGGTAGTATCGGACTGTACTGGCCCTACTTCACCCCCACAAAAATACAGTCACTTTCAACCCGAACTTTTTCTACTCTGCTGAGACCAAAGAATTTCCCCCAGAGGTCTGTATCACCATACATGGCTATCATTTATTTTCTTCTGCTCTTGGTTTTCATACACACTTACAGAAGAAGGATGTGCGCATGCTGAGGTTCATCCAGGAGGTGAACACCACCACACGCTCCTGTGCATTGTGGGATCTGGATGAGGACACAGAGTACATCATTCACGTCCAGAGCATCAGCATGGGAGGCAGCAGCCCGCCCAGTGAGCCAGTCCTCTTCAGAACACCCAAAGAATCAGAGAAGCTGGCCTCCAAGAGTCCTGGTAAGGGTTTTTTTTTTTTTTTTTTTTATAATTTACCTATTAAAACAAGAATAAATGACCTAATTTACAGTGATTACATAAGAAAGTATTACAACTTTTAATGTGTGGCAACAGAAAAATCTGTGCACTGAAAAAAATGTTTACATTTACATCCATGTGCTTGTTTCAAACCACGAACTACAGGAAAATGGAGTACTTATGTTCACTTTGTGTTTTCATGCTCCATCAGGACGAAGAAGAAGTGTAGTTGACATTTTTTACACATAAAACACAGAAATTGTCATCTCTGGGAGAACTCCCCCGGCTCCCATACGATGCCTTGCTCCCATTCTCAAATGCAGAGGCTGCTGTTATCTGGAGCCGCATGCAGTACTTCCAATTTTATCATATCCGACCCAGTTAAAGCACCAAGAGCAGCTGCTTCACAGGAACCCAGCAAATACTAAAAGCTCATCAGCAGCAAGGTGATAAGAGAGCGTATTTTCAAGAAACATCTATGAGGTGTTCAAGTGTGAAATATACTGTATACGGTGTCCATTTTAACAAGTCATTTAAGCCTTTCTGCGCAGTTGGTTCTTGATTTCAGCAATATGTAAGCCGCTTACACATGGATAGACACTAGCCAACATGTTTGCTCATTCTTGTAGGCACGTGAAATAAACAATGGTGACTCAAGTGAATGAAACTAATTGGAGAGATGCATTTGAGGCAACTAATGGGAGTCAAGGACAGATGAGAAATATGCAGAATACACAGGATGGCAACCAACCAGAGTCTGGAATGTCCACAATGAGCCATCAGCTCTCGTAGCATCCGTGGCTTCTGCACGCAGCGAGGAGATAAAATACAAGCTGAAGTTATCGTTATGTCTTTTTCTGTGTTATGAAATGTGCCAGGAAATAACAAACTCATGGACTGCACACCGTGTGTCTGTCTGAGAAATGTCGGTTGCTAAATGAGAATAAAGAGGTTGTCTTGCTCATTAAACATCATTCCTACAGCAAAATTACTAATGGTGATGTCATGTCACATGTTAGTGTTGTAGTTTGCTCATAGCATAATGCTAGCTTAAGCAGAGTAAAAAGCTTCTTCATAAAATGAGATCGCTTAGAGTCGATCCAGACACTGATTTCCACTTTTGCCTTTGGTACTGGAGGTGTGATGAGTGAGAATGTTAAAACCTGTCAGTCATTCATCGCTCACACATCTCACGCAACACCATCTTGTGGAAATATGTGAAACCACACCCCCATTACAGGATGCCGGCACCACATCCAGTAAAATCAGCCAGCACTACGAAAGCTAGCAGGATGCCAGGGAGACGCCAAATCCCCGGATCAACAACGCAACGCTCTAAACTGCCGTTAACACTGCCTTGTAGATTGAAATCTTTATTTTATGTTTATTTACTGACCACAGCTTCAGGGTGGGAGCTCCATTTATGGAAAATAGTGTTTTATGTTGTGTGAATGCAGTTCAGGTCTGCTACATCCACGCTAATAAGCTTTCATTTCAAAACCCATAACTGAAACGACATGTGTCCAGCAAGCTACTTCCTCACTTCCTCGCCATTCTGAAGTTCGACACTGGAAAACACACTCTGTCTGAGTTTGCGTACTGCAGGGTTGTGTTGCGAGTTTGCGTACTGCAGGGTTGTGTTGCTGTGTAGACGGAGGAGATGTGAAACTGCAGACCTATGAGGACCTGACTCTTTCCTAGAAAACTATCAATGCCAACATCGATTATCAGAGGTTAATTTAGCATGGATGAGGAATTCCAGGGCATTGCTGACCTTGTTGTCTTTGCCAGCAGCAGTTTGTATGAGTTGTTGTTCCAAAGGAATCATGAACAAACTTTAGGATGTCGACACACTACAGTCGTGGAACAACAAACTTCTGCTACGTCCACGTTGGATGAACTCATGTACGATCCTTTAGTGTTTCTTCCTCTTTAAGTGTCTACTCCTTTTCTATCACTTCAGCTGAAGTGTTATCTTCTTTGCAGTGATTACCAGGCTAATTGCACTGCCCTGACTGCTTTATGCTCCAAGATTTCCACCTTGTCGTCGGTCCAAGCAAAGGTTTCAAGTTCTCTCCCTGTGTTAACCATTTTTGGTCAAAAACCATAGTTTCAAGAACTAGAATTATTAGTTTTGCTGTATTTTGCCATGTTTGGTGTCATGATGTAGGCATTTAGCAGGACAGTTTGTCTTCATGTTGAGGGGGCAGACTCATTTTGTTTGCCGTGACGTTGATGGAACTTCCACTTGTGCAAATAGTGTGTAAGCTTGTGTGTGTGTGTTCATGGAAGCATTCATTAGCTGCCCTGATTAAATCTCTCAGCCATTACTGCTCCCCTCCCCTTCTAAATGGCTAAATGGCTAGTAATCAGCCTGACACCATTCAGTATCTGCAGTGCACACACACACTCACACACACACACGCACACACACACACACACACGCACACACACACACATACAGTCGCGAGGCTCTGTTTTGGTTGTTGTCTGCTTACCTTACTCTGTATCTGCAGCAGCTCATTTGAAAAGACAGCAAAAATACTCCAGAGGTCCCAAACACGGTTATATTTTCATAATGTAGTGAGATTTGGGGCGGTGAGTGTTGATGTGTAATGTTTTTATATTGGTAATTACATTATGTAGGAGGGTGCAAAATCCCCAGTTTTTGAAATCAATCTTTAAAGGCAGTAAAATATTACTGAGCCTTCTTACTGTCACAAGTGTTCCAACCTTCAATTCATCTCTGACAGAGCTGCTGCACCAGCCAGCTGCTCCACACACACACACACAAACATACTCACGCATGCAGGCACACATACAGGCACACACACGTGAAAGATTCCCAGTTCAACCAAGACAGCCGCAGTTCTCCCCATTAGCATCCAATGAACAGTTGTTATTAGAATAAATACTTGTGTTTTTTTATTGGCATAACTTTCAACTTGCATGCAGAAAGAGAATCACAGTCAATTTAAATCCAGCAGGCAGTTTTTATTTCAAATAAATCACAGTTGCACAAATGAAAATTAAAGGAAAAAATGGCTTAAAAAACATTCGACACTCTTAAGCTTTTTAAAGTTTATTTCAAGGTTTAAAGGTGGTGGTGGTGAGGAGGACACCCTGATCCTCCCTGTCATCACTGCCATGATTGTTTCCTTGGAGCTGTGGTTCTTCTGATAATGGGCGGCATGATGTTTGCTTTTAGGCTCGAAGAAATTTCTTCTTTAAGATGCCACAATACAGCCTCTTCAGGACTCCACCTTCCCTGGCATTGGTGACAAAAGGGTTTCTTGTGGTGCCGCATGACTTCAGGTAGAGGACCCAATCATCCTGCTACCGATTGGTGCGACGATGGATCCCACAGGGGCCGCTGTGGTCGCTTGTCACATCAGTGCCACAATCTTTTGTGTAGGGAACAGCATGAGCTTTCTTGTAAATCTTTGCTCTGTGTTTCCTGCACAGAGCTTCAGGAGCGGTCTTTGAAAAAATACGGCAAACTCTGCGGTAGTAGGAGAATACAGGGGTTGGCCTCCAGGCCTTATTCATCCTGGCACCGTAGTTCACACCACGACGGGCGAAATAATTGTCTTCAGGACTGACCATTGGGGCAGGGGTTGGGCTCCAGACTGAGTCCTCCATGGCATCATAGTTTAAGCCCCGCCTGGCAAAATAATTATCTTCAAGCCTGACTCTTGGGGCAGGGTTTATTCTCCAGACTTTATCTTCCTCGGCATCGTAGTTTAAGCCCTGCCTGGCAAAATAATTGTTTTCCAGAGTAACGCTTGGGGCAGGGGCTGGCTTCCAGACTTGATCTTCCTCACCACCTCCTTGGTTTAAGCCCCGCCTGGCAAAATAATTGTCTTCAAGCCTGATTCCTGGGGCAGGGGTTGGTCTTCAGACTAGATCTTCTTCGGCATCATAGATTTAGAACCGCCTGGCAAAATAATTATCTTCCAGCCTGACTGTTGGGGCAGGGTTTAGTCTCCGGTATGGATTTTCTCCAGCACTGTAGTTCAAGCACCGCCTGGCAAAATAATTATCTTCCAGCCTGACTGTTGGGACAGGGTTTAATCTCCGGTATGGATTTTCTCCAGCACTGTAGTTCAAGCCCCGCCTGGCAAAGTAATTGTTTTCAAGTCTGACTCTTGGGACAGGGTTTAGTCTCTGGTATGGATTGTGTCGAGCACTGTAGTTCAAGCCCCGCCTGGCAAAATTATTGTTTTCAAGCCTGACTCTTGGGGCAGGGTTTAGTCTCCGGTATCGATTGTGTCGAGCACTGTAGTTCAAGCACCGCCTGGCAAAATTTTTGTTTTCAAGCCTGACTCTTGGGGCAGGGGTTGGCTTCCAGACTTGAGCTTCCTCACCACCGCCTTGGTTTAAGCCCCGCCTGGCAAAATAATTGTTTTCCAGAGCAACACTTGGGGCAGGGGTTGGCTTCCAGACTTGATTTTCCTCAGCACCGTAGTTTAAGCTCTGCCTGGAAAAATAATTGTTCTCCAGAGCAACGCTTGGGGCAGGGGTTGGCTTCCAGACTTGATCTTCCTCACCACCGCCTTGGTTTAAGCCCCGCCTGGCAAAATAATTGTTCACCAGAGTAACGCTTGGGGCAGGGGTTGGCTGCCAGACTTGATCTTCCTCTTCACCATAGTTTAAGCCCCGCTTGGCAAAATAATTGTCTTCAAGCCTGACTCTTGCAGCAGGGTTTAGTGTCCGGACTGAGTCCTCCATTGCATCATAGTGTAAGCCCCGCTTGGCAAAATAGTTGTCTTCAAGCCTGACTCTTGCCGCAGGGTTTAGTGTGCAGACTGAGTCCTCCATGGCATCATAGTGTAAGCCCCGCTTGGCAAAATAATTGTCTTCAAGCTTGACTCTTGCAGCAGGGTTTAGTGTGCAGACTGAGTCCTCCATGGCATCATAGTGTAAGCCCCGCTTGGCAAAATAATTGTTTTCCAGAGTAACAATTGGGGCAGTGTTCAGTCTCCAGAATGGATGTTCCTCGGCACCGTAGTTGCCTGGGGCAGCTGATGGCTCCCAGATCATGTCCATCATGTCATCACTGGTACCGTAGTAATGTTGAAGCTGGGAACGGACCAGATACTCCGCAAAAGAGTTCATGATGGAGCTTCTGTGCTGGTGCTGAATAGTCTTTTAGTTCCTTTCAGTTTCTTTCTGCTCTGTCTGGTCTGAACTTGCTCTCACATTTCTAGATGTACTCTTTCTTTATTTATATATTCTTTCACAAAGACTAAATTCAGTCAAGTCTTCTGCTATCCTGTCAGGATCACAGTCACATTGTCTTTCTGTGATGTCTTGTACTAGACTTAGCAGGCTGTGTTCTCATGAGGGTCAGAATTGAAACCTTCTTCTCGAGTTGAGGGCGGCACGGTGGCGCAGTGGTCAGCACTGTGGCCTCACAGCAAGAAGGTTCCAGGTTTGATTCATAAAAATTATAATTTAGAGGATCCAATTCACCAAGCCTCTCTGGTAAAATCACCTAAATCCTTCGTTGAAAGGATCACGCTCTTTATGCCCTGTGGACAATGGCCTATGTCAGGAGGGTGCCCTGCATTTGGGTACATGTTTTGTGTTCTCCCAAAAACTTGAAATCATGACTTAGGCCTTTATTTTAATGGGGTGATGATTTATAATTTCCATCCATCCATCCATTTTCTTCTGCTTATCCTGTTAAGAGTGGTGGGGGGTGGAGCCTATCCCAGCAGCCTTCAGGTGAGAGGCGGGGTTCACCCTGGACAGGTCACCAGTCCATGGCAGGGCCAACACATAGAGACAGACAACCATTGGCTCTCCCAGTCACACCTACGGTCAATTTAGAGTCTGGATTAACATGGTCCCTCTTGATGTCTTTGGACTGTGGAGGAAGCTGGAGTACCAGAGAGAACCCAGCAGGAACAGGGAGAACATTCAGACTCACCCAGAAAGACCCCGTGCTCCAGCCGGGGCTCGAACCTGGAACCTTCTTGCTGTGAGACGACAGCGCTGACCCCTGCACTAAATAAAACATGATAAAAATAATTTTCCATTTGGGAATTAATTTTTTGGAGTGCAATCGGAAAATGTAGGTCCCACACATTCAGTTGACCTGCAAAGTTATGAATTAGGCAGCATTTCTTTTTTCCCACAGGTTGATAATTTTCTTGAGGTGGTGACATGGAACGGCGTGGAAACAACACATGATTTGCTAGTTCAGAATACACGAGGCAAAAAAGGTGCATGAACTCTCATGATGACAAAAACTACTAAACCCTAGAACACTAACGGCAGCTGATTTTCCACCAAATGATTCTTGTTATGTCATTTTTCTGTAGGGTCCCCCATTTTTTTGTTTTATGTGACATTAATATATTTGAATGCAAACCATATTTTATCAAGAATACTGTATTGGGTCAAATCTATCCCTCATTAGTGATGGTGTTACTAATTATAACTTTAGTCCTCTAGAGTTAATTGCCTAATTAAGATATTGATGAAGAAATCAACTCAGATTTGTAATTCTTTTTTTTGACAAAGTTGGCAGTTCTTGTCAGGGCACTGAATCTTTCTTTGTGTGGTCCTGGGCCCCTCCCCTGTCAAAGGCCTGTATGGATTTCAGTTGGCTTCACAGCTAAGAGACAAACACCTCTTAACCTGGTCGTATGAGTCCACTTTTAAATGCCAGCAGAAGAACTTTATGCTGATTTCTTCACATGCAGCTGAAATTTAGACTTCAAGTGTTGGTTTGAGGGTACAGCTTTGTGCCTATTTAGTTTTCAATAAATATTAAGTAACTTTGATGCAAATGAGCAATGTGCAATGCATGCCAATTAACCATGTCAGGCTTTTTCATTTACCGTCAACATAAATGCTGGAGAGAGATCATCATTACTGGATGGGACTCTTAATTATATCTATAAGCAAAAAATGATTCAAATTATTTAGCTCACTAAGTCCCTTTTGTCTCAGAGTAGCTGGACCTGTCAGGGGGAGCGGCAGTGTGGACCAGCATTAGCCTGCTACAAAATGCAATGACAGATAAAGAAGTCATTAGGAGTAGCTATGTGATTGAGTGTTAAAGATGTGGGTCCTTTGTTGGTAATAGGATTTGAGCTATCGACTCTATTCTTAGTTTACTTCAATGTTATTGCAAACATCAGCTGCTCAGTTATTAGCTAGCAAGTAAACAACAGTATTGTTAGCTGTGCTAGCTTAAGTAGACTGCTGGTATTGTGTTTGGGCCTGAGCCTCCTTGCACCGGCTGCGGCCGAGTCGCAGGAGTTGTCCCAAATCCAAGGATGTATTTTGTGAAGCGGTAGGATTTGCAGTTTAGAAGAGAGAGGCCTCAGTGTGGCACAAAGTTTGAGTCCAGACCTGAGAGCTATGCCTTTAAGAGCCCTCCCCCCACTGCTCTCTGGCACCCAGAGTGGAGAGGAGGGTTTTTTGAGAGTTTTTGGTTATAAAAAGGCTCATAAATCCCCAGATGTTGGTCAAAAGTAGAATGAAATACTGTCACGATCCCTGTCTCGTGTTTCCTGTTTTATTTTGTAGTCATGTCCTGTCTTCCTGACCTCCCTCCTGTAATTACCTCATGTGTCTCACCTGGGTGATTGCACCACCTGTGTCTCGTTTCCCTTCTTGTATTTAACCTGTGTGTCTCCTTAGTTCCTTGTGGGGTCATTGTCATCATTTGTTGTCTTTCGCTGTCACAGTAGTCATTGTCCTTGTTTTTTGTCTCGTCACGTCAAGCCTCCTGCCTCAGAGAAGCAGAGAAGGAAGAGGTGAGAAGCATCTGTTAGAGGCTATGTGTGTCTGAGGAGACAGCCTCCCTATTGGTTTACATTGTAAGGTGAAAAGTGGGTCCTGGACTTAGAGGCTTTATAAAATCCAAACCATTTGAGTTCTGACAAAATTTTTAACAGCTTTTTGTTGTAATGAATCATGTAAATTAAAGGGAAAAAATAGTTTAAAAAAACATTCTACACTCTAAAATTTTTTAAAGTATATTTCAAGGTTTAAAGGTGGTGGTGGTGAGGAGGACACCCTGATCCTCCCTGTCATCACTGCCATGATTGTTTCCTTGGTGCTGTGGTTCTTCTGATAATGGGCGGCATGATGTTTGCTTTTAGGCTCCAAGAAATTTCTTCTTTAAGATGCCACAATACAGCCTCTTCAGGACTCCACCTTCCCTGGCATTGGTGACAAAAGGGTTTCTTGTGGTGCCGCATGACTTCAGGTAGAGGACCCGATCATCCTTTTATGGTGCGACGATGTATCCCACCGAGGACGCTGTGATCCTTCTTCACATCAGTGCCACAATTTTTCATGTAGGGAACAGCATGAGCTTTCTTGTAAAGCTTTGCTCTGTGTTTCCTGCACAGAGCTTCAGGATCTGTCCTTGAAAAGATGCGGCAAACTCTCCAGTAGTAGGAGAATTCAGGGACAGGGGTTGGCCTCCAGATCTTATTCTGCCTGGCACTGCAGGTCAAGCCACGCCGAGCAAAATAATAGTTGCCGCTATGCCGGGCAAAGGGATTGTTGGGAGCGTAATTGGTGCTCGGGGCAGGGGATGGCTCCCAGATCATGTCAATAACGTCATCACTTGAACCATAGTACCCACAATACTTCCTACCAAGCTTGGCAAAGTAGTTATTTTCAAGAGCAACACTGGTGCTCGGGGCAGGGGTTGCCCCCCAGATCTTATTCTCCCTGGCACCGCAGTTCAAGCAACGCTTGGCAAAATAATTGTGTTCAAGGCTAACGTTATTGGTGCGTGGGGCAGGGGTTGGCCTTCAGACCGGATCTTGTCTGGCACCAAAGTTCAAGACATGCCTCGCAAAATAATTATTTTGTAACAATAGGGATGTGACGATACACTCAGCTCACGAGATGAGACAAGACTTGAAGAAAACTACAATGTCAAAGTGTATGACTTGACCAACAGACTTTGGTCGGGGGCTTCTTCAATGGTAATACGACCGGTCTTTTCGGACGTCATTGTTGAAGCGATCCTTCCCTCCTTCTCCTCAGCTTCAGCTCCTCCTTCTCTTTCTTTAGGCTCTGGCAGGCTCGACGTAGCAAAGGTGCTTTACCACTCCCACGGGTCACAAATATGAGTTCACAAATCTCGCAAGACAGATATTTAACATGACGAGAAATATCGCCGAGTTTAATCTCGTAAGGTCTCATAGCACGAGATCTCATCAGATCCCTAGTAAAGAAACATCGGTGCTCGGGGCAGGAGTTGGCCTCCAGACCAAGTTCTCCATGGCACCGTAGTTAATGCTATGCTGGGCAAAGGGATTGCTGGGAGGGTACTGGTGCTTGGGGGAGCGGATGGCTCCCAGATCATGTCCATCACTTCATCACTTGCACTGTAGTACTTCTGAAGCTGGGATCGGACCAGAAACCCCACAAAGGAGTTCATGATGGAGCTTCAAAAGTCTCTGCTGGTGCTGAATAGTCTTTCAGTTGCTTTCTGCTTTGTCTGGTCTGAACACATTTTGTGTGTAGTCTTATTTTTTTTGGCCTCAATCATAATGTGTGTGTTTTATTCTCATTAAAATTATTTCTCAGCTTCATACGTTTTGTTATTTTTAAATTCCTTCATATGTATTTTAAGTATGATAACTGTGACATTGTTTTTGATTCTGTTGCAGATTTGAGTTCCCTGTTGACTGAAGCATAAATAGGAACAAAAAGCTCGAGGTTGTCAGAGCTCAACGTTGGGACGCTGATATTAAAGTATGGGGGACTAACACATTTAGGTTAAATATCACTCTCTGAACTTGATACTTTACCTCCTCAAAATATAGTCGCACAGCATAGTTACATTTTGCCAGTTAGTGGCCACACTTTGATGTATGGGGAAAATAGGTCAAAGTTTATTTACAACTCTTAATTAGCAGTTTATTAAGTGTTTACAATGCAATAAATAACACAACCATTTAGTAATCCTATATAAAAGGAGACTTACCATGAAGTTTACAAGTTGTACCAGTTGAGTAACAAAATGACTTCTCCACTATTCAAATTTATCCTCACTCATCCATACTTGGGGGTACCTCTGTATTAAATGGAGAGTTGAGGAAGTGGGTTTGTTGTGGCCCTGTGGACCACAGACCTACTGTACAGTCCCCAAGTGATGGCAGGCACTAGTCAGGAGCATGTGGAAGTCTGTTCCTGCCTTAGTCTATGAGTTAAGCTGTTGCTGGCTTATTCCTCTGTACTTTTTCTGCTGCTACTTCTCTGTTTCTGCTGCTGTAACAGTGCCAATTTCCCCACTGTAGGACGAATAAAGGTTTATCTTAGCGTGAAGGAACTGCCTCTGATTAGCGGGGTACAGCAGCATTCAGGACCTCAGTCCTCAGCTCAGCTGCACTGGCCCCTGGTGCTGACATCGCACCAAAGGGCAAGGCAAGGCAAGGCGATTTTATTTGTAGAGCCTGTTTTCACCACCAGTTTGTCTCAAAGGGCTTCACATGGTCAGACCCTCACATCCACTGAGGAAAAACTCCATAGAAAACCTTTAACAGGGAAAAATCTGAGAAACCTCAGGGTGAGCAACAGAGGAGGATCCCTCACCCAGGAGGGACAGACGTGCAAAGGGGAGTCCTCCCTCTGGCATCTTCATGAATCCATCTAGAATGTCTTGTAGATTTGAGTCCCCAATGATAAGCATAAACTGCACTGTGTGGTTAGAAAACAGACAAAATTTCAGGCTTATTTGAATTATTTTGAATGAATGTGGATGAAATGGAAAAAGTTTACAAAAACAATATCTTGGGGTAGGGCAGCACGGTGGTGCAGTGGTCAGCACTGTGGCCTCACAGCAAGAAGGTTCCGGGTTCGAGTCCCGGCTCGGGCGCGGGATCTTTCTGTGTGGAGTTTGCATGTTCTCCCCGTGCCTGTGTGGGTTCTCTCTGGTACTCCAGCTTCCTCCACAGTCCAAAGACATCAATTTGGGGACTAGGCTGACTGATACTCTAAATTGACTGTAGGTGTGAATGTGAGTGTGAATGGTTGTTCGTCTCTGTATGTTGGCCCTGCGATGGACTGGCGACCTGTCCAGGGTGAACCCCGCCTCTCGCCCATAGGCTCCAGCCCCCTGTGACCCTTAATAGAAAGGAATAAGCGGAAGACAATGAATGAATGAATATCTTGGAGTAAATAGTGATGAAAGACAGTCGTCAGGAATAACCAACATTGAATTTCAATATTATTCAAGGATCGTTATTCAAGGATTCAAGGATCTTTATTGTCATACCACTCACATTTCCACGTTGGTGATATGAACTCAGGTCCCGGGATAGCAAGAGAAAATATTTATATAAAGGTTTCTTACATATATACACTTGTGGTTTAAAGGGGGCAGGCTTGTATGTTTAAGCTATGAAATGGGTGGATTATTAACTAATTGATTTATGGGAGCAGGGTGGGATTGAATATGTTTATTTTTCCCACACTTTTTGAATATTTATAACAAGTTAAGTGTGTCACAGTTGCCTTTGCTTCATGTTTTTCAGTGTAATTATTATTATCATGATTAATGTAATTGTTATATAGGTTATTCATTGTTTTATTACTATTATTTCTTGTCCTACCATTTCTTGCTCTTTGGATATCTGAAATAAAAATGTTCATTCACAAAAATAATTAATCTTGCATCCTACAACAATGCCTGGAGACTGAATTGTTCACTTAAGGTGAAACTGGCCATTTCCACTCAGGATGTCAGTAACCAGGTGTATCGTTTATTATTAAACAAGACAAGAATCATTAACCATTAGATTCATCATGAATCAAAACTTCATGCAACCCATCAGAGACAGTAACATACACCTTAAACATGAATAACGTTTTTTTCAATGACTTGATTGCAGTCCTACGACACGATTGTATTCGAGTAAACTATGAGATAAAGGAAGTGCAGGCTATAATTTATTGTCCACTAACCTGCACATATTCATCATTAAACTGACGTTGTCCAACTGTGTCTAATATTTAACAGAAGCAGTTAGATTGTTGGAAAAAAGTAGACAGAATCAAGTAATGGTTGCAAAATGGGTGGGGCTTGACTGTTGTGGACACCGCCAATCCCATGTGGCTGTGGGTATGGTTGTAGACGGTTCCATCTGCTGAAAGACGGAAACAGTACAAGTCCAAACTGGCACAATTTGTGACTAAATGTAACAGAAACTTGTGTTTCTTCCTTTCGTGAGTTTTACTTAAGGTTTACTGTTTGATAACATCTTAAATTAGTGAGGAGACGGTGTGGAATATGTACCGAAATTACAAGTAGTGAAAAATAGTCATGTGAGTCAGACCTTCAACATTGTCCGAAAAAAAACTGCCATTTTGAGTAAACCTTCCATCAGCTTTAAGAATACAAGCCCTGGAATATTTACAGAAAGCTTGATTGACAATAAGTGAAAAAAAATCAAACTGGGAAAAAGTTGAATAAAAAAATGGCCAGGTACAAAACTGTGAGTCACTTCTGCAATTATAACGTTGAAACTTTACAGCACCCACAACCTGTCAATTGAAGCTTTACGTCATGCAGAAATAGCACATTGCAATTGAAATGGCCACTGAAGTTTGTAAGAAACATTGCATTTTTTTTTATTAAAGCACAGAATGATAAACTGACGGAAATTTAAGGGTATGAACGGTGTGAATACAGTTACATGTGTTCAATATATCAGAACTTTCCTCCAAAGGGTTGGAGGGGCAGCCATAGACTCCCATGAAGGAAAAAAAGCAAACAAAGAATTCTAAGAAAACAAAGTGTTAACACACACACTTCCAAATATTTACACAACCTATTTACATTTTTTTAAAACTACTTTAATGGATTTTTTTTTGCAACTATTAACACATTTACGCCCATTTACAAGTACTTACACACTATTTACAATTATGAGCAAATTATTAACTTATACATTTACAAATATTCACACAAACAACTTACAACTAATTACAACTATTAATCTTCTAACAACTATTTACACACAAACATTTTAATTCCGGCACTAGGGATTAGTGTTGTCACGATACTGGATTTAACACTTTGATAAGATATTTTGAAAAGCATTGATAATCGATTCAATTTTCGAGACTAAGCTACCACTCAGAATTTGGTGCAAAAATGTTTTTCATTTTAGGAAAAATAAAGAACTTTATTCTTAAGGTAGAGAACTTTTTAAAGTTATTCTTTACACAGTAACAGTATGCAAATAAGTTTTAATATATGTAACTTACCGTCGATTAGCTTTAGCTAGCGCTCGCTAACAAGACAACACGTCAAAGTAAACACAGACAGATGTGATAACTCCAGGCAACACGTACTTCAAGTTCTACTGTTACCAACCTCTGTACCTCTAACTCTATACAGGTCCGGTGTCTGTCTTGGAGGAGCTTTGCTACATTCGTTGTGTTCACTCCTTTTGTCGGCACAGTTCTGTTCCATCTCTTGCATATGGGCTTGCTGCTGTCCGTTGGCTTTCCTTGTTCATCCAACTCAAATCAAAGGAACCTCCAAACAGCACTTGTGCTGTATTGTTTATTTATTAAAACTGGTTGTGAAGGTCCTGCAGACACCATCTCATGGCAGCTTACACACATAGAGCGATGACATGAAAACAAAAATATAGCCAGCGAGGCAGGAGGGGAGGGGCTGCTGCACGATGGCTCGCTTGTTCGTCTGTGTGTGTGTGTGTGTGTGTGTGTGTGTGTGTGTGTGTGTGTGTTGGCGGTGGCGCATGTGTAAACCAAGGAGGCAGCTAGAGTATCGATACTATTGAAAGGTCATTTTGTACCGTTTTTACTTTTCAAAATTGATATCGATAAATCGATATTTTTGACAACACCAATTTGAGATGCTGACCAAAGAATCTGCTCTGTGTGGAAGTCACTCTCCCTCATCAAAACGGGCACAACCTACTTAGCTACCATTGGCTGGTCCTCCTATTGGATTGAAAAGGTACTGCAACTGAGTTTACACATGAGGACACAGTGGCGTTATGAGTCATTCACTTGGTCACTGCAAGGGAACTCATTCCAGGCACGATCCCAGCAGTGATTGGCCAAGGTGCCATCGTAGTTTTTGTGGAAATTTCTGGCGGCTGCTGCAGTAGGAAGCCCAGAACTATGACTCCATTTGAACCTTAGAAAGTAGATGAATGAGCAGCAGGGTCCATTAGAGTGTCCCTGGTCAACCCCCACCCCCCCAAACCCCCAACAGAAAAAGTTCATTTGTAGGTCTAAAGGTATATCAGCCACTTAAAGTCCATTGTATGTAATTCATTATTATGCAAATTCATTGCTGATGTCATCTAGCGATGTCTGGCTACAATTCAGACAGCCAATAGCTGCTTTTTGAGATTTGGAAACAATTGTGTCCACCACATCAATAAATTGTAGCCAAAGTTTTGTCAAAAACATTGCATTGCCTGTTCATAGCAAAATTAGCATCCAATGATCAGTTGTTATTTGAATAAATACTTGTGTTTTTTATTGGCATCACTTTCAACTTGCATGCAGAAAGAGAATCACAGTCAATTTAAATCCAGCAGACAGTTTTTATTTCAAATAAATCACAGTTGCAGAGTAACGATTGGGGCAGGGGTTGGCTTCCAGACTTGATCTTCCTCGGCACCGCCTTGGTTTAAGCCCTGCCTGGCAAAATAATTGTCTTCAAGCCTGACTCTTGCAGCAGGGTTTAGTCCCCAGAATGAGTCCTCCATGGCATCACAGTTTAAGCCCCGCCTGGCAAAATAATTGTCTTCAAGCCTGATTCTTGGGGCAGGGGTTGGTCTTCAGACTAGATCTTCTTCGGCATCATAGATTTAGAACCGCCTGGCAAAATAATTATCTTCCAGCCTGACTGTTGGGGCAGGGTTTAGTCTCCGGTATGGATTTTCTCCAGCACTGTAGTTCAAGCACCGCCTGGCAAAATAATTGTTTTCAAGACTGACTGTTGGGGCAGGGTTTAGTCTCTGGTATGGATTGTGTCGAGCACTGTAGTTCAAGCACCGTCTGGCAAAATTATTGTTTTCAAGACTGACTTTTGGGGCAGGGTTTAGTCTCTGGTATGGATTGTGTCGAGCACTGTAGTTCAAGCACCGTCTGGCAAAATTATTGTTTTCCAGAGTCACGCTTGGGGCAGGGGTTGGCTTCCAGACTTGATTTTCCTCAGCACCGTAGTTTAAGCCCTGCCTGGAAAAATAATTGTTTTCCAGAGCAACGCTTGGGGCAGGGGTTGGCTTCCAGACTTGATTTTCCTCAGCACCATAGTTTGAGCCCCGCTTGGCAAAATAATTGTTTTCCAGAGCAACGCTTGGGGCAGGGGCTGGCTTCCAGACTTCATCTTCCTCTTCACCATAGTGTAAGCCCCGCTTGGCAAAATAGTTGTCTTCAAGCCTGACTCTTGCAGCAGGGTTTAGTGTGCAGACTGAGTCCTCCATGGCATCATAGTGTAAGCCCCGCTTGGCAAAATAATTGTCTTCAAGCCTGACTCTTGCAGCAGGGTTTAGTGTGCAGACTGAGTCCTCCATGGCATCATAGTGTAAGCCCCGCTTGGCAAAATAATTGTCTTCAAGCCTGACTCTTGCAGCAGGGTTTAGTGTGCAGACTGAGTCCTCCATGGCATCATAGTGTAAGCCCCGCTTGGCAAAATAATTGTCTTCAAGCTTGACTCTTGCAGCAGGGTTTAGTGTGCAGACTGAGTCCTCCATGGCATCATAGTGTAAGCCCCGCTTGGCAAAATAATTGTTTTCCAGAGTAACGCTTGGGGCAGTGTTCAGTCTCCAGAATGGATGTTCCTCGGCACCGTAGTTGCCTGGGGCAGCTGATGGCTCCCAGATCATGTCCATCACGTCATCACTGGTACCGTAGTAATGTTGAAGCTGGGAACGGACCAGATACTCCGCAAAAGAGTTCATGATGGAGCTTCTGTGCTGGTGCTGAATAGTCTTTTAGTTCCTTTCAGTTTCTTTCTGCTCTGTCTGGTCTGAACTTGCTCTCACATTTCTAGATGTACTCTTTCTTTATTTATATATTCTTTCACAAAGACTAAATTCAGTCAAGTCTTCTGCTATCCTGTCAGGATCACAGTCACATTGTCTTTCTGTGATGTCTTGTACTAGACTTAGCAGGCTGTGTTCTCATGAGGGTCAGAGTTGAAACCTTCTTCTCGAGTTGAGGGCGGCACGGTGGCGCAGTGGTCAGCACTGTGGCCTCACAGCAAGAAGGTTCCAGGTTTGATTCATAAAAATGATAATTTAGAGGATCCAATTCACCAAGCCTCTCTGGTAAAATCACCTAAATCCTTCGTTGAAAGGATCACGCTCTTTATGCCCTGTGGACAATGGCCTATGTCAGGAGGGTGCCCTGCATTTGGGTACATGTTTTGTGTTCTCCCAAAAACTTGAAATCATGACTTAGGCCTTTATTTTAATGGGGTGATGATTTATAACTTCCATCCATCCATCCATTTTCTTCTGTTTATCCTGTTAAGAGTGGTGGGGGGTGGAGCCTATCCCAGCAGCCTTCAGGTGAGAGGCGGGGTTCACCCTTGACAGGTCACCAGGCCATGGCAGGGCCAACACATATAGACAGACAACCATTGGCTCTCCCAGTCACACCTACAGTCAATTTAGAGTCTGGATTAACCTGGTCCCCTCTTGATGTCTTTGAACTGTGGAGGAAGCTGGAGTACCAGAGAGAACCCAGCAGGAACAGGGAGAACATTCAGACTCACCCAGAAAGACCCCGTGCTGCAGCCGGGGCTCGAACCTGGAACCTTCTTGCTGTGAGACGACAGCGCTGACCCCTGCAATAAATAAAACATGATAAAAATAATTTTCCATTTGGGAATTAATTTTTTGGAGTGCAATCAGAAAATGTAGGTCCCACACATTCAGTTGACCTGCAAAGTTATGAATTAGGCAGCATTTCTTTTTTCCCACAGGTTGATAATTTTCTTGAGGTGGTGACATGGAACGGCGTGGAAACAACACATGATTTGCTAGTTCAGAATACACGAGGCAAAAAAGGTGCATGAACTCTCATGATGACAAAAACTACTAAACCCTAGAACACTAACGGCAGCTGATTTTCCACCAAATGGTTCTTGTTATGTCATTTTTCTATAGGGTCCCCCATTTTTTTGTTTTATGTGACATTAATGTATTTGAATGCAAACCATATTTTATCAGGAATACTGTATTGGGTCAAATCTATCCCTCATTAGTGATGGTGTTACTAATTATAACTTTAGTCCTCTAGAGTTAATTGCCTAATTAAGATACTGATGAAGAAATCAACTCAGATTTGTAATTCTTTTTTTTGACAAAGTTGGCAGTTCTTGTCAGGGCACTGAATCTTTCTTTGTGTGGTCCTTGGCCCCTCCCCTGTCAAAGGCCTGTATGGATTTCAGTTGGCTTCGCAGCTAAGAGACAAACACCTCTGAACCTGGTCGTATGAGTCCACTTTTAAATGCCAGCAGAAGAACTTTATGCTGATTTCTTCACATGCGGCTGAAATTTAGACTTCAAGTGTTCGTTTGAGGGTACAGCTTTGTGCCTATTTAGTTTTCAGCTGCTCAGTTATTAGCTAGCAAGTAAACAACAGTATTGTTAGCTGTGCTAGCTTAAGTAGACTGCTGGTATTGTGTTTGGGCCTGAGCCTCCTTGCACCGGCTGCGGCCGAGTCGCAGGAGTTGTCCCAAATCCAAGGATGTATTTTGTGAAGCGGTAGGATTTGCAGTTTAGAAGAGAGAGGCCTCAGTGTGGCACAAAGTTTGAGTCCAGACCTGAGAGCTATGCCTTTAAGAGCCCTCCCCCCGCTGCTCTCTGGCACCCAGAGTGGAGAGGAGGGTTTTTTGAGAGTTTTTGGTTATAAAAAGGCTCATAAATCCCCAGATGTTGGTCAAAAGTAGAATGAAATACTGTCACGATCCCTGTCTCGTGTTTCCTGTTTTATTTTGTAGTCATGTCCTGTCTTCCTGACCTCCCTCCTGAGATTACCTCATGTGTCTCACCTGGGTGATTGCACCACCTGTGTCTCGTTTCCCTTCTTGTATTTAACCTGTGTGTCTCCTTAGTTCCTTGTGGGGTCATTGTCATCATTTGTCGTCTTTCGCTGTCACAGTAGTCGTTGTCCTTGTTTTTTGTCTCGTCACGTCAAGCCTCCTGCCTCAGAGAAGCAGAGAAGGAAGAGGTGAGAAGCATCTGTTAGAGGCTATGTGTGTCTGAGGAGACAGCCTCCCTATTGGTTTACATTGTAAGGTGAAAAGTGGGTCCTGGACTTAGAGGCTTTATAAAATCCAAACCATTTGAGTTCTGACAAAATTTTTAACAGCTTTTTGTTGTAATGAATCATGTAAATTAAAGGGAAAAAATAGTTTAAAAAAACATTCTACACTCTAAAATTTTTTAAAGTATATTTCAAGGTTTAAAGGTGGTGGTGGTGAGGAGGACACCCTGATCCTCCCTGTCATCACTGCCATGATTGTTTCCTTGGTGCTGTGGTTCTTCTGATAATGGGCGGCATGATGTTTGCTTTTAGGCTCCAAGAAATTTCTTCTTTAAGATGCCACAATACAGCCTCTTCAGGACTCCACCTTCCCTGGCATTGGTGACAAAAGGGTTTCTTGTGGTGCCGCATGACTTCAGGTAGAGGACCCGATCATCCTTTTATGGTGCGACGATGTATCCCACCGAGGACGCTGTGATCCTTCTTCACATCAGTGCCACAATTTTTCATGTAGGGAACAGCATGAGCTTTCTTGTAAAGCTTTGCTCTGTGTTTCCTGCACAGAGCTTCAGGATCTGTCCTTGAAAAGATGCGGCAAACTCTCCAGTAGTAGGAGAATTCAGGGACAGGGGTTGGCCTCCAGATCTTATTCTGCCTGGCACTGCAGGTCAAGCCACGCCGAGCAAAATAATAGTTGCCGCTATGCCGGGCAAAGGGATTGTTGGGAGCGTAATTGGTGCTCGGGGCAGGGGATGGCTCCCAGATCATGTCAATAACGTCATCACTTGAACCATAGTACCCACAATACTTCTTACCAAGCTTGGCAAAGTAGTTATTTTCAAGAGCAACACTGGTGCTCGGGGCAGGGGTTGGCCTTCAGACCGGATCTTGTCTGGCACCAAAGTTCAAGACATGCCTCGCAAAATAATTATTTTGTAACAATCGGGATGTGACGATACACTCAGCTCACGAGATGAGACAAGACTTGAAGAAAACTACAATGTCAAAGTGTATGACTTGACCAACAGACTTTGGTCGGGGGCTTCTTCAATGGTAATACGACCGGTCTTTTCGGACGTCATTGTTGAAGCGATCCTTCCCTCCTTCTCCTCAGCTTCAGCTCCTCCTTCTCTTTCTTTAGGCTCTGGCAGGCTCGACGTAGCAAAGGTGCTTTACCACTCCCACGGGTCACAAATATGAGTTCACAAATCTCGCAAGACAGATATTTAACATGACGAGAAATATCGCCGAGTTTAATCTCGTAAGGTCTCATAGCACGAGATCTCATCAGATCCCTAGTAAAGAAACATCGGTGCTCGGGGCAGGAGTTGGCCTCCAGACCAAGTTCTCCATGGCACCGTAGTTAATGCTATGCTGGGCAAAGGGATTGCTGGGAGGGTACTGGTGCTTGGGGGAGCGGATGGCTCCCAGATCATGTCCATCACTTCATCACTTGCACTGTAGTACTTCTGAGGCTGGGATCGGACCAGAAACCCCACAAAGGAGTTCATGATGGAGCTTCAAAAGTCTCTGCTGGTGCTGAATAGTCTTTCAGTTGCTTTCTGCTTTGTCTGGTCTGAACACATTTTGTGTGTAGTCTTATTTTTTTTGGCCTCAATCATAATGTGTGTGTTTTATTCTCATTAAAATTATTTCTCAGCTTCATACGTTTTGTTATTTTTAAATTCCTTCATATGTATTTTAAGTATGATAACTGTGACATTGTTTTTGATTCTGTTGCAGATTTGAGTTCCCTGTTGACTGAAGCATAAATAGGAACAAAAAGCTCGAGGTTGTCAGAGCTCAACGTTGGGACGCTGATATTAAAGTATGGGGGACTAACACATTTAGGTTAAATATCACTCTCTGAACTTGATACTTTACCTCCTCAAAATATAGTCGCACAGCATAGTTACATTTTGCCAGTTAGTGGCCACACTTTGATGTATGGGGAAAATAGGTCAAAGTTTATTTACAACTCTTAATTAGCAGTTTATTAAGTGTTTACAATGCAATAAATAACACAACCATTTAGTAATCCTATATAAAAGGAGACTTACCATGAAGTTTACAAGTTGTACCAGTTGAGTAACAAAATGACTTCTCCACTATTCAAATTTATCCTCACTCGTCCATACTTGGAGGTACCTCTGTATTAAATGGAGAGTTGAGGAAGTGGGTTTGTTGTGGCCCTGTGGACCACAGACCTACTGTACAGTCCCCAAGTGATGGCAGGCACTAGTCAGGAGCATGTGGAAGTCTGTTCCTGCCTTAGTCTATGAGTTAAGCTGTTGCTGGCTTATTCCTCTGTACTTTTTCTGCTGCTACTTCTCTGTTTCTGCTGCTGTAACAGTGCCAATTTCCCCACTGTAGGACGAATAAAGGTTTATCTTAGCTTGAAGGAACTGCCTCTGATTAGCGGGGTACAGTAGCATTCAGGACCTCAGTCCTCAGCTCTGCTGCACTGGCCCCTGGTGCTGACATCGCACCAAAGGGCAAGGCAAGGCAAGGCGATTTTATTTGTAGAGCCCGTTTTCACCACCAGTTTGTCTCAAAGGGCTTCACATGGCATCATAACAACATCCTCTGTCCTCAGACCCTCACATCCACTGAGGAAAAACTCCATAGAAAACCTTTAACAGGGAAAAATCTGAGAAACCTCAGGGTGAGCAACAGAGGAGGATCCCTCACCCAGGAGGGACAGACGTGCAAAGGGGAGTCCTCCCTCTGGCATCTTCATGAATCCATCTAGAATGTCTTGTAGATTTGAGTCCCCAATGATAAGCATAAACTGCACTGTGTGGTTAGAAAACAGACAAAATTTCAGGCTTATTTGAATTATTTTGAATGAATGTGGATGAAATGGAAAAAGTTTACAAAAACAATATCTTGGGGTAGGGCAGCACGGTGGTGCAGTGGTCAGCACTGTGGCCTCACAGCAAGAAGGTTCCGGGTTCGAGTCCCGGCTCGGGCGCGGGATCTTTCTGTGTGGAGTTTGCATGTTCTCCCCGTGCCTGTGTGGGTTCTCTCTGGTACTCCAGCTTCCTCCACAGTCCAAAGACATCAATTTGGGGACTAGGCTGACTGATACTCTAAATTGACTGTAGGTGTGAATGTGAGTGTGAATGGTTGTTCGTCTCTGTATGTTGGCCCTGCGATGGACTGGCGACCTGTCCAGGGTGAACCCCGCCTCTCGCCCATAGGCTCCAGCCCCCTGTGACCCTTAATAGAAAGGAATAAGCGGAAGACAATGAATGAATGAATATCTTGGAGTAAATAGTGATGAAAGACAGTCGTCAGGAATAACCAACATTGAATTTCAATATTATTCAAGGATCGTTATTCAAGGATTCAAGGATCTTTATTGTCATACCACTCACATTTCCACGTTGGTGATATGAACTCAGGTCCCGGGATAGCAAGAGAAAATATTTATATAAAGGTTTCTTACATATATACACTTGTGGTTTAAAGGGGGCAGGCTTGTATGTTTAAGCTATGAAATGGGTGGATTATTAACTAATTGATTTATGGGAGCAGGGTGGGATTGAATATGTTTATTTTTCCCACACTTTTTGAATATTTATAACAAGTTAAGTGTGTCACAGTTGCCTTTGCTTCATGTTTTTCAGTGTAATTATTATTATCATGATTAATGTAATTGTTATATAGGTTATTCATTGTTTTATTACTATTATTTCTTGTCCTACCATTTCTTGCTCTTTGGATATCTGAAATAAAAATGTTCATTCACAAAAATAATTAATCTTGCATCCTACAACAATGCCTGGAGACTGAATTGTTCACTTAAGGTGAAACTGGCCATTTCCACTCAGGATGTCAGTAACCAGGTGTATCGTTTATTATTAAACAAGACAAGAATCATTAACCATTAGATTCATCATGAATCAAAACTTCATGCAACCCATCAGAGACAGTAACATACACCTTAAACATGAATAACGTTTTTTTCAATGACTTGATTGCAGTCCTACGACACGATTGTATTCGAGTAAACTATGAGATAAAGGAAGTGCAGGCTATAATTTATTGTCCACTAACCTGCACATATTCATCATTAAACTGACGTTGTCCAACTGTGTCTAATATTTAACAGAAGCAGTTAGATTGTTGGAAAAAAGTAGACAGAATCAAGTAATGGTTGCAAAATGGGTGGGGCTTGACTGTTGTGGACACCGCCAATCCCATGTGGCTGTGGGTATGGTTGTAGACGGTTCCATCTGCTGAAAGACGGAAACAGTACAAGTCCAAACTGGCACAATTTGTGACTAAATGTAACAGAAACTTGTGTTTCTTCCTTTCGTGAGTTTTACTTAAGGTTTACTGTTTGATAACATCTTAAATTAGTGAGGAGACGGTGTGGAATATGTACCGAAATTACAAGTAGTGAAAGATAGTCATGTGAGTCAGACCTTCAACATTGTCCGAAAAAAAACTGCCATTTTGAGTAAACCTTCCATCAGCTTTAAGAATGCAAGCCCTGGAATATTTACAGAAAGCTTGATTGACAATAAGTGAAAAAAAATCAAACTGGGAAAAAGTTGAATAAAAAAATGGCCAGGTACAAAACTGTGAATCACTTCTGCAATTATAACGTTGAAACTTTACAGCACCCACAACCTGTCAATTGAAGCTTTACGTCATGCAGAAATAGCACATTGCAATTGAAATGGCCACTGAAGCTTGTAAGAAGCATTGCATTTTTTTTTATTAAAGCACAGAATGATAAACTGACGGAAATTTAAGGGTATGAACGGTGTGAATACAGTTACATGTGTTCAATATATCAGAACTTTCCTCCAAAGGGTTGGAGGGGCAGCCATAGACTCCCATGAAGGAAAAAAAGCAAACAAAGAATTCTAAGAAAACAAAGTGTTAACACACACACTTCCAAATATTTACACAACCTATTTACGTTTTTTTAAAACTACTTTAATGGATTTTTTTTGCAACTATTATCACATTTACGCCCATTTACAAGTACTTACACACTATTTACAATTATGAGCAAATTATTAACTTATACCATTTACAAATATTTACACAAACAGCTTACAACTAATTACAACTATTAATCTTCTAACAACTATTTACACACAAACATTTTAATTCCGGCACTAGGGATTAGTGTTGTCACGATACTGGATTTAACACTTTGATAAGATATTTTGAAAAGCATTGATAATCGATTCAATTTTCGAGACTAAGCTACCACTCAGAATTTAGTGCAAAAATGTGTTTCATTTAAGGAAAAATAAAGAACTTTATTCTTAAGGTAGAGAACTTTTTAAAGTTATTCTTTACACAGTAACAGTATGCAAATAAGTTTTAATATATGTAACTTACCGTCGATTAGCTTTAGCTAGCGCTCGCTAACAAGACAACACGTCAAAGTAAACACAGACAGATGTGATAACTCCAGGCAACACGTACTTCAAGTTCTACTGTTACCAACCTCTGTACCTCTAACTCTATACAGGTCCGGTGTCTGTCTTGGAGGAGCTTTGCTACATTCGTTGTGTTCACTCCTTTTGTCGGCACAGTTCTGTTCCATCTCTTGCATATGGGCTTGCTGCTGTCCTTTGGCTTTCCTTGTTCATCCAACTCAAATCAAAGGAACCTCCAAACAGCACTTGTGCTGTATTGTTTATTTATTAAAACTGGTTGTGAAGGTCCTGCAGACACCATCTCATGGCAGCTTACACACACATAGAGCGACGACATGAAAACAAAAATATAGCCAGCGAGGCAGGAGGGGAGGGGCTGCTGCACGATGGCTCGCTTGTTCGTCTGTGTGTGTGTGTGTGTGTGTGTGTGTGTGTGTGTGTGTGTGTGTGTGTGTGTGTGTGTGTGTGTGTGTGTTGGCGGTGGCGCATGTGTAAACCAAGGAGGCAGCTAGAGTATCGATACTATTGAAAGGTCATTTTGTACCGTTTTTACTTTTCAAAATTGATATCGATAAATCGATATTTTTGACAACACCAATTTGAGATGCTGACCAAAGAATCTGCTCTGTGTGGAAGTCACTCTCCCTCATCAAAACGGGCACAACCTACTTAGCTACCATTGGCTGGTCCTCCTATTGGATTGAAAAGGTACTGCAACTGAGTTTACACATGAGGACACAGTGGCGTTATGAGTCATTCACTTGGTCACTGCAAGGGAACTCAGTCCAGGCACGATCCCAGCAGTGATTGGCCAAGGTGCCATCGTAGTTTTTGTGGAAATTTCTGGCGGCTGCTGCAGTAGGAAGCCCAGAACTATGACTCCATTTGAACCTTAGAAAGTAGATGAATGAGCAGCAGGGTCCATTAGAGTGTCCCTGGTCAACCCCCACCCCCCCAAACCCCCAACAGAAAAAGTTCATTTGTAGGTCTAAAGGTATATCAGCCACTTAAAGTCCATTGTATGTAATTCATTATTATGCAAATTCATTGCTGATGTCATCTAGCGATGTCTGGCTACAATTCAGACAGCCAATAGCTGCTTTTTGAGATTTGGAAACAATTGTGTCCACCACATCAATAAATTGTAGCCAAAGTTTTGTCAAAAACATTGCATTGCCTGTTCATAGCAAAATTAGCATCCAATGATCAGTTGTTATTTGAATAAATACTTGTGTTTTTTATTGGCATCACTTTCAACTTGCATGCAGAAAGAGAATCACAGTCAATTTAAATCCAGCAGACAGTTTTTATTTCAAATAAATCACAGTTGCAGAGTAACGATTGGGGCAGGGGTTGGCTTCCAGACTTGATCTTCCTCGGCACCGCCTTGGTTTAAGCCCTGCCTGGCAAAATAATTGTCTTCAAGCCTGACTCTTGCAGCAGGGTTTAGTCCCCAGAATGAGTCCTCCATGGCATCACAGTTTAAGCCCCGCCTGGCAAAATAATTGTCTTCAAGCCTGATTCTTGGGGCAGGGGTTGGTCTTCAGACTAGATCTTCTTCGGCATCATAGATTTAGAACCGCCTGGCAAAATAATTATCTTCCAGCCTGACTGTTGGGGCAGGGTTTAGTCTCCGGTATGGATTTTCTCCAGCACTGTAGTTCAAGCACCGCCTGGCAAAATAATTGTTTTCAAGACTGACTGTTGGGGCAGGGTTTAGTCTCTGGTATGGATTGTGTCGAGCACTGTAGTTCAAGCACCGTCTGGCAAAATTATTGTTTTCAAGACTGACTTTTGGGGCAGGGTTTAGTCTCTGGTATGGATTGTGTCGAGCACTGTAGTTCAAGCACCGTCTGGCAAAATTATTGTTTTCCAGAGTCACGCTTGGGGCAGGGGTTGGCTTCCAGACTTGATTTTCCTCAGCACCGTAGTTTAAGCCCTGCCTGGAAAAATAATTGTTTTCCAGAGCAACGCTTGGGGCAGGGGTTGGCTTCCAGACTTGATTTTCCTCAGCACCATAGTTTGAGCCCCGCTTGGCAAAATAATTGTTTTCCAGAGCAACGCTTGGGGCAGGGGCTGGCTTCCAGACTTCATCTTCCTCTTCACCATAGTGTAAGCCCCGCTTGGCAAAATAGTTGTCTTCAAGCCTGACTCTTGCAGCAGGGTTTAGTGTGCAGACTGAGTCCTCCATGGCATCATAGTGTAAGCCCCGCTTGGCAAAATAATTGTCTTCAAGCCTGACTCTTGCAGCAGGGTTTAGTGTGCAGACTGAGTCCTCCATGGCATCATAGTGTAAGCCCCGCTTGGCAAAATAATTGTCTTCAAGCCTGACTCTTGCAGCAGGGTTTAGTGTGCAGACTGAGTCCTCCATGGCATCATAGTGTAAGCCCCGCTTGGCAAAATAATTGTCTTCAAGCTTGACTCTTGCAGCAGGGTTTAGTGTGCAGACTGAGTCCTCCATGGCATCATAGTGTAAGCCCCGCTTGGCAAAATAATTGTTTTCCAGAGTAACGCTTGGGGCAGTGTTCAGTCTCCAGAATGGATGTTCCTCGGCACCGTAGTTGCCTGGGGCAGCTGATGGCTCCCAGATCATGTCCATCACGTCATCACTGGTACCGTAGTAATGTTGAAGCTGGGAACGGACCAGATACTCCGCAAAAGAG
Source organism: Aulostomus chinensis (assembly GCF_037954235.1). NCBI lineage: Eukaryota > Metazoa > Chordata > Actinopteri > Syngnathiformes > Aulostomidae > Aulostomus > Aulostomus chinensis. The sequence continues at coordinate 21,705,188 of NC_141341.1, read as the reverse complement.
TTCATGATGGAGCTTCTGTGCTGGTGCTGAATAGTCTTTTAGTTCCTTTCAGTTTCTTTCTGCTCTGTCTGGTCTGAACTTGCTCTCACATTTCTAGATGTACTCTTTCTTTATTTATATATTCTTTCACAAAGACTAAATTCAGTCAAGTCTTCTGCTATCCTGTCAGGATCACAGTCACATTGTCTTTCTGTGATGTCTTGTACTAGACTTAGCAGGCTGTGTTCTCATGAGGGTCAGAGTTGAAACCTTCTTCTCGAGTTGAGGGCGGCACGGTGGCGCAGTGGTCAGCACTGTGGCCTCACAGCAAGAAGGTTCCAGGTTTGATTCATAAAAATGATAATTTAGAGGATCCAATTCACCAAGCCTCTCTGGTAAAATCACCTAAATCCTTCGTTGAAAGGATCACGCTCTTTATGCCCTGTGGACAATGGCCTATGTCAGGAGGGTGCCCTGCATTTGGGTACATGTTTTGTGTTCTCCCAAAAACTTGAAATCATGACTTAGGCCTTTATTTTAATGGGGTGATGATTTATAACTTCCATCCATCCATCCATTTTCTTCTGTTTATCCTGTTAAGAGTGGTGGGGGGTGGAGCCTATCCCAGCAGCCTTCAGGTGAGAGGCGGGGTTCACCCTTGACAGGTCACCAGGCCATGGCAGGGCCAACACATATAGACAGACAACCATTGGCTCTCCCAGTCACACCTACGGTCAATTTAGAGTCTGGATTAACCTGGTCCCCTCTTGATGTCTTTGAACTGTGGAGGAAGCTGGAGTACCAGAGAGAACCCAGCAGGAACAGGGAGAACATTCAGACTCACCCAGAAAGACCCCGTGCTGCAGCCGGGGCTCGAACCTGGAACCTTCTTGCTGTGAGACGACAGCGCTGACCCCTGCAATAAATAAAACATGATAAAAATAATTTTCCATTTGGGAATTAATTTTTTGGAGTGCAATCAGAAAATGTAGGTCCCACACATTCAGTTGACCTGCAAAGTTATGAATTAGGCAGCATTTCTTTTTTCCCACAGGTTGATAATTTTCTTGAGGTGGTGACATGGAACGGCGTGGAAACAACACATGATTTGCTAGTTCAGAATACACGAGGCAAAAAAGGTGCATGAACTCTCATGATGACAAAAACTACTAAACCCTAGAACACTAACGGCAGCTGATTTTCCACCAAATGGTTCTTGTTATGTCATTTTTCTATAGGGTCCCCCATTTTTTTGTTTTATGTGACATTAATGTATTTGAATGCAAACCATATTTTATCAGGAATACTGTATTGGGTCAAATCTATCCCTCATTAGTGATGGTGTTACTAATTATAACTTTAGTCCTCTAGAGTTAATTGCCTAATTAAGATACTGATGAAGAAATCAACTCAGATTTGTAATTCTTTTTTTTGACAAAGTTGGCAGTTCTTGTCAGGGCACTGAATCTTTCTTTGTGTGGTCCTTGGCCCCTCCCCTGTCAAAGGCCTGTATGGATTTCAGTTGGCTTCGCAGCTAAGAGACAAACACCTCTTAACCTGGTCGTATGAGTCCACTTTTAAATGCCAGCAGAAGAACTTTATGCTGATTTCTTCACATGCAGCTGAAATTTAGACTTCAAGTGTTCGTTTGAGGGTACAGCTTTGTGCCTATTTAGTTTTCAGCTGCTCGGTTATTAGCTAGCAAGTAAACAACAGTATTGTTAGCTGTGCTAGCTTAAGTAGACTGCTGGTATTGTGTTTGGGCCTGAGCCTCCTTGCACCGGCTGCGGCCGAGTCGCAGGAGTTGTCCCAAATCCAAGGATGTATTTTGTGAAGCGGTAGGATTTGCAGTTTAGAAGAGAGAGGCCTCAGTGTGGCACAAAGTTTGAGTCCAGACCTGAGAGCTATGCCTTTAAGAGCCCTCCCCCCGCTGCTCTCTGGCACCCAGAGTGGAGAGGAGGGTTTTTTGAGAGTTTTTGGTTATAAAAAGGCTCATAAATCCCCAGATGTTGGTCAAAAGTAGAATGAAATACTGTCACGATCCCTGTCTCGTGTTTCCTGTTTTATTTTGTAGTCATGTCCTGTCTTCCTGACCTCCCTCCTGAGATTACCTCATGTGTCTCACCTGGGTGATTGCACCACCTGTGTCTCGTTTCCCTTCTTGTATTTAACCTGTGTGTCTCCTTAGTTCCTTGTGGGGTCATTGTCATCATTTGTCGTCTTTCGCTGTCACAGTAGTCATTGTCCTTGTTTTTTGTCTCGTCACGTCAAGCCTCCTGCCTCAGAGAAGCAGAGAAGGAAGAGGTGAGAAGCATCTGTTAGAGGCTATGTGTGTCTGAGGCGACAGCCTCCCTATTGGTTTACATTGTAAGGTGAAAAGTGGGTCCTGGACTTAGAGGCTTTATAAAATCCAAACCATTTGAGTTCTGACAAAATTTTTAACAGCTTTTTGTTGTAATGAATCATGTAAATTAAAGGGAAAAAATAGTTTAAAAAAACATTCTACACTCTAAAATTTTTTAAAGTATATTTCAAGGTTTAAAGGTGGTGGTGGTGAGGAGGACACCCTGATCCTCCCTGTCATCACTGCCATGATTGTTTCCTTGGTGCTGTGGTTCTTCTGATAATGGGCGGCATGATGTTTGCTTTTAGGCTCCAAGAAATTTCTTCTTTAAGATGCCACAATACAGCCTCTTCAGGACTCCACCTTCCCTGGCATTGGTGACAAAAGGGTTTCTTGTGGTGCCGCATGACTTCAGGTAGAGGACCCGATCATCCTTTTATGGTGCGACGTTGTATCCCACCGAGGACGCTGTGATCCTTCTTCACATCAGTGCCACAATTTTTCATGTAGGGAACAGCATGAGCTTTCTTGTAAAGCTTTGCTCTGTGTTTCCTGCACAGAGCTTCAGGATCTGTCCTTGAAAAGATGCGGCAAACTCTCCAGTAGTAGGAGAATTCAGGGACAGGGGTTGGCCTCCAGATCTTATTCTGCCTGGCACTGCAGGTCAAGCCACGCCGAGCAAAATAATAGTTGCCGCTATGCCGGGCAAAGGGATTGTTGGGAGCGTAATTGGTGCTCGGGGCAGGGGATGGCTCCCAGATCATGTCAATATCGTCATCACTTGAACCATAGTACCCACAATACTTCCTACCAAGCTTGGCAAAGTAGTTATTTTCAAGAGCAACACTGGTGCTCGGGGCAGGGGTTGCCCCCCAGATCTTATTCTCCCTGGCACCGCAGTTCAAGCAACGCTTGGCAAAATAATTGTGTTCAAGGCTAACGTTATTGGTGCGTGGGGCAGGGGTTGGCCTTCAGACCGGATCTTGTCTGGCACCGAAGTTCAAGACATGCCTGGCAAAATAATTATTTTGTAACAATAGGGATGTGACGATACACTCAGCTCACGAGATGAGACAAGACTTGAAGAAAACTACAATGTCAAAGTGTATGACTTGACCAACAGACTTTGGTCGGGGGCTTCTTCAGTGGTAATACGACCGGTCTTTTCGGCGGTCTTTTCGGACGTCATTGTTGAAGCGATCCTTCCCTCCTTCTCCTCAGCTTCAGCTCCTCCTTCTCTTTCTTTAGGCTCTGGCAGGCTCGACGTAGCAAAGGTGCTTTACCACTCCCACGGGTCACAAATATGAGTTCACAAATCTCGCAAGACAGATATTTAACATGACGAGAAATATCGCCGAGTTTAATCTCGTAAGGTCTCATAGCACGAGATCTCATCAGATCCCTAGTAAAGAAACATCGGTGCTCGGGGCAGGAGTTGGCCTCCAGACCAAGTTCTCCATGGCACCGTAGTTAATGCTATGCTGGGCAAAGGGATTGCTGGGAGGGTACTGGTGCTTGGGGGAGCGGATGGCTCCCAGATCATGTCCATCACTTCATCACTTGCACTGTAGTACTTCTGAAGCTGGGATCGGACCAGAAACCCCACAAAGGAGTTCATGATGGAGCTTCAAAAGTCTCTGCTGGTGCTGAATAGTCTTTCAGTTGCTTTCTGCTTTGTCTGGTCTGAACACATTTTGTGTGTAGTCTTATTTTTTTTGGCCTCAATCATAATGTGTGTGTTTTATTCTCATTAAAATTATTTCTCAGCTTCATACGTTTTGTTATTTTTAAATTCCTTCATATGTATTTTAAGTATGATAACTGTGACATTGTTTTTGATTCTGTTGCAGATTTGAGTTCCCTGTTGACTGAAGCATAAATAGGAACAAAAAGCTCGAGGTTGTCAGAGCTCAACGTTGGGACGCTGATATTAAAGTATGGGGGACTAACACATTTAGGTTAAATATCACTCTCTGAACTTGATACTTTACCTCCTCAAAATATAGTCGCACAGCATAGTTACATTTTGCCAGTTAGTGGCCACACTTTGATGTATGGGGAAAATAGGTCAAAGTTTATTTACAACTCTTAATTAGCAGTTTATTAAGTGTTTACAATGCAATAAATAACACAACCATTTAGTAATCCTATATAAAAGGAGACTTACCATGAAGTTTACAAGTTGTACCAGTTGAGTAACAAAATGACTTCTCCACTATTCAAATTTATCCTCACTCATCCATACTTGGGGGTACCTCTGTATTAAATGGAGAGTTGAGGAAGTGGGTTTGTTGTGGCCCTGTGGACCACAGACCTACTGTACAGTCCCCAAGTGATGGCAGGCACTAGTCAGGAGCATGTGGAAGTCTGTTCCTGCCTTAGTCTATGAGTTAAGCTGTTGCTGGCTTATTCCTCTGTACTTTTTCTGCTGCTACTTCTCTGTTTCTGCTGCTGTAACAGTGCCAATTTCCCCACTGTAGGACGAATAAAGGTTTATCTTAGCGTGAAGGAACTGCCTCTGATTAGCGGGGTACAGCAGCATTCAGGACCTCAGTCCTCAGCTCAGCTGCACTGGCCCCTGGTGCTGACATCGCACCAAAGGGCAAGGCAAGGCAAGGCGATTTTATTTGTAGAGCCCGTTTTCACCACCAGTTTGTCTCAAAGGGCTTCACATGGCATCATAACAACATCCTCTGTCCTCAGACCCTCACATCCACTGAGGAAAAACTCCATAGAAAACCTTTAACAGGGAAAAATCTGAGAAACCTCAGGGTGAGCAACAGAGGAGGATCCCTCACCCAGGAGGGACAGACGTGCAAAGGGGAGTCCTCCCTCTGGCATCTTCATGAATCCATCTAGAATGTCTTGTAGATTTGAGTCCCCAATGATAAGCATAAACTGCACTGTGTGGTTAGAAAACAGACAAAATTTCAGGCTTATTTGAATTATTTTGAATGAATGTGGATGAAATGGAAAAAGTTTACAAAAACAATATCTTGGGGTAGGGCAGCACGGTGGTGCAGTGGTCAGCACTGTGGCCTCACAGCAAGAAGGTTCCGGGTTCGAGTCCCGGCTCGGGCGCGGGATCTTTCTGTGTGGAGTTTGCATGTTCTCCCCGTGCCTGTGTGGGTTCTCTCTGGTACTCCAGCTTCCTCCACAGTCCAAAGACATCAATTTGGGGACTAGGCTGACTGATACTCTAAATTGACTGTAGGTGTGAATGTGAGTGTGAATGGTTGTTCGTCTCTGTATGTTGGCCCTGCGATGGACTGGCGACCTGTCCAGGGTGAACCCCGCCTCTCGCCCATAGGCTCCAGCCCCCTGTGACCCTTAATAGAAAGGAATAAGCGGAAGACAATGAATGAATGAATATCTTGGAGTAAATAGTGATGAAAGACAGTCGTCAGGAATAACCAACATTGAATTTCAATATTATTCAAGGATCGTTATTCAAGGATTCAAGGATCTTTATTGTCATACCACTCACATTTCCACGTTGGTGATATGAACTCAGGTCCCGGGATAGCAAGAGAAAATATTTATATAAAGGTTTCTTACATACATACACTTGTGGTTTAAAGGGGGCAGGCTTGTATGTTTAAGCTATGAAATGGGTGGATTATTAACTAATTGATTTATGGGAGCAGGGTGGGATTGAATATGTTTATTTTTCCCACACTTTTTGAATATTTATAACAAGTTAAGTGTGTCACAGTTGCCTTTGCTTCATGTTTTTCAGTGTAATTATTATTATCATGATTAATGTAATTGTTATATAGGTTATTCATTGTTTTATTACTATTATTTCTTGTCCTACCATTTCTTGCTCTTTGGATATCTGAAATAAAAATGTTCATTCACAAAAATAATTAATCTTGCATCCTACAACAATGCCTGGAGACTGAATTGTTCACTTAAGGTGAAACTGGCCATTTCCACTCAGGATGTCAGTAACCAGGTGTATCGTTTATTATTAAACAAGACAAGAATCATTAACCATTAGATTCATCATGAATCAAAACTTCATGCAACCCATCAGAGACAGTAACATACACCTTAAACATGAATAACGTTTTTTTCAATGACTTGATTGCAGTCCTACGACACGATTGTATTCGAGTAAACTATGAGATAAAGGAAGTGCAGGCTATAATTTATTGTCCACTAACCTGCACATATTCATCATTAAACTGACGTTGTCCAACTGTGTCTAATATTTAACAGAAGCAGTTAGATTGTTGGAAAAAAGTAGACAGAATCAAGTAATGGTTGCAAAATGGGTGGGGCTTGACTGTTGTGGACACCGCCAATCCCATGTGGCTGTGGGTATGGTTGTAGACGGTTCCATCTGCTGAAAGACGGAAACAGTACAAGTCCAAACTGGCACAATTTGTGACTAAATGTAACAGAAACTTGTGTTTCTTCCTTTCGTGAGTTTTACTTAAGGTTTACTGTTTGATAACATCTTAAATTAGTGAGGAGACGGTGTGGAATATGTACCGAAATTACAAGTAGTGAAAGATAGTCATGTGAGTCAGACCTTCAACATTGTCCGAAAAAAAACTGCCATTTTGAGTAAACCTTCCATCAGCTTTAAGAATGCAAGCCCTGGAATATTTACAGAAAGCTTGATTGACAATAAGCGAAAAAAAATCAAACTGGGAAAAAGTTGAATAAAAAAATGGCCAGGTACAAAACTGTGAGTCACTTCTGCAATTATAACGTTGAAACTTTACAGCACCCACAACCTGTCAATTGAAGCTTTACGTCATGCAGAAATAGCACATTGCAATTGAAATGGCCACTGAAGCTTGTAAGAAGCATTGCATTTTTTTTTATTAAAGCACAGAATGATAAACTGACGGAAATTTAAGGGTATGAACGGTGTGAATACAGTTACATGTGTTCAATATATCAGAACTTTCCTCCAAAGGGTTGGAGGGGCAGCCATAGACTCCCATGAAGGAAAAAAAGCAAACAAAGAATTCTAAGAAAACAAAGTGTTAACACACACACTTCCAAATATTTACACAACCTATTTACGTTTTTTTAAAACTACTTTAATGGATTTTTTTTGCAACTATTATCACATTTACGCCCATTTACAAGTACTTACACACTATTTACAATTATGAGCAAATTATTAACTTATACCATTTACAAATATTTACACAAACAGCTTACAACTAATTACAACTATTAATCTTCTAACAACTATTTACACACAAACATTTTAATTCCGGCACTAGGGATTAGTGTTGTCACGATACTGGATTTAACACTTTGATAAGATATTTTGAAAAGCATTGATAATCGATTCAATTTTCGAGACTAAGCTACCACTCAGAATTTAGTGCAAAAATGTGTTTCATTTAAGGAAAAATAAAGAACTTTATTCTTAAGGTAGAGAACTTTTTAAAGTTATTCTTTACACAGTAACAGTATGCAAATAAGTTTTAATATATGTAACTTACCGTCGATTAGCTTTAGCTAGCGCTCGCTAACAAGACAACACGTCAAAGTAAACACAGACAGATGTGATAACTCCAGGCAACACGTACTTCAAGTTCTACTGTTACCAACCTCTGTACCTCTAACTCTATACAGGTCCGGTGTCTGTCTTGGAGGAGCTTTGCTACATTCGTTGTGTTCACTCCTTTTGTCGGCACAGTTCTGTTCCATCTCTTGCATATGGGCTTGCTGCTGTCCTTTGGCTTTCCTTGTTCATCCAACTCAAATCAAAGGAACCTCCAAACAGCACTTGTGCTGTATTGTTTATTTATTAAAACTGGTTGTGAAGGTCCTGCAGACACCATCTCATGGCAGCTTACACACACATAGAGCGACGACATGAAAACAAAAATATAGCCAGCGAGGCAGGAGGGGAGGGGCTGCTGCACGATGGCTCGCTTGTTCGTCTGTGTGTGTGTGTGTGTGTGTGTGTGTGTGTGTGTGTGTGTGTGTTGGCGGTGGCGCATGTGTAAACCAAGGAGGCAGCTAGAGTATCGATACTATTGAAAGGTCATTTTGTACCGTTTTTACTTTTCAAAATTGATATCGATAAATCGATATTTTTGACAACACCAATTTGAGATGCTGACCAAAGAATCTGCTCTGTGTGGAAGTCACTCTCCCTCATCAAAACGGGCACAACCTACTTAGCTACCATTGGCTGGTCCTCCTATTGGATTGAAAAGGTACTGCAACTGAGTTTACACATGAGGACACAGTGGCGTTATGAGTCATTCACTTGGTCACTGCAAGGGAACTCAGTCCAGGCACGATCCCAGCAGTGATTGGCCAAGGTGCCATCGTAGTTTTTGTGGAAATTTCTGGCGGCTGCTGCAGTAGGAAGCCCAGAACTATGACTCCATTTGAACCTTAGAAAGTAGATGAATGAGCAGCAGGGTCCATTAGAGTGTCCCTGGTCAACCCCCACCCCCCCAAACCCCCAACAGAAAAAGTTCATTTGTAGGTCTAAAGGTATATCAGCCACTTAAAGTCCATTGTATGTAATTCATTATTATGCAAATTCATTGCTGATGTCATCTAGCGATGTCTGGCTACAATTCAGACAGCCAATAGCTGCTTTTTGAGATTTGGAAACAATTGTGTCCACCACATCAATAAATTGTAGCCAAAGTTTTGTCAAAAACATTGCATTGCCTGTTCATAGCAAAATTAGCATCCAATGATCAGTTGTTATTTGAATAAATACTTGTGTTTTTTATTGGCATCACTTTCAACTTGCATGCAGAAAGAGAATCACAGTCAATTTAAATCCAGCAGACAGTTTTTATTTCAAATAAATCACAGTTGCAGAGTAACGATTGGGGCAGGGGTTGGCTTCCAGACTTGATCTTCCTCGGCACCGCCTTGGTTTAAGCCCTGCCTGGCAAAATAATTGTCTTCAAGCCTGACTCTTGCAGCAGGGTTTAGTCCCCAGAATGAGTCCTCCATGGCATCACAGTTTAAGCCCCGCCTGGCAAAATAATTGTCTTCAAGCCTGATTCTTGGGGCAGGGGTTGGTCTTCAGACTAGATCTTCTTCGGCATCATAGATTTAGAACCGCCTGGCAAAATAATTATCTTCCAGCCTGACTGTTGGGGCAGGGTTTAGTCTCCGGTATGGATTTTCTCCAGCACTGTAGTTCAAGCACCGCCTGGCAAAATAATTGTTTTCAAGACTGACTGTTGGGGCAGGGTTTAGTCTCTGGTATGGATTGTGTCGAGCACTGTAGTTCAAGCACCGTCTGGCAAAATTATTGTTTTCAAGACTGACTTTTGGGGCAGGGTTTAGTCTCTGGTATGGATTGTGTCGAGCACTGTAGTTCAAGCACCGTCTGGCAAAATTATTGTTTTCCAGAGTCACGCTTGGGGCAGGGGTTGGCTTCCAGACTTGATTTTCCTCAGCACCGTAGTTTAAGCCCTGCCTGGAAAAATAATTGTTTTCCAGAGCAACGCTTGGGGCAGGGGTTGGCTTCCAGACTTGATTTTCCTCAGCACCATAGTTTGAGCCCCGCTTGGCAAAATAATTGTTTTCCAGAGCAACGCTTGGGGCAGGGGCTGGCTTCCAGACTTCATCTTCCTCTTCACCATAGTGTAAGCCCCGCTTGGCAAAATAGTTGTCTTCAAGCCTGACTCTTGCAGCAGGGTTTAGTGTGCAGACTGAGTCCTCCATGGCATCATAGTGTAAGCCCCGCTTGGCAAAATAATTGTCTTCAAGCCTGACTCTTGCAGCAGGGTTTAGTGTGCAGACTGAGTCCTCCATGGCATCATAGTGTAAGCCCCGCTTGGCAAAATAATTGTCTTCAAGCCTGACTCTTGCAGCAGGGTTTAGTGTGCAGACTGAGTCCTCCATGGCATCATAGTGTAAGCCCCGCTTGGCAAAATAATTGTCTTCAAGCTTGACTCTTGCAGCAGGGTTTAGTGTGCAGACTGAGTCCTCCATGGCATCATAGTGTAAGCCCCGCTTGGCAAAATAATTGTTTTCCAGAGTAACGCTTGGGGCAGTGTTCAGTCTCCAGAATGGATGTTCCTCGGCACCGTAGTTGCCTGGGGCAGCTGATGGCTCCCAGATCATGTCCATCACGTCATCACTGGTACCGTAGTAATGTTGAAGCTGGGAACGGACCAGATACTCCGCAAAAGAGTTCATGATGGAGCTTCTGTGCTGGTGCTGAATAGTCTTTTAGTTCCTTTCAGTTTCTTTCTGCTCTGTCTGGTCTGAACTTGCTCTCACATTTCTAGATGTACTCTTTCTTTATTTATATATTCTTTCACAAAGACTAAATTCAGTCAAGTCTTCTGCTATCCTGTCAGGATCACAGTCACATTGTCTTTCTGTGATGTCTTGTACTAGACTTAGCAGGCTGTGTTCTCATGAGGGTCAGAGTTGAAACCTTCTTCTCGAGTTGAGGGCGGCACGGTGGCGCAGTGGTCAGCACTGTGGCCTCACAGCAAGAAGGTTCCAGGTTTGATTCATAAAAATGATAATTTAGAGGATCCAATTCACCAAGCCTCTCTGGTAAAATCACCTAAATCCTTCGTTGAAAGGATCACGCTCTTTATGCCCTGTGGACAATGGCCTATGTCAGGAGGGTGCCCTGCATTTGGGTACATGTTTTGTGTTCTCCCAAAAACTTGAAATCATGACTTAGGCCTTTATTTTAATGGGGTGATGATTTATAACTTCCATCCATCCATCCATTTTCTTCTGTTTATCCTGTTAAGAGTGGTGGGGGGTGGAGCCTATCCCAGCAGCCTTCAGGTGAGAGGCGGGGTTCACCCTGGACAGGTCACCAGGCCATGGCAGGGCCAACACATATAGACAGACAACCATTGGCTCTCCCAGTCACACCTACAGTCAATTTAGAGTCTGGATTAACCTGGTCCCCTCTTGATGTCTTTGAACTGTGGAGGAAGCTGGAGTACCAGAGAGAACCCAGCAGGAACAGGGAGAACATTCAGACTCACCCAGAAAGACCCCGTGCTGCAGCCGGGGCTCGAACCTGGAACCTTCTTGCTGTGAGACGACAGCGCTGACCCCTGCAATAAATAAAACATGATAAAAATAATTTTCCATTTGGGAATTAATTTTTTGGAGTGCAATCAGAAAATGTAGGTCCCACACATTCAGTTGACCTGCAAAGTTATGAATTAGGCAGCATTTCTTTTTTCCCACAGGTTGATAATTTTCTTGAGGTGGTGACATGGAACGGCGTGGAAACAACACATGATTTGCTAGTTCAGAATACACGAGGCAAAAAAGGTGCATGAACTCTCATGATGACAAAAACTACTAAACCCTAGAACACTAACGGCAGCTGATTTTCCACCAAATGGTTCTTGTTATGTCATTTTTCTATAGGGTCCCCCATTTTTTTGTTTTATGTGACATTAATGTATTTGAATGCAAACCATATTTTATCAGGAATACTGTATTGGGTCAAATCTATCCCTCATTAGTGATGGTGTTACTAATTATAACTTTAGTCCTCTAGAGTTAATTGCCTAATTAAGATACTGATGAAGAAATCAACTCAGATTTGTAATTCTTTTTTTTGACAAAGTTGGCAGTTCTTGTCAGGGCACTGAATCTTTCTTTGTGTGGTCCTTGGCCCCTCCCCTGTCAAAGGCCTGTATGGATTTCAGTTGGCTTCGCAGCTAAGAGACAAACACCTCTTAACCTGGTCGTATGAGTCCACTTTTAAATGCCAGCAGAAGAACTTTATGCTGATTTCTTCACATGCAGCTGAAATTTAGACTTCAAGTGTTCGTTTGAGGGTACAGCTTTGTGCCTATTTAGTTTTCAGCTGCTTGGTTATTAGCTAGCAAGTAAACAACAGTATTGTTAGCTGTGCTAGCTTAAGTAGACTGCTGGTATTGTGTTTGGGCCTGAGCCTCCTTGCACCGGCTGCGGCCGAGTCGCAGGAGTTGTCCCAAATCCAAGGATGTATTTTGTGAAGCGGTAGGATTTGCAGTTTAGAAGAGAGAGGCCTCAGTGTGGCACAAAGTTTGAGTCCAGACCTGAGAGCTATGCCTTTAAGAGCCCTCCCCCCGCTGCTCTCTGGCACCCAGAGTGGAGAGGAGGGTTTTTTGAGAGTTTTTGGTTATAAAAAGGCTCATAAATCCCCAGATGTTGGTCAAAAGTAGAATGAAATACTGTCACGATCCCTGTCTCGTGTTTCCTGTTTTATTTTGTAGTCATGTCCTGTCTTCCTGACCTCCCTCCTGAGATTACCTCATGTGTCTCACCTGGGTGATTGCACCACCTGTGTCTCGTTTCCCTTCTTGTATTTAACCTGTGTGTCTCCTTAGTTCCTTGTGGGGTCATTGTCATCATTTGTCGTCTTTCACTGTCACAGTAGTCGTTGTCCTTGTTTTTTGTCTCGTCACGTCAAGCCTCCTGCCTCAGAGAAGCAGAGAAGGAAGAGGTGAGAAGCATCTGTTAGAGGCTATGTGTGTCTGAGGAGACAGCCTCCCTATTGGTTTACATTGTAAGGTGAAAAGTGGGTCCTGGACTTAGAGGCTTTATAAAATCCAAACCATTTGAGTTCTGACAAAATTTTTAACAGCTTTTTGTTGTAATGAATCATGTAAATTAAAGGGAAAAAATAGTTTAAAAAAACATTCTACACTCTAAAATTTTTTAAAGTATATTTCAAGGTTTAAAGGTGGTGGTGGTGAGGAGGACACCCTGATCCTCCCTGTCATCACTGCCATGATTGTTTCCTTGGTGCTGTGGTTCTTCTGATAATGGGCGGCATGATGTTTGCTTTTAGGCTCCAAGAAATTTCTTCTTTAAGATGCCACAATACAGCCTCTTCAGGACTCCACCTTCCCTGGCATTGGTGACAAAAGGGTTTCTTGTGGTGCCGCATGACTTCAGGTAGAGGACCCGATCATCCTTTTATGGTGCGACGTTGTATCCCACCGAGGACGCTGTGATCCTTCTTCACATCAGTGCCACAATTTTTCATGTAGGGAACAGCATGAGCTTTCTTGTAAAGCTTTGCTCTGTGTTTCCTGCACAGAGCTTCAGGATCTGTCCTTGAAAAGATGCGGCAAACTCTCCAGTAGTAGGAGAATTCAGGGACAGGGGTTGGCCTCCAGATCTTATTCTGCCTGGCACTGCAGGTCAAGCCACGCCGAGCAAAATAATAGTTGCCGCTATGCCGGGCAAAGGGATTGTTGGGAGCGTAATTGGTGCTCGGGGCAGGGGATGGCTCCCAGATCATGTCAATATCGTCATCACTTGAACCATAGTACCCACAATACTTCCTACCAAGCTTGGCAAAGTAGTTATTTTCAAGAGCAACACTGGTGCTCGGGGCAGGGGTTGCCCCCCAGATCTTATTCTCCCTGGCACCGCAGTTCAAGCAACGCTTGGCAAAATAATTGTGTTCAAGGCTAACGTTATTGGTGCGTGGGGCAGGGGTTGGCCTTCAGACCGGATCTTGTCTGGCACCGAAGTTCAAGACATGCCTGGCAAAATAATTATTTTGTAACAATAGGGATGTGACGATACACTCAGCTCACGAGATGAGACAAGACTTGAAGAAAACTACAATGTCAAAGTGTATGACTTGACCAACAGACTTTGGTCGGGGGCTTCTTCAGTGGTAATACGACCGGTCTTTTCGGCGGTCTTTTCGGACGTCATTGTTGAAGCGATCCTTCCCTCCTTCTCCTCAGCTTCAGCTCCTCCTTCTCTTTCTTTAGGCTCTGGCAGGCTCGACGTAGCAAAGGTGCTTTACCACTCCCACGGGTCACAAATATGAGTTCACAAATCTCGCAAGACAGATATTTAACATGACGAGAAATATCGCCGAGTTTAATCTCGTAAGGTCTCATAGCACGAGATCTCATCAGATCCCTAGTAAAGAAACATCGGTGCTCGGGGCAGGAGTTGGCCTCCAGACCAAGTTCTCCATGGCACCGTAGTTAATGCTATGCTGGGCAAAGGGATTGCTGGGAGGGTACTGGTGCTTGGGGGAGCGGATGGCTCCCAGATCATGTCCATCACTTCATCACTTGCACTGTAGTACTTCTGAAGCTGGGATCGGACCAGAAACCCCACAAAGGAGTTCATGATGGAGCTTCAAAAGTCTCTGCTGGTGCTGAATAGTCTTTCAGTTGCTTTCTGCTTTGTCTGGTCTGAACACATTTTGTGTGTAGTCTTATTTTTTTTGGCCTCAATCATAATGTGTGTGTTTTATTCTCATTAAAATTATTTCTCAGCTTCATACGTTTTGTTATTTTTAAATTCCTTCATATGTATTTTAAGTATGATAACTGTGACATTGTTTTTGATTCTGTTGCAGATTTGAGTTCCCTGTTGACTGAAGCATAAATAGGAACAAAAAGCTCGAGGTTGTCAGAGCTCAACGTTGGGACGCTGATATTAAAGTATGGGGGACTAACACATTTAGGTTAAATATCACTCTCTGAACTTGATACTTTACCTCCTCAAAATATAGTCGCACAGCATAGTTACATTTTGCCAGTTAGTGGCCACACTTTGATGTATGGGGAAAATAGGTCAAAGTTTATTTACAACTCTTAATTAGCAGTTTATTAAGTGTTTACAATGCAATAAATAACACAACCATTTAGTAATCCTATATAAAAGGAGACTTACCATGAAGTTTACAAGTTGTACCAGTTGAGTAACAAAATGACTTCTCCACTATTCAAATTTATCCTCACTCATCCATACTTGGGGGTACCTCTGTATTAAATGGAGAGTTGAGGAAGTGGGTTTGTTGTGGCTCTGTGGACCACAGACCTACTGTACAGTCCCCAAGTGATGGCAGGCACTAGTCAGGAGCATGTGGAAGTCTGTTCCTGCCTTAGTCTATGAGTTAAGCTGTTGCTGGCTTATTCCTCTGTACTTTTTCTGCTGCTACTTCTCTGTTTCTGCTGCTGTAACAGTGCCAATTTCCCCACTGTAGGACGAATAAAGGTTTATCTTAGCGTGAAGGAACTGCCTCTGATTAGCGGGGTACAGCAGCATTCAGGACCTCAGTCCTCAGCTCAGCTGCACTGGCCCCTGGTGCTGACATCGCACCAAAGGGCAAGGCAAGGCAAGGCGATTTTATTTGTAGAGCCCGTTTTCACCACCAGTTTGTCTCAAAGGGCTTCACATGGCATCATAACAACATCCTCTGTCCTCAGACCCTCACATCCACTGAGGAAAAACTCCATAGAAAACCTTTAACAGGGAAAAATCTGAGAAACCTCAGGGTGAGCAACAGAGGAGGATCCCTCACCCAGGAGGGACAGACGTGCAAAGGGGAGTCCTCCCTCTGGCATCTTCATGAATCCATCTAGAATGTCTTGTAGATTTGAGTCCCCAATGATAAGCATAAACTGCACTGTGTGGTTAGAAAACAGACAAAATTTCAGGCTTATTTGAATTATTTTGAATGAATGTGGATGAAATGGAAAAAGTTTACAAAAACAATATCTTGGGGTAGGGCAGCACGGTGGTGCAGTGGTCAGCACTGTGGCCTCACAGCAAGAAGGTTCCGGGTTCGAGTCCCGGCTCGGGCGCGGGATCTTTCTGTGTGGAGTTTGCATGTTCTCCCCGTGCCTGTGTGGGTTCTCTCTGGTACTCCAGCTTCCTCCACAGTCCAAAGACATCAATTTGGGGACTAGGCTGACTGATACTCTAAATTGACTGTAGGTGTGAATGTGAGTGTGAATGGTTGTTCGTCTCTGTATGTTGGCCCTGCGATGGACTGGCGACCTGTCCAGGGTGAACCCCGCCTCTCGCCCATAGGCTCCAGCCCCCTGTGACCCTTAATAGAAAGGAATAAGCGGAAGACAATGAATGAATGAATATCTTGGAGTAAATAGTGATGAAAGACAGTCGTCAGGAATAACCAACATTGAATTTCAATATTATTCAAGGATCGTTATTCAAGGATTCAAGGATCTTTATTGTCATACCACTCACATTTCCACGTTGGTGATATGAACTCAGGTCCCGGGATAGCAAGAGAAAATATTTATATAAAGGTTTCTTACATACATACACTTGTGGTTTAAAGGGGGCAGGCTTGTATGTTTAAGCTATGAAATGGGTGGATTATTAACTAATTGATTTATGGGAGCAGGGTGGGATTGAATATGTTTATTTTTCCCACTCCTTTTTGAATATTTATAACAAGTTAAGTGTGTCACAGTTGCCTTTGCTTCATGTTTTTCAGTGTAATTATTATTATCATGATTAATGTACTTGTTATATAAGTTATTCATTGTTTTATTACTATTATTTCTTGTCCTACCATTTCTTGCTCTTTGGATATCTGAAATAAAAATGTTCATTCACAAAAATAATTAATCTTGCATCCTACAACAATGCCTGGAGACTGAATTGTTCACTTAAGGTGAAACTGGCCATTTCCACTCAGGATGTCAGTAACCAGGTGTATCGTTTATTATTAAACAAGACAAGAATCATTAACCATTAGATTCATCATGAATCAAAACTTCATGCAACCCATCAGAGACAGTAACATACACCTTAAACATGAATAACGTTTTTTTCAATGACTTGATTGCAGTCCTACGACACGATTGTATTCGAGTAAACTATGAGATAAAGGAAGTGCAGGCTATAATTTATTGTCCACTAACCTGCACATATTCATCATTAAACTGACGTTGTCCAACTGTGTCTAATATTTAACAGAAGCAGTTAGATTGTTGGAAAAAAGTAGACAGAATCAAGTAATGGTTGCAAAATGGGTGGGGCTTGACTGTTGTGGACACCGCCAATCCCATGTGGCTGTGGGTATGGTTGTAGACGGTTCCATCTGCTGAAAGACGGAAACAGTACAAGTCCAAACTGGCACAATTTGTGACTAAATGTAACAGAAACTTGTGTTTCTTCCTTTCGTGAGTTTTACTTAAGGTTTACTGTTTGATAACATCTTAAATTAGTGAGGAGACGGTGTGGAATATGTACCGAAATTACAAGTAGTGAAAGATAGTCATGTGAGTCAGACCTTCAACATTGTCCGAAAAAAAACTGCCATTTTGAGTAAACCTTCCATCAGCTTTAAGAATGCAAGCCCTGGAATATTTACAGAAAGCTTGATTGACAATAAGCGAAAAAAAATCAAACTGGGAAAAAGTTGAATAAAAAAATGGCCAGGTACAAAACTGTGAGTCACTTCTGCAATTATAACGTTGAAACTTTACAGCACCCACAACCTGTCAATTGAAGCTTTACGTCATGCAGAAATAGCACATTGCAATTGAAATGGCCACTGAAGCTTGTAAGAAGCATTGCATTTTTTTTTATTAAAGCACAGAATGATAAACTGACGGAAATTTAAGGGTATGAACGGTGTGAATACAGTTACATGTGTTCAATATATCAGAACTTTCCTCCAAAGGGTTGGAGGGGCAGCCATAGACTCCCATGAAGGAAAAAAAGCAAACAAAGAATTCTAAGAAAACAAAGTGTTAACACACACACTTCCAAATATTTACACAACCTATTTACGTTTTTTTAAAACTACTTTAATGGATTTTTTTTGCAACTATTATCACATTTACGCCCATTTACAAGTACTTACACACTATTTACAATTATGAGCAAATTATTAACTTATACCATTTACAAATATTTACACAAACAACTTACAACTAATTACAACTATTAATCTTCTAACAACTATTTACACACAAACATTTTAATTCCGGCACTAGGGATTAGTGTTGTCACGATACTGGATTTAACACTTTGATAAGATATTTTGAAAAGCATTGATAATCGATTCAATTTTCGAGACTAAGCTACCACTCAGAATTTAGTGCAAAAATGTGTTTCATTTAAGGAAAAATAAAGAACTTTATTCTTAAGGTAGAGAACTTTTTAAAGTTATTCTTTACACAGTAACAGTATGCAAATAAGTTTTAATATATGTAACTTACCGTCGATTAGCTTTAGCTAGCGCTCGCTAACAAGACAACACGTCAAAGTAAACACAGACAGATGTGATAACTCCAGGCAACACGTACTTCAAGTTCTACTGTTACCAACCTCTGTACCTCTAACTCTATACAGGTCCGGTGTCTGTCTTGGAGGAGCTTTGCTACATTCGTTGTGTTCACTCCTTTTGTCGGCACAGTTCTGTTCCATCTCTTGCATATGGGCTTGCTGCTGTCCTTTGGCTTTCCTTGTTCATCCAACTCAAATCAAAGGAACCTCCAAACAGCACTTGTGCTGTATTGTTTATTTATTAAAACTGGTTGTGAAGGTCCTGCAGACACCATCTCATGGCAGCTTACACACATAGAGCGATGACATGAAAACAAAAATATAGCCAGCGAGGCAGGAGGGGAGGGGCTGCTGCACGATGGCTCGCTTGCTCGTCTGTTTGTGTATATGTGTGTGTGTGTGTGTGTGTTGGCGGTGGCGCATGTGTAAACCAAGGAGGCAGCTAGAGTATCGATACTATTGAAAGGTCATTTTGTACCGTTTTTACTTTTCAAAATTGATATCGATAAATCGATATTTTTGACAACACCAATTTGAGATGCTGACCAAAGAATCTGCTCTGTGTGGAAGTCACTCTCCCTCATCAAAACGGGCACAACCTACTTAGCTACCATTGGCTGGTCCTCCTATTGGATTGAAAAGGTACTGCAACTGAGTTTACACATGAGGACACAGTGGCGTTATGAGTCATTCACTTGGTCACTGCAAGGGAACTCATTCCAGGCACGATCCCAGCAGTGATTGGCCAAGGTGCCATCGTAGTTTTTGTGGAAATTTCTGGCGGCTGCTGCAGTAGGAAGCCCAGAACTATGACTCCATTTGAACCTTAGAAAGTAGATGAATGAGCAGCAGGGTCCATTAGAGTGTCCCTGGTCAACCCCCACCCCCCCAAACCCCCAACAGAAAAAGTTCATTTGTAGGTCTAAAGGTATATAAGCCACTTAAAGTCCATTGTATGTAATTCATTATTATGCAAATTCATTGCTGATGTCATCTAGCGATGTCTGGCTACAATTCAGACAGCCAATAGCTGCTTTTTGAGATTGGAAACAATTGTGTCCACCACATCAATAAATTGTAGCCAAAGTTTTGTCAAAAACATTGCATTGCCTGTTCATAGCAAAATTAGCATCCAATGATCAGTTGTTATTTGAATAAATACTTGTGTTTTTTATTGGCATCACTTTCAACTTGCATGCAGAAAGAGAATCACAGTCAATTTAAATCCAGCAGACAGTTTTTATTTCAAATAAATCACAGTTGCAGAGTAACGATTGGGGCAGGGGTTGGCTTCCAGACTTGATCTTCCTCGGCACCGCCTTGGTTTAAGCCCCGCCTGGCAAAATAATTGTCTTCAAGCCTGACTCTTGCAGCAGGGTTTAGTCCCCAGAATGAGTCCTCCATGGCATCATAGTTTAAGCCCCGCCTGGCAAAATAATTGTCTTCAAGCCTGATTCTTGGGGCAGGGGTTGGTCTTCAGACTAGATCTTCTTCGGCATCATAGATTTAGAACCGCCTGGCAAAATAATTATCTTCCAGCCTGACTGTTGGGGCAGGGTTTAGTCTCCGGTATGGATTTTCTCCAGCACTGTAGTTCAAGCACCGCCTGGCAAAATAATTGTTTTCAAGACTGACTGTTGGGGCAGGGTTTAGTCTCTGGTATGGATTGTGTCGAGCACTGTAGTTCAAGCACCGTCTGGCAAAATTATTGTTTTCAAGACTGACTGTTGGGGCAGGGTTTAGTCTCTGGTATGGATTGTGTCGAGCACTGTAGTTCAAGCACCGTCTGGCAAAAATATTGTTTTCCAGAGCAACGCTTGGGGCAGGGGTTGGCTTCCAGACTTGATTTTCCTCAGCACCATAGTTTGAGCCCCGCTTGGCAAAATAATTGTTTTCCAGAGCAACGCTTGGGGCAGGGGCTGGCTTCCAGACTTCATCTTCCTCTTCACCATAGTGTAAGCCCCGCTTGGCAAAATAGTTGTCTTCAAGCCTGACTCTTGCAGCAGGGTTTAGTGTGCAGACTGAGTCCTCCATGGCATCATAGTGTAAGCCCCGCTTGGCAAAATAATTGTCTTCAAGCCTGACTCTTGCAGCAGGGTTTAGTGTGCAGACTGAGTCCTCCATGGCATCATAGTGTAAGCCCCGCTTGGCAAAATAATTGTCTTCAAGCTTGACTCTTGCCGCAGGGTTTAGTGTGCAGACTGAGTCCTCCATGGCATCATAGTGTAAGCCCCGCTTGGCAAAATAATTGTCTTCAAGCTTGACTCTTGCAGCAGGGTTTAGTGTGCAGACTGAGTCCTCCATGGCATCATAGTGTAAGCCCCGCTTGGCAAAATAATTGTTTTCCAGAGTAACGCTTGGGGCAGTGTTCAGTCTCCAGAATGGATGTTCCTCGGCACCGTAGTTGCCTGGGGCAGCTGATGGCTCCCAGATCATGTCCATCACGTCATCACTGGTACCGTAGTAATGTTGAAGCTGGGAACGGACCAGATACTCCGCAAAAGAGTTCATGATGGAGCTTCTGTGCTGGTGCTGAATAGTCTTTTAGTTCCTTTCAGTTTCTTTCTGCTCTGTCTGGTCTGAACTTGCTCTCACATTTCTAGATGTACTCTTTCTTTATTTATATATTCTTTCACAAAGACTAAATTCAGTCAAGTCTTCTGCTATCCTGTCAGGATCACAGTCACATTGTCTTTCTGTGATGTCTTGTACTAGACTTAGCAGGCTGTGTTCTCATGAGGGTCAGAGTTGAAACCTTCTTCTCGAGTTGAGGGCGGCACGGTGGCGCAGTGGTCAGCACTGTGGCCTCACAGCAAGAAGGTTCCAGGTTTGATTCATAAAAATGATAATTTAGAGGATCCAATTCACCAAGCCTCTCTGGTAAAATCACCTAAATCCTTCGTTGAAAGGATCACGCTCTTTATGCCCTGTGGACAATGGCCTATGTCAGGAGGGTGCCCTGCATTTGGGTACATGTTTTGTGTTCTCCCAAAAACTTGAAATCATGACTTAGGCCTTTATTTTAATGGGGTGATGATTTATAACTTCCATCCATCCATCCATTTTCTTCTGTTTATCCTGTTAAGAGTGGTGGGGGGTGGAGCCTATCCCAGCAGCCTTCAGGTGAGAGGCGGGGTTCACCCTGGACAGGTCACCAGTCCATGGCAGGGCCAACACATATAGACAGACAACCATTGGCTCTCCCAGTCACACCTACAGTCAATTTAGAGTCTGGATTAACCTGGTCCCCTCTTGATGTCTTTGAACTGTGGAGGAAGCTGGAGTACCAGAGAGAACCCAGCAGGAACAGGGAGAACATTCAGACTCACCCAGAAAGACCCCGTGCTGCAGCCGGGGCTCGAACCTGGAACCTTCTTGCTGTGAGACGACAGCGCTGACCCCTGCACTAAATAAAACATGATAAAAATAATTTTCCATTTGGGAATTAATTTTTTGGAGTGCAATCAGAAAATGTAGGTCCCACACATTCAGTTGACCTGCAAAGTTATGAATTAGGCAGCATTTCTTTTTTCCCACAGGTTGATAATTTTCTTGAGGTGGTGACATGGAACGGCGTGGAAACAACACATGATTTGCTAGTTCAGAATACACGAGGCAAAAAAGGTGCATGAACTCTCATGATGACAAAAACTACTAAACCCTAGAACACTAACGGCAGCTGATTTTCCACCAAATGGTTCTTGTTATGTCATTTTTCTATAGGGTCCCCCATTTTTTTGTTTTATGTGACATTAATGTATTTGAATGCAAACCATATTTTATCAGGAATACTGTATTGGGTCAAATCTATCCCTCATTAGTGATGGTGTTACTAATTATAACTTTAGTCCTCTAGAGTTAATTGCCTAATTAAGATACTGATGAAGAAATCAACTCAGATTTGTAATTCTTTTTTTTGACAAAGTTGGCAGTTCTTGTCAGGGCACTGAATCTTTCTTTGTGTGGTCCTTGGCCCCTCCCCTGTCAAAGGCCTGTATGGATTTCAGTTGGCTTCGCAGCTAAGAGACAAACACCTCTTAACCTGGTCGTATGAGTCCACTTTTAAATGCCAGCAGAAGAACTTTATGCTGATTTCTTCACATGCAGCTGAAATTTAGACTTCAAGTGTTCGTTTGAGGGTACAGCTTTGTGCCTATTTAGTTTTCAGCTGCTCAGTTATTAGCTAGCAAGTAAACAACAGTATTGTTAGCTGTGCTAGCTTAAGTAGACTGCTGGTATTGTGTTTGGGCCTGAGCCTCCTTGCACCGGCTGCGGCCGAGTCGCAGGAGTTGTCCCAAATCCAAGGATGTATTTTGTGAAGCGGTAGGATTTGCAGTTTAGAAGAGAGAGGCCTCAGTGTGGCACAAAGTTTGAGTCCAGACCTGAGAGCTATGCCTTTAAGAGCCCTCCCCCCGCTGCTCTCTGGCACCCAGAGTGGAGAGGAGGGTTTTTTGAGAGTTTTTGGTTATAAAAAGGCTCATAAATCCCCAGATGTTGGTCAAAAGTAGAATGAAATACTGTCACGATCCCTGTCTCGTGTTTCCTGTTTTATTTTGTAGTCATGTCCTGTCTTCCTGACCTCCCTCCTGAGATTACCTCATGTGTCTCACCTGGGTGATTGCACCACCTGTGTCTCGTTTCCCTTCTTGTATTTAACCTGTGTGTCTCCTTAGTTCCTTGTGGGGTCATTGTCATCATTTGTCGTCTTTCGTTGTCACAGTAGTCGTTGTCCTTGTTTTTTGTCTCGTCACGTCAAGCCTCCTGCCTCAGAGAAGCAGAGAAGGAAGAGGTGAGAAGCATCTGTTAGAGGCTATGTGTGTCTGAGGAGACAGCCTCCCTATTGGTTTACATTGTAAGGTGAAAAGTGGGTCCTGGACTTAGAGGCTTTATAAAATCCAAACCATTTGAGTTCTGACAAAATTTTTAACAGCTTTTTGTTGTAATGAATCATGTAAATTAAAGGGAAAAAATAGTTTAAAAAAACATTCTACACTCTAAAATTTTTTAAAGTATATTTCAAGGTTTAAAGGTGGTGGTGGTGAGGAGGACACCCTGATCCTCCCTGTCATCACTGCCATGATTGTTTCCTTGGTGCTGTGGTTCTTCTGATAATGGGCGGCATGATGTTTGCTTTTAGGCTCCAAGAAATTTCTTCTTTAAGATGCCACAATACAGCCTCTTCAGGACTCCACCTTCCCTGGCATTGGTGACAAAAGGGTTTCTTGTGGTGCCGCATGACTTCAGGTAGAGGACCCGATCATCCTTTTATGGTGCGACGATGTATCCCACCGAGGACGCTGTGATCCTTCTTCACATCAGTGCCACAATTTTTCATGTAGGGAACAGCATGAGCTTTCTTGTAAAGCTTTGCTCTGTGTTTCCTGCACAGAGCTTCAGGATCTGTCCTTGAAAAGATGGGGCAAACTCTCCAGTAGTAGGAGAATTCAGGGACAGGGGTTGGCCTCCAGATCTTATTCTGCCTGGCACTGCAGGTCAAGCCACGCCAAGCAAAATAATAGTTGCCGCTATGCCGGGCAAAGGGATTGTTGGGAGCGTAATTGGTGCTCGGGGCAGGGGATGGCTCCCAGATCATGTCAATATCGTCATCACTTGAACCATAGTACCCACAATACTTCTTACCAAGCTTGGCAAAGTAGTTATTTTCAAGAGCAACACTGGTGCTCGGGGCAGGGGTTGCCCCCCAGATCTTATTCTCCCTGGCACCGCAGTTCAAGCAACGCTTGGCAAAATAATTGTGTTCAAGGCTAACGTTATTGGTGC
This sequence comes from Aulostomus chinensis, assembly GCF_037954235.1. Classification (NCBI taxonomy): domain Eukaryota; kingdom Metazoa; phylum Chordata; class Actinopteri; order Syngnathiformes; family Aulostomidae; genus Aulostomus; species Aulostomus chinensis. The sequence continues at coordinate 21,681,067 of NC_141341.1, read as the reverse complement.
GTGGGGCAGGGGTTGGCCTTCAGACCGGATCTTGTCTGGCACCAAAGTTCAAGACATGCCTCGCAAAATAATTATTTTGTAACAATAGGGATGTGACGATACACTCAGCTCACGAGATGAGACAAGACTTGAAGAAAACTACAATGTCAAAGTGTATGACTTGACCAACAGACTTTGGTCGGGGGCTTCTTCAGTGGTAATACGACCGGTCTTTTCGGACGTCATTGTTGAAGCGATCCTTCCCTCCTTCTCCTCAGCTTCAGCTCCTCCTTCTCTTTCTTTAGGCTCTGGCAGGCTCGACGTAGCAAAGGTGCTTTACCACTCCCACGGGTCACAAATATGAGTTCACAAATCTCGCAAGACAGATATTTAACATGACGAGAAATATCGCCGAGTTTAATCTCGTAAGGTCTCATAGCACGAGATCTCATCAGATCCCTAGTAAAGAAACATCGGTGCTCGGGGCAGGAGTTGGCCTCCAGACCAAGTTCTCCATGGCACCGTAGTTAATGCTATGCTGGGCAAAGGGATTGCTGGGAGGGTACTGGTGCTTGGGGGAGCGGATGGCTCCCAGATCATGTCCATCACTTCATCACTTGCACTGTAGTACTTCTGAAGCTGGGATCGGACCAGAAACCCCACAAAGGAGTTCATGATGGAGCTTCAAAAGTCTCTGCTGGTGCTGAATAGTCTTTCAGTTGCTTTCTGCTTTGTCTGGTCTGAACACATTTTGTGTGTAGTCTTATTTTTTTTGGCCTCAATCATAATGTGTGTGTTTTATTCTCATTAAAATTATTTCTCAGCTTCATACGTTTTGTTATTTTTAAATTCCTTCATATGTATTTTAAGTATGATAACTGTGACATTGTTTTTGATTCTGTTGCAGATTTGAGTTCCCTGTTGACTGAAGCATAAATAGGAACAAAAAGCTCGAGGTTGTCAGAGCTCAACGTTGGGACGCTGATATTAAAGTATGGGGGACTAACACATTTAGGTTAAATATCACTCTCTGAACTTGATACTTTACCTCCTCAAAATATAGTCGCACAGCATAGTTACATTTTGCCAGTTAGTGGCCACACTTTGATGTATGGGGAAAATAGGTCAAAGTTTATTTACAACTCTTAATTAGCAGTTTATTAAGTGTTTACAATGCAATAAATAACACAACCATTTAGTAATCCTATATAAAAGGAGACTTACCATGAAGTTTACAAGTTGTACCAGTTGAGTAACAAAATGACTTCTCCACTATTCAAATTTATCCTCACTCATCCATACTTGGGGGTACCTCTGTATTAAATGGAGAGTTGAGGAAGTGGGTTTGTTGTGGCCCTGTGGACCACAGACCTACTGTACAGTCCCCAAGTGATGGCAGGCACTAGTCAGGAGCATGTGGAAGTCTGTTCCTGCCTTAGTCTATGAGTTAAGCTGTTGCTGGCTTATTCCTCTGTACTTTTTCTGCTGCTACTTCTCTGTTTCTGCTGCTGTAACAGTGCCAATTTCCCCACTGTAGGACGAATAAAGGTTTATCTTAGCGTGAAGGAACTGCCTCTGATTAGCGGGGTACAGCAGCATTCAGGACCTCAGTCCTCAGCTCAGCTGCACTGGCCCCTGGTGCTGACATCGCACCAAAGGGCAAGGCAAGGCAAGGCGATTTTATTTGTAGAGCCCGTTTTCACCACCAGTTTGTCTCAAAGGGCTTCACATGGCATCATAACAACATCCTCTGTCCTCAGACCCTCACATCCACTGAGGAAAAACTCCATAGAAAACCTTTAACAGGGAAAAATCTGAGAAACCTCAGGGTGAGCAACAGAGGAGGATCCCTCACCCAGGAGGGACAGACGTGCAAAGGGGAGTCCTCCCTCTGGCATCTTCATGAATCCATCTAGAATGTCTTGTAGATTTGAGTCCCCAATGATAAGCATAAACTGCACTGTGTGGTTAGAAAACAGACAAAATTTCAGGCTTATTTGAATTATTTTGAATGAATGTGGATGAAATGGAAAAAGTTTACAAAAACAATATCTTGGGGTAGGGCAGCACGGTGGTGCAGTGGTCAGCACTGTGGCCTCACAGCAAGAAGGTTCCGGGTTCGAGTCCCGGCTCGGGCGCGGGATCTTTCTGTGTGGAGTTTGCATGTTCTCCCCGTGCCTGTGTGGGTTCTCTCTGGTACTCCAGCTTCCTCCACAGTCCAAAGACATCAATTTGGGGACTAGGCTGACTGATACTCTAAATTGACTGTAGGTGTGAATGTGAGTGTGAATGGTTGTTCGTCTCTGTATGTTGGCCCTGCGATGGACTGGCGACCTGTCCAGGGTGAACCCCGCCTCTCGCCCATAGGCTCCAGCCCCCTGTGACCCTTAATAGAAAGGAATAAGCGGAAGACAATGAATGAATGAATATCTTGGAGTAAACAGTGATGAAAGACAGTCGTCAGGAATAACCAACATTGAATTTCAATATTATTCAAGGATCGTTATTCAAGGATTCAAGGATCTTTATTGTCATACCACTCACATTTCCACGTTGGTGATATGAACTCAGGTCCCGGGATAGCAAGAGAAAATATTTATATAAAGGTTTCTTACATACATACACTTGTGGTTTAAAGGGGGCAGGCTTGTATGTTTAAGCTATGAAATGGGTGGATTATTAACTAATTGATTTATGGGAGCAGGGTGGGATTGAATATGTTTATTTTTCCCACACTTTTTGAATATTTATAACAAGTTAAGTGTGTCACAGTTGCCTTTGCTTCATGTTTTTCAGTGTAATTATTATTATCATGATTAATGTAATTGTTATATAGGTTATTCATTGTTTTATTACTATTATTTCTTGTCCTACCATTTCTTGCTCTTTGGATATCTGAAATAAAAATGTTCATTCACAAAAATAATTAATCTTGCATCCTACAACAATGCCTGGAGACTGAATTGTTCACTTAAGGTGAAACTGGCCATTTCCACTCAGGACGTCAGTAACCAGGTGTATCGTTTATTATTAAACAAGACAAGAATCATTAACCATTAGATTCATCATGAATCAAAACTTCATGCAACCCATCAGAGACAGTAACATACACCTTAAACATGAATAACGTTTTTTTCAATGACTTGATTGCAGTCCTACGACACGATTGTATTCGAGTAAACTATGAGATAAAGGAAGTGCAGGCTATAATTTATTGTCCACTAACCTGCACATATTCATCATTAAACTGACGTTGTCCAACTGTGTCTAATATTTAACAGAAGCAGTTAGATTGTTGGAAAAAAGTAGACAGAATCAAGTAATGGTTGCAAAATGGGTGGGGCTTGACTGTTGTGGACACCGCCAATCCCATGTGGCTGTGGGTATGGTTGTAGACGGTTCCATCTGCTGAAAGACGGAAACAGTACAAGTCCAAACTGGCACAATTTGTGACTAAATGTAACAGAAACTTGTGTTTCTTCCTTTCGTGAGTTTTACTTAAGGTTTACTGTTTGATAACATCTTAAATTAGTGAGGAGACGGTGTGGAATATGTACCGAAATTACAAGTAGTGAAAGATAGTCATGTGAGTCAGACCTTCAACATTGTCCGAAAAAAAACTGCCATTTTGAGTAAACCTTCCATCAGCTTTAAGAATGCAAGCCCTGGAATATTTACAGAAAGCTTGATTGACAATAAGTGAAAAAAAATCAAACTGGGAAAAAGTTGAATAAAAAAATGGCCAGGTACAAAACTGTGAATCACTTCTGCAATTATAACGTTGAAACTTTACAGCACCCACAACCTGTCAATTGAAGCTTTACGTCATGCAGAAATAGCACATTGCAATTGAAATGGCCACTGAAGCTTGTAAGAAGCATTGCATTTTTTTTTATTAAAGCACAGAATGATAAACTGACGGAAATTTAAGGGTATGAACGGTGTGAATACAGTTACGTGTGTTCAATATATCAGAACTTTCCTCCAAAGGGTTGGAGGGGCAGCCATAGACTCCCATGAAGGAAAAAAAGCAAACAAAGAATTCTAAGAAAACAAAGTGTTAACACACACACTTCCAAATATTTACACAACCTATTTACATTTTTTTAAAACTACTTTAATGGATTTTTTTTGCAACTATTATCACATTTACGCCCATTTACAAGTACTTACACACTATTTACAATTATGAGCAAATTATTAACTTATACCATTTACAAATATTTACACAAACAGCTTACAACTAATTACAACTATTAATCTTCTAACAACTATTTACACACAAACATTTTAATTCCGGCACTAGGGATTAGTGTTGTCACGATACTGGATTTAACACTTTGATAAGATATTTTGAAAAGCATTGATAATCGATTCAATTTTCGAGACTAAGCTACCACTCAGAATTTAGTGCAAAAATGTGTTTCATTTAAGGAAAAATAAAGAACTTTATTCTTAAGGTAGAGAACTTTTTAAAGTTATTCTTTACACAGTAACAGTATGCAAATAAGTTTTAATATATGTAACTTACCGTCGATTAGCTTTAGCTAGCGCTCGCTAACAAGACAACACGTCAAAGTAAACACAGACAGATGTGATAACTCCAGGCAACACGTACTTCAAGTTCTACTGTTACCAACCTCTGTACCTCTAACTCTATACAGGTCCGGTGTCTGTCTTGGAGGAGCTTTGCTACATTCGTTGTGTTCACTCCTTTTGTCGGCACAGTTCTGTTCCATCTCTTGCATATGGGCTTGCTGCTGTCCTTTGGCTTTCCTTGTTCATCCAACTCAAATCAAAGGAACCTCCAAACAGCACTTGTGCTGTATTGTTTATTTATTAAAACTGGTTGTGAAGGTCCTGCAGACACCATCTCATGGCAGCTTACACACATAGAGCGATGACATGAAAACAAAAATATAGCCAGCGAGGCAGGAGGGGAGGGGCTGCTGCACGATGGCTCGCTTGCTCGTCTGTTTGTGTATATGTGTGTGTGTGTGTGTGTGTTGGCGGTGGCGCATGTGTAAACCAAGGAGGCAGCTAGAGTATCGATACTATTGAAAGGTCATTTTGTACCGTTTTTACTTTTCAAAATTGATATCGATAAATCGATATTTTTGACAACACCAATTTGAGATGCTGACCAAAGAATCTGCTCTGTGTGGAAGTCACTCTCCCTCATCAAAACGGGCACAACCTACTTAGCTACCATTGGCTGGTCCTCCTATTGGATTGAAAAGGTACTGCAACTGAGTTTACACATGAGGACACAGTGGCGTTATGAGTCATTCACTTGGTCACTGCAAGGGAACTCAGTCCAGGCACGATCCCAGCAGTGATTGGCCAAGGTGCCATCGTAGTTTTTGTGGAAATTTCTGGCGGCTGCTGCAGTAGGAAGCCCAGAACTATGACTCCATTTGAACCTTAGAAAGTAGATGAATGAGCAGCAGGGTCCATTAGAGTGTCCCTGGTCAACCCCCACCCCCCCAAACCCCCAACAGAAAAAGTTCATTTGTAGGTCTAAAGGTATATAAGCCACTTAAAGTCCATTGTATGTAATTCATTATTATGCAAATTCATTGCTGATGTCATCTAGCGATGTCTGGCTACAATTCAGACAGCCAATAGCTGCTTTTTGAGATTGGAAACAATTGTGTCCACCACATCAATAAATTGTAGCCAAAGTTTTGTCAAAAACATTGCATTGCCTGTTCATAGCAAAATTAGCATCCAATGATCAGTTGTTATTTGAATAAATACTTGTGTTTTTTATTGGCATCACTTTCAACTTGCATGCAGAAAGAGAATCACAGTCAATTTAAATCCAGCAGACAGTTTTTATTTCAAATAAATCACAGTTGCAGAGTAACGATTGGGGCAGGGGTTGGCTTCCAGACTTGATCTTCCTCGGCACCGCCTTGGTTTAAGCCCTGCCTGGCAAAATAATTGTCTTCAAGCCTGACTCTTGCAGCAGGGTTTAGTCCCCAGAATGAGTCCTCCATGGCATCATAGTTTAAGCCCCGCCTGGCAAAATAATTGTCTTCAAGCCTGATTCTTGGGGCAGGGGTTGGTCTTCAGACTAGATCTTCTTCGGCATCATAGATTTAGAACCGCCTGGCAAAATAATTATCTTCCAGCCTGACTGTTGGGGCAGGGTTTAGTCTCCGGTATGGATTTTCTCCAGCACTGTAGTTCAAGCACCGCCTGGCAAAATAATTGTTTTCAAGACTGACTGTTGGGGCAGGGTTTAGTCTCTGGTATGGATTGTGTCGAGCACTGTAGTTCAAACACCGTCTGGCAAAATTATTGTTTTCCAGAGTCACGCTTGGGGCAGGGGTTGGCTTCCAGTATTGATTTTCCTCAGCACCGTAGTTTAAGCCCTGCCTGGAAAAATAATTGTTTTCCAGAGCAACGCTTGGGGCAGGGGTTGGCTTCCAGTATTGATTTTCCTCAGCACCGTAGTTTAAGCCCTGCCTGGAAAAATAATTGTTTTCCAGAGCAACGCTTGGGGCAGGGGTTGGCTTCCAGACTTGATTTTCCTCAGCACCATAGTTTGAGCCCCGCTTGGCAAAATAATTGTTTTCCAGAGCAACGCTTGGGGCAGGGGCTGGCTTCCAGACTTCATCTTCCTCTTCACCATAGTGTAAGCCCCGCTTGGCAAAATAGTTGTCTTCAAGCCTGACTCTTGCAGCAGGGTTTAGTGTGCAGACTGAGTCCTCCATGGCATCATAGTGTAAGCCCCGCTTGGCAAAATAGTTGTCTTCAAGCCTGACTCTTGCAGCAGGGTTTAGTGTGCAGACTGAGTCCTCCATGGCATCATAGTGTAAGCCCCGCTTGGCAAAATAATTGTCTTCAAGCCTGACTCTTGCAGCAGGGTTTAGTGTGCAGACTGAGTCCTCCATGGCATCATAGTGTAAGCCCCGCTTGGCAAAATAATTGTCTTCAAGCTTGACTCTTGCAGCAGGGTTTAGTGTGCAGACTGAGTCCTCCATGGCATCATAGTGTAAGCCCCGCTTGGCAAAATAATTGTTTTCCAGAGTAACGCTTGGGGCAGTGTTCAGTCTCCAGAATGGATGTTCCTCGGCACCGTAGTTGCCTGGGGCAGCTGATGGCTCCCAGATCATGTCCATCACGTCATCACTGGTACCGTAGTAATGTTGAAGCTGGGAACGGACCAGATACTCCGCAAAAGAGTTCATGATGGAGCTTCTGTGCTGGTGCTGAATAGTCTTTTAGTTCCTTTCAGTTTCTTTCTGCTCTGTCTGGTCTGAACTTGCTCTCACATTTCTAGATGTACTCTTTCTTTATTTATATATTCTTTCACAAAGACTAAATTCAGTCAAGTCTTCTGCTATCCTGTCAGGATCACAGTCACATTGTCTTTCTGTGATGTCTTGTACTAGACTTAGCAGGCTGTGTTCTCATGAGGGTCAGAATTGAAACCTTCTTCTCGAGTTGAGGGCGGCACGGTGGCGCAGTGGTCAGCACTGTGGCCTCACAGCAAGAAGGTTCCAGGTTTGATTCATAAAAATGATAATTTAGAGGATCCAATTCACCAAGCCTCTCTGGTAAAATCACCTAAATCCTTCGTTGAAAGGATCACGCTCTTTATGCCCTGTGGACAATGGCCTATGTCAGGAGGGTGCCCTGCATTTGGGTACATGTTTTGTGTTCTCCCAAAAACTTGAAATCATGACTTAGGCCTTTATTTTAATGGGGTGATGATTTATAATTTCCATCCATCCATCCATTTTCTTCTGTTTATCCTGTTAAGAGTGGTGGGGGGTGGAGCCTATCCCAGCAGCCTTCAGGTGAGAGGCGGGGTTCACCCTGGACAGGTCACCAGTCCATGGCAGGGCCAACACATAGAGACAGACAACCATTGGCTCTCCCAGTCACACCTACAGTCAATTTAGAGTCTGGATTAACCTGGTCCCTTTTGATGTCTTTGGACTGTGGAGGAAGCTGGAGTACCAGAGAGAACCCAGCAGGAACAGGGAGAACATGGAGACTCACCCAGAAAGACCCCGTGCTCCAGCCGGGGCTCGAACCTGGAACCTTCTTGCTGTGAGACGACAGCGCTGACCCCTGCACTAAATAAAACATGATAAAAATAATTTTCCATTTGGGAATTAATTTTTTGGAGTGCAATCGGAAAATGTAGGTCCCACACATTCAGTTGACCTGCAAAGTTATGAATTAGGCAGCATTTCTTTTTTCCCACAGGTTGATAATTTTCTTGAGGTGGTGACATGGAACGGCGTGGAAACAACACATGATTTGCTAGTTCAGAATACACGAGGCAAAAAAGGTGCATGAACTCTCATGATGACAAAAACTACTAAACCCTAGAACACTAACGGCAGCTGATTTTCCACCAAATGGTTCTTGTTATGTCATTTTTCTATAGGGTCCCCCATTTTTTTGTTTTATGTGACATTAATATATTTGAATGCAAACCATATTTTATCAGGAATACTGTATTGGGTCAAATCTATCCCTCATTAGTGATGGTGTTACTAATTATAACTTTAGTCCTCTAGAGTTAATTGCCTAATTAAGATACTGATGAAGAAATCAACTCAGATTTGTAATTCTTTTTTTTGACAAAGTTGGCAGTTCTTGTCAGGGCACTGAATCTTTCTTTGTGTGGTCCTTGGCCCCTCCCCTGTCAAAGGCCTGTATGGATTTCAGTTGGCTTCGCAGCTAAGAGACAAACACCTCTTAACCTGGTCGTATGAGTCCACTTTTAAATGCCAGCAGAAGAACTTTATGCTGATTTCTTCACATGCAGCTGAAATTTAGACTTCAAGTGTTCGTTTGAGGGTACAGCTTTGTGCCTATTTAGTTTTCAATAAATATTAAGTAACTTTGATGCAAATGAGCAATGTGCAATGCATGTCAATTAACCATGTCAGGCTTTTTCATTTACCGTCAACATAAATGCTGGAGAGAGATCATCATTACTGGATGGGACTCTTAATTATATCTATAAGCAAAAAGTGATTCAAATTATTTAGCTCACTAATTCCCTTTTGTCTCAGAGTAGCTGGACCTTTCAGGGGGAGCGGCAGTGTGGACCAGCATTAGCCTGCTACAAAATGCAATGACAGATAAAGAAGTCATGAGGAGTAGCTATGTGATTGAGTGTTAAAGATGTGGGTCCTTTGTTGGTAATAGGATTTGAGCTATCGACTCTATTCTTAGTTTACTTCAATGTTATTGCAAACATCAGCTGCTCAGTTATTAGCTAGCAAGTAAACAACAGTATTGTTAGCTGTGCTAGCTTAAGAAGACTGTGCGGTCAGTTGAGTCTTTATTTCCATGTGTGCTAATGGTAGCAGGTGTTTAAATTCCTCAACCTAGGATTTAATTACTCTTGTGTGGGGAGGTGGGTGGAGGTGGATGGTTGAGGGTCATAGCACTGCAAAATTGCATGGGAAAAGAGGGGAATTGGGATTTCATCTTCCTGGTCTCAATTCACCTGTGCAGGCCGCTCAAATACAATCGATGTCTGAGAGACTCTGGTCATGAGTTTCAAGATGGTTTTGGTCTCTTTTGGTTACTGAATGGAAGTTTCCTGTCAGCAGAAGGCCGATGGAAGTGGCAGTTCAGTTTTGTTAATGTTTCTGTCTACGCACATTTTGTGCCTCAAGCCGCCAGTGTGCTTCTTGAGTTTGTCATGTTTAAACTGTTCAGTGCCGATTGCCTCTGCAGGTTTTGGTTTTCCTGCATGTTTTTGACCATATTTGACACAGAAGCTACAGTTCGTAGTAACCCAGGTTAACATAGCCTCAATCAATGAAATGTTATTGCATATACAGGCAACAAATAGTCCAAAATGCACAAATAGTTAATAAAATAGAGTAAATAGGTAATAAATAAACATGTTATGTAATTTCATTTAAGTTAAATAAATTAAAAAGATTAAATAGAGCGTGATTTTTTATTTTGAAAAGGCACTCTGCCGCTCTAATGACCACGTGACTGGCAAGAGCCAACCGCATTTGTTTTTATCTCTCTCGCTCAAAAACAGAAGATGTACGCAGAGCTGCGCTGAAAGGAAGAAATAAAAGTGGAAACCACAGCTAAAAGTTGTTTGAAAGACATTTTGCAGTTTTGAGAAGTTTTGGTTTTTTTTTGGTTTGAAGGCATTTTTGTGAACGAGCCGGTCCAGGCTGAAGAGAATATATTTACTCTACAATCACAGGTAATAATTACTGCGCACACACACACACACACACACACACTCTCTAGTGGGTCGGAGCGTGTCCCACAGTGTCTAGTAGCCTGATAATCATTTTACTGTAACTTAATTAAAGCAGCTGTCATGTGCACCAAAGACTAATAGCAAGTATTTAATTAATGGCTGTAACCTGGGGCTTCCAAAACTCTCTTTCAGTGTGAGCTCTGTGTTTGACACGATGAGTTCACGTCAGTTCCTGCAGCTGAGATGCTGCCTGGAGAAGCACAGGTAGGAGTACATGAGACAAGTCGATTGATTGTTTTAGTCGATGGATTTGTCATTTTTCCAGTGAAAATACCAGATATTTACTCGCTTTTCTGTGTGGTGGTGTGATGCTTTCCTCTGGTGCACATCACTGCACCTGGATGTTTTAAGCTTTTACGGTATTTTTTTGGGACATAACAATTCAAATTTACAATATCAGCTCAGATTCTTGGAATTTCTCTGTGCTTTTGTTTGATTCGGTCCAAACTTTGTTCAGATGATTATCCTTATTTGCACGACATCATAACCCTCTGCCTCTGAACGCACCTGCACGCTACACACCCGTTGCAGGACCAGGAGATGCCTCTGGAGGTTTGTTTGTTCAGGTGCTTTCTACCAGAAAACAGTAAGCAAAGTACAAAATGTGGTCACAATTTTATATCTTTTGTTCCCATCTGTTTTTCAGTCTCAACGCAGACGTTCGGTTGTTGGATGTTAGAGTGCAGCTGCTTGAATGCAGATGGGTTGAGTTCGTGGCAGGAATTCCCCAACGTTCCGGGCTGCCATGACAAGCTTGTGTAGGCGCCGTGATTGTCCACCAGCACCTGTCTCTGCTGTGGGAGTGGTGGAAAATGACCGGTTTTGAGTTTATGTGAGTGCTGGTGGCGCTGGAACTGCTAACCAGTCGTGTCTAATGCAGCCATGTCGTCAGCGTGGCATCAGTAAAAACGTCACACTTGGATGACTCCAGATGAGCAGAATGAACGCGGTTCATGCTTTTAATTTGTATTTCTTTAACAAAGGAAAATTGACCTGTGTTCCCTTCAGTTGTATAGGAGCTTCCTGCAACCCTCTTTGCTGTAAAACTCCAGCAGTGATTTGTGAATTAAAAACTTCCATCGGTGTGTTGGTGACTACATAATGATAACGATCCTTTTCACTTTGGCTTTCGGGAGAACTCACCCGCTTAGGAAGCGGAGCAGAGCTCCAACAGAGGAAGACGTTCTTCTTGATGAATTTAAGAGCAAAAAGTAGACGGGACAGATGATGAAGCGTTCTGTCCAGAGGAAACAGAGTCCAACGTTTAGGTGCTGAATTACATTTTTAGAAAGCTCTGATGAAGAATATCTTCTTTTTGATCCCATTTCTCTGAGTGTGTGAATGTGTGTGTAACAGATGAACATTCTTCTTCTCTGGAGTTTCTCAGCAGGTGACTTCCATACATGTAGCATTACTGCTGTGGCTCTCACACACACACACACAGGCACACAGGCACACACACACACACACACACACGCCTGATGAAAAATATGCTTCTCCACATTTCAGAGGATATAATTAATGTTTTCCTCATTAAGGATGTACGATGTCACCCACCCGTGTCCCATCCACCATTAATCATTTTGCTATAATTATATGCAATTCATGCATCACTAAGAGACACTGAGTTCTTTCTTCATGTAAAATGCATCTGAGTTGAAAAGTGTCTTTTGTAAAATAATCAAATACAAACAAATACAATATATCGTTATCTTTTATCGTCTTCATTATTATTATTAATACTGTTATTTAAACTTGTCAAGAGTAACTTTTCAGTTACTCACCGTGTGAACCCTCCACTTCCATCTTTTTTTTTTCTTCAGCACCACAATATTAAATAATAGACGTGACTGCAATAAGAAGCAAAGAGTGCAGGAGAGGTTAGAGAACCCTCAGGGCTTCGTGAGTTACTCTCACCTTACCTGGCAGATGCAGTATAATTACAGACGTGATCAAATAATCAAGCTAGGATCAAATCAAGAAGGAGCGATAGAGGGATGAATACAACATTGACATGAAATACTTAAGATAACATGAGGAAGAATAAATCATAAGCCCTCATGAAACAACTGAATGAAGAGGACTGAGATGCAGTTTGAGCATGCAGGCTATCCCAGCAGCCTTCCCCCTGGACAGGTCACCAGTCCATGGCAGGGCCAACACATAGAGACAGACAACCATTGGCTCTCCCAGCCACGCCTACGGTCAATTTAGAGTCTGGATTAACCTGGTCCCTCTTGATGTCTTTGGACAGTGGAGGAAGCTGGAGTACCAGAGAGAACCCAGCAGGAACAGGGAGAACATGGAGACTCGCCCAGAAAGACCCCGTGCTCCAGCCGGGGCTCGAACCCAGAACCCATTTGGCTTGTCTTGTCCTGAAGTTGTGAACATCACTGATAATCTTGGGGGAAAAAAAGCTTTACAGGGCCAGGGAAGAGGAGCGGGCTGAAGCAGAAGCATGCCTGATCCAGGCTTATCGATCCAGCTCCCCAACACAAGCATGTATAATAGGCTCTCACTGATTTATTAGAGTTTAAACTCTCCTCTGTCGAGCCCCAGGCCTTCGGTTCAGCTCAGGGATCACCATGGCAACAAGATACCGGCGAGCAAGCCGGACCAGCGAAGCACCATCATCCTAGACTCACATATTCAAGTCAGCCTAGACAGTGGAAACTGATCATACAACAAAATAAAGGCATTCAGCCTGATTGTGATGCTTCAGTGGTTCATTTTTTTTACAGTAGTTTGTAGTTTTGTGGTTAAAACTGTGTGAAAAGGCAAATCTGCCCTTTGCAAGTATCGTTAAAAATGGTGTCCTATTAAACAGTCAGTTCTTCATTTTGTATATGGCTACATTGGAGTGGCCATTTTACTGCTCTGAGATGTTATTGGATGTGGCAATTCAATTATCTGCAGCAGTAAGTAACACAATAAAATCTGTATTATAACTTCAACCTTCAGCCGACCTGTGGTCAAGACCTCAGACGCGTTGGTTGTATTTCTGCCTCCATTATTGTAGGATATCACAAGAGGCTTGGTTGGTTGGGCAGTGAGGGTTGCACCAGGGAGGAGGAGGACCATTCAAACCTTTAACCCTTTGATTGGTGTCGTACTGTCGCTGCCAGAAACTTGTCAGCAAGAGAAACCCGTGATTGTGAGCCGGCTCTATTTCTGAAGACCTCTGCTCTCATTTCGCTTTACTTACACTGACCTGAGTGTCTCTCTGCTCTCCTGCCACCCTTCTTTGATTCCTTTATCTCTCCCTGCAGTTTCAGAGTGATGGCACATTTACTCTGCAGGTCCGTGCTGACTGTGTTTGTGTTCTCTCACCAGACAAAGTGACAATGGAGGAGGTGGGTCAGGACGCCCAGCTGAGGGCTGGAGAACTCATCATCATTGTCGTGGTGCTCATCATGTGGGCAGGTAACATTCCTTCCCCGGCGACACCCATTCATCACATCGCATCGCAGAGCACAGAAGCTCCAACAGTCCTACTAGGAGACAAACGGCCTGGGAGAGGTGACGTCTCTCTGGTCTCCCCCGGTGACACGTCAAACCACCCCGCCCAGTCTCTGGAGCTGTTGAGAAAAAGCAGCTACACATGTTTCTCACAACAGAAGTGTGAGAGATCATGTTTGCTAATGTATTCATAAGTGACATAAATAGTTCTTTACCTCAAAGTGGACCAAATATAGCAGCTGGTTATTCTTAAATTCACCATACCCAAGGAAATGCGTTCCTTGCAGCCAGATAAAAAGAAGGAGTACAGACCTCCACCGAGGTTCAGCCAAGGTTTCTTTTCCTTAGAAATGATTGGAAATGTACACTAAATTAGTTCATAATTCATTTCTCTGTGAATATTAGCAGTATATTGAATATTTCATTTTTTTAATTGTGTGTTCAGGTTCTGATAGAATACTGGGTGACACTCTATGATAAAGGCACATTTCCATCCATCCATTTTCTTCTGCTTATCCTGTTAAGGGTCACCGGGGGGGGGGGGGGGGGGGGCTGGAGCCTATCCCACCTGCTAAAGGTGTATTAAGTATTACTTAAGAATAACTTAATTGACTATCAATTAATGGTTTTTGAAAGCCTTATTGTAAAATGAGCAAGGTGTTTCCCAAAGGTAACCCTCAACCCCTGCCTCAGTTTCTCCATCCATCTCTACTTTAACATAACCCCCATTACTACATGATTACTAGACACATTAGCTAACACTAACTAATGGTTAATTAAGCCTTATCTAAGCATTATTTATGTGCCCTTTTTTATACCAGCAAACAAGCCAACCAGTATGCAGATGAAACGTGACCAGAAAAGATCTGACGTGCTATAAAAAGATCACGGGGAATAAAGGAAAGGGCTAAAGTACCAGATTGTTTCCGTAATTATCTTTAGCGCTCAGGAACTACTGAACCACTAAGCCATTGCAAACCATTGGGAGTAATTAGTTCAGTAAACTCTTCCCCGGTAACAGCAATAATCCACCAATCAGAGATGTGGCTGATCTGGCGCTTGAGGATTTTGGGTAGTGTAGTATTTCTCTGTGAGATCTCGGCCAATAGAAGCTAGAGAAGGAGTTGATGTTGTACAGGATATTCCGATAATCAGCTCCTCTGGGGAGCACACGACTTGAGGATCCATCGCACTGTTTAGCATCAGTTAGAAATGAATTCATTTTACGGTCAGATCATCAGGCGTCCCTCCGACATATTGATGTCAATAAACCCCATCATTTCGAGATCATCCCTTCTTTGTCCGCCAACAGAAGGATCTGCTACCATCAAGCCGACTGCACATTTGAACCTCCCAGTCATCAGCTCGGCTCTGAGCTGCTGCTGTTGTGCTTCTCCAAACAGATGCGCACAGATCTCAGTAATTATTACAATAAATATACCATCCTGAGACACTCATATGACTCATCCACTCGGTATCACATGTACAGTAGCAGCAATCGACCTTGATCTCCCTCAACAATTATCCACAAAAAGACAAGTCTGAGGGGGGAAAAAAAGGTTCAAAGAGAGTCTGAGAGGGAGCGGCGAGGGGAAAAGATGGAGTTTCAAGAATAGAAATAAGGAGGGCAGGCTGGTGGGAGAATTAGTGAGGGAGGTGGATTGTGTTTTTCAGCTTTAATTGGGCCTATGAGGCATGCTGGGGGGGTATCACAGAGAGATCTCATGTTACCCCGTCAGTATTGCTGCAGTGATCAGATGAGCCGAGGCTGACATAAGCAGAACGCTGCAACTGAAGCTTGTTCACGCCAACATTCTTCCTGCTTTAAATCTCCACACTCTCCTCCACCGTCATGAATTATTCTCTTTCTCTCCACATCTCTGCTGCCGCGTTTTTAATCTTTGTGACTGAAGGCCGACTTCACACACATCGTAGTTCTTATCGCCGCCTTTCTGCATGTGTATGTCTCTTTTTTTTAATTTTTCAGTTCTACTCAGACAAGTTTAATGACACATGAGAGGCTGGATAGAACTGAAGAAGTACTGCATAATTCATTGGAATGACGCCGTGCGTGTTAGGAGGTAATCAGTCAGTGGATACAATTAATTCAGGAAGTGAAAAACAAAAAGTATAACAGCAGCTCGGTTGATTTAATTACCTCTTTCTGGCTGAACTCAGGTCAACACAATGTGATTTCAGGAGGGTTTAACAAAGCCTGACAGCAAATTCACCAGTTTCCAGTAATTAAACTGTGCTGATGTTGACCAAATTATCCCCACTCGTTTTCCACTTACTGCTTTCTACGATCCCCCTGAGCCTGCATCGATATCCTGTTTAGTTGAATGTTCCAACTGTGTAATGAAGGACTTAATAACTTTAATAAGGCATTGCTCTCGCTTTACATCTGGTTGCTGCAAAGGGCTCATTTATTAATTGCACAGTTACTTGCTAATAAATGCATGATAAAGGTTAAACAATGCCATATTGTGTCCTATAAGCTAACAAGAAATGTGTTTATGACGCTAACATTAACTCTTATGAAGCGTTGTTAACACAAAGTAAGAATAGATCTTGTCGTGGCGTAATTACCTATTAATTCATTATAATTACAATAACCTTGCTATGAGATGTTACAGTCTTATTCTGCTTATACACTAGCTCATAAATTGCCTCAGGGATGACATATATTTGCAGTCCAACCGGGAAGTCGGCATTGGTTCCCTCAGCCAAGAGCCAATGAGATTTTTGCATTGGTTTTTGGGATGTTACAGAAAATAAACTGTGGGGGGAAAAAACAAAAGTTTGTGATCCTTACCAATAATTGCAACTTTTGAAATGCAATCACTAGAAGTCGTAAGCGACGTGAACGGCAAAGTTTTTGTTTATTGTTTTTTCGTGTTCTGCATGATGCCGTTTAATGTCCTGGACGACCGCTGCAGGCTCGGTTGGCCCCTCGCAGGCCTCAGTCTGATGCCGTCGACGTACATGGACCACGCAAGCAGAGGGAAGCTCCTGCAAACTGTCTCGCTCAATTACTTTGTACCAACAAACCGTGTGTGGGAGCTACCCTCTACTTTAAAAGTGTGTTTTTCTCCGACACACCCGTCACATACTCACCTGTGCAAAGATGTTTTTGAAAAATGGAAATGTAAGATGTTAAAAAAAGAAGAATTTTATGTTATTTTACACTTTGATGTTACTAATTGTCGACAGAACACTCGTAAGAGAGGACTGAGGGGATTGACACCACTCTTTCATACAAGTACACAAAATAATGAGATGAATGTGCATGCAAGAATGTGGTTCGCGGTGAACATGGGGGGTGCTAGCCATAGCGATAGCCACTCCATACGTGAATGAATTAGCCTGTTAGCACCAGGTGTTATTCTTCTATCAAATAATCGCTACACCTCCTTTTGTCTCCCAGGGGTGATCGCCCTGTTTTGTCGTCAGTATGACATCATCAAAGACAACGAGCCCAACAACAACAAGGACAAAGCCAAGAACTCCTCAGAGTGCAGCACCCCTGAGCACCCACAGGGGGGGCTACTGCGCAGCAACGTCTGAGACCGGCCCTGCATCGCCTTCCGCAATAACTAACTCCTCGAACCTCAGGACAGGTACCATCCTAACTCACAAAAAACTATTTGTACTTCCATACTTATTTTCTTTGCCCTGTTTTACTATAACTTAAATTCTCCCCCTGTGTGGAGATGTTGATAGCCTAAGCCCCGCCCCTTCTTGATTTTGATTGGTCAGCGGGGAAGACATGGCACTGACAGGCTCAATGGCGTTCCAAAACTGAACTGATTTGAACTGATAGCACCGTGGCCTCACTGACAGTGAGTGTTGTCAATGCTGAACTTCATTGGATTTTTATGGTAAATAGACAGCGCTAACAATGCCATTCAGTTTGAGAAAGTGTGAAAATGTCTCCACGAAACTGTGCCCTCTAAAATGCCACAATGAATGAAGGAGTCGTTTCCAGTAGATTTTTGCTAATAATCCCACAGTGTAATTTGAAATAGGCAGAGGTTCCTGCTGTCTAACTCTGCTTTTTGTCCGTGATGAGGCACAAACGATGACTATTTGACGTACTGATGGTGTATTATTCAGAGTACACTTCACAAGTAGTAGAGGGAGAACCTGTGTCTACAGTGCGCATACTGATGATGATGTTCTGTTTCTGAGAGGTGTAGCTTGGACCTCAGAATATTTAGCATGTACGTAGCCATCAAAAGAGCTTCTGGTTTTTAAACAAGTCAAACATTAAAAAAACTGAGTTGGACAATACATTTTTAGTTTTTTGAAGCACTCTCTCAGTTTTTTTCCCCCAAGAACCCACAAATTTATGGCCTGAGCCCATACAGATGTTTTGTTTTTGTTTTTTTCAACCTGGATGACTCCTTTGAGTCTCTAGAATACAGGAAGAGCCAGCCATGTGTATTTTGCTTGAAGCAATTAAAGTGTTGGTGGATAAAAAAGGGACATTGATTCTACTGGATGATGCACTTGAGAGTTTTTTAATCAAACATTTTTGGCAGTTTTGCTGTTGGGGTTTTTCCTACAGCTTTTGTTAGCTCATCAGTCACCGCCCATCCATCCATTGATTTTCTTCTGCTTATCCTGTTAAGAGTGGTGGGGGTGGAGCCTATCCCAGCAGCCTTCAGGTGAGAGGCGGGGTTCACCCTGGACAGGTCACCAGTCCATGACAGGGCCAACACATAGAGACAGACAACCATTGGCTCTCCCAGTCACACCTACGGTCAATTTAGAGTCTGGATTAACCTGGTCCCTCTTGATGTCTTTGGACTGTGGAGGAAGCTGGAGTACCAGAGAGAACCCAGCAGGAACAGGGAGAACATGGAGACTCCACCTAGAAAGACCCTGTTCTCCAGCCGGGGCTCGAACCTGGAACCTTCTTGCTGGGGGGCCACAGTGAGGACCACTGCTCCACCGTGCCGCCCTCATTTGTCACTATTAGCTTAAAGCTAAACATACATGGCTGCCTCTTTCTGCATTCTGGAGTCACGAAGAAGTGATGCAGCAGCAGGGAAACCCATCTTAATGAGCTCAAGGCTTTTTGTGAATACTTGAAAGGATAAATACTCTTCCTGGGTATTGCTTCAAGTTAGTGAAAACCTAAAAATAAGTCAACTTTATATCAACTGTTACAGCCGATCAAATCCATTTGCTGAGCTCATCCTTACTGCCCTCAATTTGACAAACTTTGCTGAGAAACACTTACCTCTGTTACTCAAATTACGACACATTATAAATATTAAATTTCTAATTTGGCACAGCAATCACTGGCAGCTAGACAAATTCATTTTGAAGTAAAAAATAGAAATAAATACATAAACAGATCACCTGAAAACAGAAGAACGTGACTCAACGGTTGGTCCCACTCCCAACTATCTATGAACTGTCCTGTCTCTCACGTGCAGTAACGTCTTCTCTTTCAGATCCTGAGACCAACAGAAAGCCATTCTCAGAAACCGTCATCCTGATGAACGTATGGAATTTTCCTCGTGACAAAGAAGAACTCCTCAAAAACATAAGGACGCACAACCTTACTCGCAGAATCAAAAGCTGGAAACAGCGAAGAATAAAACTGCATTCACATTTGTTGTGACCAAAACTGGATGTAGCCCTTTCTGTGTGGACAGCTGACGCAGACACAAGAAAATGGCTGCCGGCGAATGCACCAGTGGAAGCATCTTTTATTCCTGACAAGAACTGCTCGATTTATTCATTCTGGTTACTTTTCATCAGAGGAATCCCAGGAGTGGATCATCAAATATGCTTGATTTGTGTTCCAGGTTTGTATCACCGATCAGAGCTGGCAGCAGTATGCACTGGCTCCGAGAATAGTTGGTCCTTTAGGTCCGGGTCACTCCAGAAAACGTTTTCTCTGCCTCTCCATCTGTCATTTCTTCCTTTCTGTCTTTGTTATAGTTCATCTCCCTCCCTGTCTTGAGGGAGTTGATTGAGTCGATGTCTCAATAAGCACAGAGTCATGTGGTGCTCCTCCCATCATGAATGTCTGAGCCCTCACGATCCCATTGCTGATAGCACTGTCACGTTGAGTCCTCTGTCTCTGACACTCCTCCTGTCCTCAGTTCAATGATGCGTCTGCTCTCCTCTTGGTTCTCTGAACTGAAACAGTTTTTACTGCACAGCCTATTTTCCTGGTATGAGACAGATTACGCTCACGATTCAAGTTCAAGGTTTGTCCAGGCAAACTCTCATCAAAATGATGACTCACTCCCAATCTAAATTTGAAAGCAACTTGCATGTTTGAAATCCTGAAGTTAACTTTGTTTTTGAAAGGGTGGCTTGGCTAGAAAATGACTGATATAAGTTCAAATGGAGGTTCATTGTTCATCGTTGCATATTCAGCACCATATGCTGTCTGCGTTCTGCAGCGGGATGTGCAGGGAATACGGATGGAGGCACGCAGGGCATCGTTCCTACCACTGGGTAAAGTTTGGCTGGGCCTCCACTGAGCTCTGGCTGAAGGCCAGCAGGGATGCCGAGCTGAAATCCCCCTCTGATGATGCAAGGTTGTGACACTGTTTCGACATGCAAACCATTTTCTCTATCAGCAAATGTGATGATGGTGGCAGTAAAAGGGTAGAAGGAGAAAAGCTTTAAATGTAGATGTGAATGCAGAAAAGGATTGCTGACAACAGCTCCCAGCGCAATGTAGTGTTGCTTGCTCGCACTGTTGTGTGTGACGTGAGCGGAGATGAGACTCTTGTCTTGTCAAGCACGCTGTCAAGAATGAGCTCCAGGTGCACTGAGGAACACGCTTGAACATAAATATATGAATACATTTTGCAACTTTCAAAAGTAGTCTGGCAGTCCACCGGTGCAAATTCATAACGAGGGTCAAATAATGTTTTTAGAAAATGTTAATTAACGTGTTGACACTTTTGCTTTGCGCTGCCCCACAGCTTTGGAATGTGTTGGTCCGAAATAGAAGCCCTTTAAATCTGGTGAATTGAACTTGATAGCTAAAATCAAGGGTGGTGATGTTCCATGGCTTCCTGTCGGAAAACAAAACAAAAACAAAACACCCTAAAAAGACTAATACCACTTTTAATTTGCATACCTGCTTACTCAGCCCCTCGTGTGCTCATTTCCCATAGAGGTTCAAGAGTGAGCCTCGTCATCATGTTGAGGGACCTTATCACATGGATATGAATTGTTCCGTCGGTGCCATCGTAGTTTTTAGGGTTGAACAGGATTTAGGGCAAATCCTGATAAATCTTCCTGTTGCCATGTGCTCCCTCGAGCAGTCCATTAACCTACA
This sequence comes from Aulostomus chinensis, assembly GCF_037954235.1. Classification (NCBI taxonomy): domain Eukaryota; kingdom Metazoa; phylum Chordata; class Actinopteri; order Syngnathiformes; family Aulostomidae; genus Aulostomus; species Aulostomus chinensis. Next base: position 21,660,041 of record NC_141341.1, on the reverse strand, counting down.
GCTCTATGGTCCCCAATAAAGGCATGACTTACCTCTGCTGGAGCAACAGTGTCAGAACTACAGTACCTGGGACTTTGCTTTTCTCCTTTTTTCTGAAGAAATGATTCACTATTTTCAGTCTTAAAATATCAAGCGACTAAAGAGTACTGGGAGAGCACATACGTCTGCAAAGGCAACCTCGGCCAAAGCCAATTTAAAAAGATGTAATTTTGCCATGTTGAACGGATCTTGCCCAAAATGTGATGGAGTTTTGCTATTCTATGCTTCACCCCTCTACTAAGTATGAGGACAACCAGCATCAGAGTCGGGAGGACCCTTTAACCGCTACAATGTGTTTCCTCGTTATCAACAGAGTGCAGGGATCATGTGGCATCATCATGGGTTCTGTCGTCCAAAAGCTAGACTTTAAGATTGGATTTTGGACGAATGCAGGAGAGCTCTGGAGCAAGCAAAAGTCAAAGAGAAGCATTTTGTTCTGCAAGATGATATTCACCAATGACCGCAACTTTTTGCATTTTAAATGTCACTATTCGAAATGCAATGCTAAAAAAAAAAAACTACACTAAAGACTTCGATGGTAAACTTAAAACAACATCAGAATAACTTTTAAATTGATGTGAGGTGTTTATGGATGAAGTTGATGCTGTTGAAAGGTCTTGACTTGAGCAAACCACAGATATTACTTCAGCTATTCAACCAAAGAGCCCTCTGACTTTGAGATGAGGGACCCCGACGTGCTAATGCTAACTCACGTCCTAAAGTACGGGGTTTGTTGACACTCAGGAAATATAACAGCCAGATTGCTGAAAGCAAAAACAAATTGATCAGTAAATCAGAGAATACGCACGAATCGATGCATGAATTTATTGCTTCGCGGCTGATTTTATGTGAAGGAGCAGGAGCCATCCAGCTGAAGCTTCTTTATCTTCTTCAGGACTTCCTGTTCAATTATGATGAGTTATCTGTATAATTTCAAATATATTGGATCACAGCTCCTGGATACTGCTGCTGAGTTCACTTAAAAGTCAGACGAAGCTGAAGCAGAGTTGCAGCCATATTAGAGATAATGAGTGAATGTCTGAATGCCCTGCTGCTTGAGAGGACTGCTAATCAGCAACACACACACACACACACGTGCAGGATTTAAACACTATCGTGTGTATTTAAATGCGGCTCTGTGCAGAGAGACAGTCATTACTTTCTCATCTCAATCCTCTTTTCTGCCCTCACACTGCTACCCATTTTTCACCCACTCTCTCCTTTATCAGCCTCTCTTTCCTCTCCTATCTCCAGCCACCCATTTATGACTTCTTCCTCTTTTTCCATCCCTCCGTTGTACCGTTCTCTTCCTCATATATCACTCCACCCATCCTCGTTTCTCCTCTTCACCAGAACCATCCTCCATCCTCCCCCCAGCTTCCCTCTCCCCTGTTTCTCATTATATCCAGTCTCAGACTCCCGTTAGCTGTTTGAATCAGTTCTCCTCTCTTTCATTTGGCCCCAGCCCATTGCCCACCCCTCACTCCTCTGATCGTTTATCACCTTTTCGTCTCAGACTGGCCTGCATGGGCATTTTACCTGGTAAACAAGTCAGGTGAAATAAACGAGGATAGTGAAAGAGGCGATAAAGACTCCGTGCAGAGATAAGACAGGAGTGGAAGAGGGAGCACTTTTTCTTTTACATAAGCACACAAATGCAAAGGTTGAGCTTTGAAAGTGCTTTTAGATAAACAAGGACCCTTCATTGACGACTACTGAAAGCTCTCTTCTGAACAACAAATATGTAGGTTTCTGCAGGTTTCTTCTGTGCTCAGAGCAGTGCCTGTTGGAGCTGTTCCAAAATCAAAAACACAAGCTTAAGCATGGAGCTGTGACGTGTGTTGTCTGCCCTAGCGCTAGCTGCAGGTGCTAGCGCTAGCTGCAGGTGCTAGCGCTAGCTGCAGGTGCTAGCGCTTGGCAGGTGCAGCTAACACAAAGCTGACCCAAAGACACCAAGCCTCAGCTATCATTGTGACTGTTTCTTTGACTAACCTGCACAACCTGTACATTCATATGGATGTATTTCCCTAATCCCTATTGGATGCTATCAGAGTTTAAGCTAACATTAGCATTCTGACCTGCTCTTCATAGGCCCTGTGCACACCTGGAATTAAGATCTGTCCTGAGAGATCTGCCCACAAGCGGTCAGCTCTAATACCAGACGTGTGCGTCCTGACATCCGATCACTGAACCACTTTCAAAGAACCCAGTTTGTATCCAGGCCCACTCTGAAGGAACGCCTCATCAGCTGATGTCCTTTAAGAGGAAGTGCAGACTGAGTAGCACATGGATGGAGGCATATTATGAAGATGTCTTGTATCACGTGGAAACCTCATAGAGAGAGAATACTTGCTAGTACTGCTGCATCAAACGTCTTCGGTGGTGTGGTTTGTCAGGAGCATGCGAAGGAACAGACCCAGTTTGGATCGTTGTGTTTTTCCTAAAGGAAAGTATCATCCATCGGTTGGGCAAGTGGACCTCTCTTAATCCTGATCTCTCTCTCATTCTCTGTCTCTCCAAAAAATGATAAACCAGACACATCATCCAAATCAAGGCAGTACCTTGTCAGTAACTGACATGGCAGTTTGTGCTGATCAACAGCAATCAACGTTTTTCATCACTGCGCGATTTGAGCAACGCAGTGTGCTGCTCGTAATAAATACAGGAGATGCATGCAGACGCATCACAAAGCCAAGTGTGCGCGCTCAGTGGAGCTGTGTACTTGTGATCAGATCACATCAGGACTGATCTTCGTGCCAGCTGTGCACAGGGCGGAAGAATTAGCATTGCTGAACATCCTGTTCTCTAGTCTCAAAGTCAATGGGATTTCTGACTGGATTTTGAGAGTGCAATGCCTGAAATAAGGACTGTGGTTAACATAGCACTAGTTTGAGACATGGTTAGGTTTTTATCTGTGGCTAAATAAGATGATACAGGTTTCTGAGGACGTTAAATCGTTCTGAAAACAGAAGCGTGACGCTAATTGTGGTGATGTTGGAGTCCATCCGTGGGCTAGCGTTCTCAGCAACATTAGCTTTGTACTTCTGGCAGTTGTATTTACACCTCCAAAATCCTAAAAAGGGTCCATATTTCTGAAGACGATCTTGTTAAACAAAGCATGTCAATTTCACCGTTCATTTGTTTTCAGCAATAACACAAAATCCAAGGGAACACATGGTGATGTTAACTTAATAAATAACCCTTTCCAGCGTCACCTTCATGAAGCAATCGGTTCATAAATCTTTCTTCTGTTCTGTTTGAAGTGTAAATATACTGTTTGATACTATAAGCACATGTGTAGGTTAAGCAGGCGAGCTCGTAGCTTGTAGCGTTTACCTTTCTGCTCGGGGCATCACGTGACCATTTAGTCCAATACCACGACCCGGTGGAGACAAAGGCTGAATCACATTTATTCACACGTCTTTGCAGTGACAAATAATGTCAACGTATTTAAAAAAAATATGTTTGTGCTCCATTTTTTCCCAACCACCTGGAGGGGGAGTCAGTATCCTGTTTGACTGACAGCTGCTGGCAGGCAGTGATTGCTACTTTGCAGAGCTGCTAGTCGTGGCCTGTCGACATGTCGGCAGCCAGCACAGAGGTTCAAATGTTGTTGCATTAGTCTAGCATGTTATTAAAGACCACAAATGTCACAGAAATAGTGATAAAGGATTTCATTTTAATTGTGCAATTAAGAGTAATCATAAATATGTTCACAAATATATTTATTATACATAAACAAATATTCTAAATTGCTGCTCGCTCACTTATTCATTCATTCCTTAATTTACCAGTTTACAAATGAAATATTAATGTCTCAATAAACATTTTAAAATGAGGAATTTGCAAAATATAACATGAAACAGTTGATAATTACACACGGTTCAATGCATTTTGAAGAAATGATGGAATTTGAATGTCTATTTGAAAAAGCAGTTGGAAAGACAGAAAAATAACACGATTTCCACCTTTGAATGATTTCTCTTCCTTGTCACTCTTCGCTAAAAATGTAGCCGGTGAGAACCTGTATTTTTATTTCACTTTGCAAAGTTACTTATTTGTAAAACTGTAATTGATTCAAATTTTTTTCCTAAATCATTTCATGTGTTTTGTTACGTACTGATTAGCGTGCATTTTTGATCAATGCATATTCTAGTTGAAGTATTTAATGATGAATTGATACTTCATTTTATCATTCCTATTCCTGTTGTTTGCCCCTCAACTTAAACTTAAAAAAGGTACTTATCTTATTCATTTGATCAAAAACAGATGAAAGCCTTTCAGAAAATATGAATATGTTCGCCAAACTCTTTGATTTTATTTAATCTTTTTAATTCATTTTTGCGAGTTTCTAAAAAAAAATTGTTTTGATGAAATGAAGACTTATCTTCATATATTCTGCCTTCCATTCATCTTCCACATTATTTATAGCCTTTACTCAAAAAAGTCTGCTGCTATTTTCATCCTCCCACAGTTGCTGCGTGGAGGACCAGCCCACCGTGACGATGTGCTTGCTTGCCTCCGAGGTCGCGTCCCTGTGCTCTGTGTGCTAAGCGAGGCTCTTCCGTCCTCTCGAAATGTTCCCTCCCTTCTCTTTGATCAAAAGAAACAAACACATTTGATCTTGTGCTTCTATTAATGTGAGAAGAGAAAATTAACTTCTAAATGAGTTTCCTGGAGGTGAACATAATCGGGATCACTGAGCATGAATCTGATATCGCGGCTGATAGAAGTGTGCTTGTAACTGTAATACTATTGAACTGGAGGTGGTACTGTTGCTGTATCAGTCTAATCCAGACACACACACACACACACACACTTAAACACTCAGTCATGCGCCAAGTCCGTTCTCTGGCTGGCTGCAGTCCAAAGCGACACACTGGGGAGGCAGCAGAAGGCAGGTCTGGCTCAGACAGCTCAGTCTCTGTCTATCGGAGGCTGCAGGAGGCGACCGAGCGGATGCTCAAGGTGAACATTCAATGAGGCATGTGTGAGTACGGAGCCTTGGATCAGGAGAGAGAGGGGGAAGATGAGTCGGACAATCAGAGCGAATAAAATCAGGAGTGACAGACACAGAGGGAAAGAGAGAGAGAAGATCATTGCACACAGGAGAGGTTGCTGCAGCGTCTCAAACCTCCACGTTTGAATGTGACCTCCTGAGTGTAGAGAAGAAGTAAGAAATATTGACTGAAATGTATTCTTTTTTTTAAAGAATGCAGATTTGGATTGGTTGATATTTGATATTTGGGGGGGTTCAATGATAGAAAAACAACTTTCATGTAAGATCCCCTCAAAGCCTTCATGTGCCGTGTACCTCCAGGTCAGTTTGGCAACCTACGGAGCCTCAGGGGGGACATGGACAGGAGAAAAATAATCACTTGAGAAATCTTTTGAAAGAACCTACAAAGATTTTGGATTTCGAGTCACCTCTTATCAATTCCTCATCTATTTACCCTCTGTCCTTTTGCTAATAAACCCAAGCCGAGCTGTAAAGTCAGAGTTCTTACCACTAATGTGTCCCCGAGAACAAAGTCTTCAAATGTTTTCACATCGATCTGAAAACCATTCCCACCAGCCAGCAGAATGTCTTTATTTTTCAGGCCAATCTCAAAATAACAACCAACTCATCTCTCCCACAGGCTCTGCATTGTTTGAATTTCTGATTTTACCTGTCCAGAAGTGCATTGAAAATGAAAACTCTCCTCAGATGTAGCAAAAGTAGACCTTGTTTCTTTCCTTTCTCGCCCTCTCCAGGTCTCCTCCAGGACTCTGGAAATAAGTTACCTGCTTTCACAATCGGACGTCATCTGTTTGTGTGAATGTTTAAGCCCTCATTGGTAGTCAAACTAATTAAAAAAAAAGTCATCTCAGTATAACACATATTCCGGTAGAGCAGTGCGTCCCTTTACAACACCATGAGCTCCTTAAAACTCGAAAAATTCCCTTTGCATCATGGGAAGGCAACAACATGATGGTCATTCCCGCTAGTTTGCTGCACTCCTGATGTCCCGATGAGTGAATAAGAACTTAACCACCCTTCACATAGTCAAGAATAAGGCCATGACTTATATATTTGTACTTTCTGTGAGCAAATAACCAAGAAGCATGGATCTTCAGATGAATATGGAGTCAGTGTTTTATGTGTAATCATGCCGTCTGTGTTCTGATGTTCCTGGGATCAAACCTGTTGATGAGGGCTAGCATGTTCACACCCATGGGACAGATATATACTATTTCTATGAAAATGTAAATGTCTAATTATGTATTAACAGAAAAATAAATATTTTCAATGCGCCAGTTATTTGAGTTGCTGTTTATTGTGTTTTCTCCTGCATTGGAGAGAGGAAGGAGAAACAAATGGCGCTTTGATGATCTGAAAGAAAATCTATCATTTCAGGACAAACTGACCGCCAGTCAGATCACGCCAAAGATTTGGCGCACTTGCCTTCCATCAGGGTGTGAAGGTAGTAGTGGTGCTGTGTTAGTCTTTGTTTTTGGATCAAAAAACTTGTTGTTAGATGTAGACCTGCGGCGTGAGCCCCCTTGGACCTCCAGTATTTGTGGAGCATGGACTACACACGGCTGGTGTTCCTCCTCCATTAGAAACAGACTGATTTAAAAATCCCAGTGCAGCAGATATTTCTTCAGCTGGTATTCGTTCATCTTTGTACGGTCATGAATCAATTTGAGCTTAAGGCTCCAAAAAAAGCCCCTCGTCTCGCTCTTTATGCTGCGGGCTGCTGATCAGGAGGGGCATCCTTCCCAGAGAGGAGTTTGCTGTGTTGACATGTTGCTGACAGTGGCCTCGGTCAGACAAACAAACCGATGAGGCTAATTTGAAAGCAGCCTGACTCAAAGACAGATTTCAAGTGAGTGTATCTCAAGGTCGCAGCCCTGATCCCCTAAAACATGAGGAAGGGTTTAGGGAGGAAAAACCTAATTTATTCAGCCAGACATGATAAACTCATGTGCCTCAAGACAGATTCAGCTTCTCGCTGCGTACCCCCCATATCCACCGCTAATACTAAAGTCATTCGCTGGAGTGGAAGCCCTGCAGCAGATTGTTGTGACTCAGGTTCTGCCTCCACACCTGCTCCGGGAGGTGTGGGACGAAATCTTTTCAAACATTTTGCAATATTTGAGCAAGTTAGGCACCAAATTTGCTGCTTAAGGGTTTTATTTTTTGACCAAATCAGGAGGAAATTGGCTTAAAGCTCACTAGGTCCATATCCCCAGAGGACCTGCCTCTGACTGGGTCGCACTCCTAGTATGGAGTGAGACGGTTCAGGATCAGTCCACCTACCCCAGTTTGGGAATTAAGGCCTCAAGGGTACAATGATACATTAACAATCACATCACACTTAAAACCCTGAAAAGACAAAGAAGCCATTTCACCCTAAAAAGAAATGGATTTATCATTTTGTGTGACAGATTCGACCTCTGAGTCTTCATGTCCTTTAAGCTCTGCATGCAATTAAACATACATGACCATCAAACAGGAGTCTGAGACACTTTTGTCTGATCAGATCTGGTACTTGAGATCAGCTCCACATCTCAGCCTGAATCTAGAGATCTCTCTGAACATCAATCAAGTGTGTGTGTGTGTGTGTGTGTGTGTGTGTGTGTGTGTGTGTGTGTGTGTGTGCGCGCACACGGCTAAAGTCGACCTCCAGCATGTGGAACGGGACAAGCTTAGACTGCGATGGTGTGTGTGGTCGGGTCATCAAACTCAAGGTCGGTTTATGAGGCTGGGTCAGCAGCCACGGCACATAACACCGGAGAGATTCACACCCTCCCACGCCACCTGGGCATCCTGCGGACAAGAAAAACTAAATGTTCCTCCAGAGAGGGCGCAAGGTGTTCACCCCGGCACAAGACAAGGACATGATGATATTCCAGTGACACATCTCATTCTTTCTTGCGCATGAATTTACTAAAGTCCCTCTCCCCGCCGGTGGAGGAGGAGCAAAGTAACGCTCAACAGCTCTGAAAGTGCAGTGATAGCAGGTAACATCAGGTGAGGAACGTCCTCAATGTGAAATATCAGTACTTCAGGTACAAATCCTGGTTGAAGCTGCAGCTGGGTACTAGTTTACTTTGAGTCGAGGCTGAGCCGCTCGCCGCAGCACTGGCTTCAGCCGTACATAACACACTGGTAAAGTTGTGTGTGTGTCCTAATGGAACAACACACACACACACACATCCACCCTCATATGGTCACTTAAATGGAGGGTGTGTGTGTGTGTGTGTGTGTGTGTGTGTGTGTGTGTGTGAGCTGCACAGCCCGCTGCAAGTTTGTTAGCTTGTGATTTTGTTGTTAGCAAAAGCCATGTGTGTTTACTTTCTCTCAACATTGTTCTGTCCATGCATGTGTCTGGTGGCCTATTGGTGCCAACATAAATAATTAAAAAAAAAAAAGAATAAATACTTTTATAAACAAATCAGCAAGCCTCAATTATCAAATTCACATACAGTGACTTTATATTTTTCTTGAATAGATAAAACTCTGGCAGCCATCAGTAAGCTGTCACATACATACTCACTGTATATGATGCGCGTGTTGCTAGGTTACTGTTCATCTCTGAATTATCTGATTGTAAATTTGCTGGCATACGATAATATAAACATTGATGACACAATTGTGAAAATAACACAAGATGAAAATGTGCTTCACTTTCAGCCAAAACACAGGTGAGGTGCAGTAGGTGGGAGGGGTTTGTTTGTTTGGGCAAAGCCAGCTAGCAGTTGTCATCCAGGACGGATGTGTGTTACCAAAAGTTGGACATTCAGTTTAGTGACCCTGCACAGTACAAACAGTAAAACTGATGGACTTCTCACATCTTCCAGGTTTTTTTATTATTATTATTGTGTTGCCTAAAACTTACTTTGAGAGCGCAACCCTTAATGCTAATTAGCTGTGTGCGTAGCTACAGAGCATCTCTTCTCTGGCTCAGACTGCATCTCAGTGCACATTTTGGGGTAAACTTACAGACCAGACAGAGATTTGGAGCTTCCTTTGAGGAAAGACTGTTAAATAATGCAGGTGGTTAAGTAAGCTTGTCGGACGAATAGAAAAAAAAAAACAAAAGCTTCCCTGAGCCAGAGCCTGTGAGAAAGACAGAGAGGGACCATGTGACTTCCAGAGTCATGTTCTCACACACACACACACACAAACTGAATACAGAACGTGGCAGGGAACGTGTGTGAGAGAGGAAGCCGGGGAAGCTCCAGCCCCGTGTCCTTCTCCCCAGTCTTCACGTTCTGTCACTGGTTGTTTACATACATCTGACACAACTATTTCAAAGTTGCATGTACGACATTGCAGGACAGCTTCACCTCGCACTGGAGAGAACAGCGTGTTTAGACCCGAGCTGGAGATGTGACCAGACTCAAAGCCCACCTTCGTGTGATTCTCTCCCCACTGGCCAGTACAAAGCTGCCACCTGCTGGTCACAGAGGCAAACTACACCTCCATCTTACCACCACACAGAAGCACGCACTTGATGCTCCTTGGTTCAGAGCCCTGCGTTATCTTGAATTGTAGAAAAAAAACAACTTCTTGTAACACATTACAAAGGATTTTCTGTTGATGTTGTCCATAGGGAAAGTTCGATAACTCGCTTTATTGCTAAGCTTCAGAAGATCTAAACCACTTCTTTATAGGTGTGCTAAGTGTCTGTGGTTAGCTTAGTATCCAGAGGGAACGTTAGCCAGACTCAGTTAGCCTATCACGCACGAGTAGGCTAACTGAGTAGCGTGTTACATCTTGTTTCCCTCCGTCCAAAACTTTACAGCATGAAAACACACACTGTAAAAAAAATGTTTTTACGGAAAAAAGCTGGCAGCTGTGGTTGCCAGAAAAATACTGTAAAAAATACTGCAGAATGTAAACCATATTACAGAACAAACTGTACATTTTACAACTTAAAACTGTCATCATTTACAAAATAAAATGGTAAAATTGACGCACTGAGCTGGTAAATTCAACATCCCTTTTCAGCCAAATTAACATGACCATGCCATTATTTACAGCCATTTTTACATTTGGTGGTTGCTTATTTTACATGTAATCTCGTTTAATTTCACTGAAAAACTTTGGTCAAAAGACATTATTAAACTGTAAAAGCCTCATTATAAGGTAGGAATTAACAACCTGCACGGGGGTTAACCTTGGCGAAGCTTTTTCTTTGCTTTTTTGGCTAAGCTATGCTAACCAGTTCGGAAACTAAAGAATGAATTGATGGACTCTACAAGTGCTAAAAGGCTCCAGAATGGCAACTCAAATGGACCTTGTGATGGAGCCGTCATGAAGGTTTCCTCTCCACCGACAAATGTGACTCAACAAATTACAGAGATTCCATTTCTAATGCTTCACTATATTTTTTTTTATTATTTTTTTAATGCTGGTAGATTACAGGTTACATTGAAAAGGCCACATTAGGTCATTCAGAGCATCGTCACACTGCAGCAACTGATTGAAGTCTACAATCACAATCACAGGCACTGACTGGACCTGATCTACTTCCACCGCCACAGGAGCCAAGTTTAAACACACAGATGCAGTTAGCAGATTGTCCTGCAGTTACTAATGCCTGCTGATACAAAATTAATCCTTCTCATCTTTATCTATAAAAATATAATTACAAAACTATAAATATAAATCAGACACATGTACAAAACACTGATTATGATCCCAAAACTACCACTGAAGTAAACAAAGAGAAGAAATTAGGATGCAGTGATAATAAGAGGAGAGATGCAGTAACCTTGGAGGATGTTAGTATTGCTTTGGTGTGCAGAGCCAGCAGCCACAGACAGGGAAGAAGCATCGTCCACGTAAAGAGAGACAACTAAGAGGTGTACAGGCCCATCTACTTCTCACACTTCTACACATATTCCCTTATGGACTTGGGGCAGACTCATCTAAATACAGTGCGGCCTCGTTATTTCACTGGAAGACATTCGCACCCCCACCTGTCCTCCCCTCGATTAACGTCTCTCTCGCGCGGATGTGTGGTGGTGGTCAGAAGCTGAAGAGATCTTTCTCAAATGTGCCGAGTGTGTTGGGATTGTTCCCGCTGGTGCTGTCCCAGTCAGCTTCACGCAGCAAGTCTTGGGGCATCAGCCCAGTGTCCAGGACCTGGGGGTTAGTACGTGATACTGCCAGTCTGAGGAGACAAACAGGACGAGATGGAGTACCCAGAAAATGTTATGATCCCCTTCAAAATATGTGAAGCCATTTAAGAACGAGGCTGGATTTACTGGGCCCGTTCAAAACGTGACTGCACCAAGGAATGGAATCACATTTAAAACTTTTATTCTTCTGTTGAAGAACGTAAGCCGCGCGTATCCGCTCTGTTTATTAACAAATATTTTTAGCACATTAACTTTAAAAAGTAAATATGCCGTTTCTGTGGTACCCACGTCACGAGGTCACTGAATGTGGGACTGACCCAGTACACCCCAATTCACATGCAACAATGACACACAGTACAGAAGAATTCTTCATCGCTTGTCATTGGGCTGCTTTTGGTTTTTTGGGAAAACAAAATTTGAGTATATGGCCAACTTAATCGTTTAAAAAAATACGTTTATGGAGCTTTATGATGAGTGTGTGGTGCAACAGCCTTTCCTGTTCTGATGGAAGGAGGAGGTCTGAAGGAGCCAAGGCTGTTTGTGTACTAGTTTGTGCTCCTGGTGCTGAGACACATTGTTATACACATTATACAGGAAATGACTGGAGTACTACTACAGCGAGAGAAAGAGTACACAAGCACCAGGAAATTGACAGACACTTGTCGTGATCTTGGAAGTGAAGCAACTGATAAACAAGCGTCTCCTCAAGTGGGACTGCATTTTTCAGTTAGTAGCACGAGTGTTATGCGTCTCTGGACATCAGAGTCATGTGACTTCATCAGGAAACCTGGTTGCTCTGTTTGATGGCGTTCTGGTGGACTAATGATTGTAGCAACTGACCCGTTCAATTTAATGACCCTAAATTTGGCTTCGAACTGTCTTTTCTCCAAGTAAAACGTGTACAAGTCTGGGATCGTCGTCGGTCTCTTCGAAGACACTTGGCTCACTGGGATCTGGGAGATCTTTCATGTCAATATCAGACTCCACTAACTCAAATAGATGATAAACACGTTTCCACCATCCAAATATCTCCTCGGTGACAGGAGTGAGACAGCAAGCGTCGAGAGCTGTGGTAGCTGTGTCACTATGGGAGTCATTTCACTCCCTTACACCACAAAGACCTCCAACACTGAGACCTACAAGCCATTAACTGTCAAACATATGGGATTATGGTTAAAGGCCTCTACACCACGTATGGTTGACACACACATTTGTGGCTGTAATAATTTATCCTACAGCCCGCAGTGTTTCAGTAAATCCCACAAATGTGAATTTTGAAACTTGTACGCGCCTCAAAAACGGCTGCTGCTGGAGTCGCGTGCCTGCAGTTAGCTTGATGCTCCTAACGACTGCCTTTATGCTTTAAAAATCTCCCACGATGAAATATTTGTTTATTCACAGATTATCACGCTGAAAAAAGTGCAAGTCCAGCTTATTTTCTCGACTAATCTTAAATCCTGGAGTGAACCACGCTAACTCTCAAAAACACACCATTCTCACAGGACTCTGTTAGTGCTGTAAAGTAGATGATTCAAGCCCGTTGAGACAAAGCTACAGCAGGTACAGAAATGATGATCGAAGGAGGCGGCGATGATGATGACGACGACGATAGTTGGTGATGATGAGATGGAACAGTTGATTTTTTTTTTTTTTAAAGAATACTCAGAATCAGCTTTGTTATTAGACACAAGTTTGTCACTTTGACTAATCTGGAAGGCCACCACAGGAAGCAGTCGACTGAAGCCCGGCTGACCCATGAGACGGTGCGACTGGGTGGATTAATGTCAGGTTAGTGATGAGGACGACTACACTACGGAGGACTTGTGACAGTAGTTTTCAACTTTACCTGGAAATGAACCAAAGCTATCCAGAGCACAGCTGGAGACACAAACACACAATAGATTGAGGACATTCAAAGCTCAGCTGTCACACCCAATTATTTCCCGTTGATTTCATTGGCTTTAGTCACATTCATATCCCAATATTTCCCGTTTAATCAGCGACTGAAGGATTTGAGATGTGCAGCACAGAGTGATCATCAGTGAGTGGCACTGTGGAGCCAAGCAGCACAATAAAGGACTACAATATACTGCAGATTATAGTGAGGAGGGATTTTATGAGAATCAGGAGGAATAATTTGGTATAAAACCTAACATGTATGAGAAGATCTCACGGGTAAAAAAACAAACAAAAACCCCCACTGAAAACAAGAGTGGCTCCCTTCCTGTGAATTCATCCATGTATTTTGTGGATGCACTGACACACTGCGCAGCAAAGGAACTGGAGTGTGCAGACTTTCCTGGATTCGAATTTGCTGCACCATCGCCTGCCTTAAATGAGTCCAAATGTTGCTTAGACGCCATGATGTCGTTTCAACTATCTCACCTAGAGAAGGCCTCATCCAAGCCATCTTCTGTTTCCTGGATGGACAAAAAAAAGTGTCTTTAGTGTCAAGTTGTTTAAGAACATAAAAGACAGATGTTATTAGAGCAAGCCAGGTGAGAGGAGAGTCTCACCAGGCCGGGGTTGTTGTTGGTGTCTGATGGCCTGTGGTGGTCCAGCTGATCCTGCTCTCCGTCGGTCTCCACAACATTCACACACTCCTCAAAGTCCAACAGGTTATCCACGGCAACATCTGGTAAGGAGGAGGAGGAGAGATGACCCAAAAGAGTTTTCATATTCACAAGCTATGTAAATGTAAAAAAAAACAAAACATGAAAAAGGAGCGTTTTCATAATTAAAAGCCATGTTTTAAACACTAACACCAGAGGGCGCCATAAGACCCTTCACCGATCATTGAGCCTTGACTGTTTCTCTTGGCTTCTTCCATGGATTCTCTTCTCACAGTGGCGATTTGCTGGGGTTATTTTTAGGGCCTGAGCCTGAAGGTACTTCAGGCGAAGGCTCGATTATGTTTTTTCCCCTTGTTGTAATGATCAGCATCCACTCAAGATGTCTGCAAACTCTGTCTCTATTTTCAGGGAGTGTATTTCTAGCAGAGGGAAGGATCTGAACTGAACTCAGGTATTTGTGATGGCAATTGCTGTTTATATCTACATAGAAAATATTGTGTATTCATTATCATCTATCTATCTGTCCATCTAGAGAGAGAGAGATATGATGAATGACTGCATCAGCAGATTTAAGGTAATGTTTCTAATGTTACTAGAGAATTAAAAGACTTATCGGCTTGCCTTCGCCAACTCCTCTGGTTCCTGTTTACATCCATTTCTGTCCATTAAAGCTGCAGTGCAGACTTAGAGAGACCAGTAAAAAGCTACTGCGTGTATTCTCACGGTAAAAGGGAAGTTGTCATGGAGGATCCCATCGCGGAGCGTTCTGTGTCTGTCACCAGCTCAGTATCCAAACCAATGTGGAACATACAGACTTTTTGCAGAGCATTGTGATGTCACAGTAAGCTGACCTTTGACATTTTGCATATAAACTGTCTTCATTTCATCTGACTGGACATCAGTGTCTTGGGTTGAGTTGTTGCGGAAAAAATGTTTTGTGAGCTCCCAATGACCTTGACCTTTGACCACCAAATTCTTATCAGTGATTAGAGGACAATCCTAGCTTCCTCAAGGCGTCGCTGAGATATCAGGGTCAAACAGACTTCAGCACTCAAAGCTTCTTCATCTATCATCATCCTCACAGTCACGGTTTTTGTTTGTACCTGTCCCCTTCAGGCTCCCCAGGCTGTTGGACCTCTCCGAACGGGAGCTACTGCTGGCCTCTCCGGCTGATCCCGACTTGACTCGTCTCCCTTTCTCTAGAATGGAGCAAAGAGGAACGAGGACATATCAGAAGAAAGTCCAGGTCTGCTTACAGCACTGGTGCATCGAGGTTGACTCAGGACGAACAGCTGCGTAAGTCACTGATAAAACCGCTCCTCCACACATTGGGCTTCTGTGTGTTGGGAGCCCACTTTCATGTTTAAATGGCTTGATGATGATGGTTAGGGTATTTTAATGACGCTGACCAGATCGGAGGCTCCCTGCAACCTGACTCTAATCCTGCAGAGTGAGAGGAACAGACTTGAGACCTGCACGAGCCAATAAGCATGAGCTGAAGGGATGTTAGCCAGCAGCAGCAGATAGCACGAGCCCCATCTGGGAAACAAAACTGTATCTCCAGCCAATGAGTCTGACGTGACCCAGCGGCCGACAACAACAGTCCAACTTAGTGTGTGACATCACACGTTACCATACTCGTGTCTGTGAGATCATCATCATCATCATCATCATCTATGTGTGCATTTCAGGGCTCAAATATTCACCCCTGGTCAAATCTGTCGTCATGTCTGTGGCCTCCCACAGCTTTCAAATTAGCCCAGATTTCAAAACCCTGTAACATCAACTCAGTCTAAGGGTTGAGAGAACCCATTACTGGTGCCCATGAATACAGTAAGCTATGGTAAGTGTGTGTGTGTGTGTGTGTGTGTGTTACTTGCCTTCTTTAGCCACTTGCCAGAGTTCAAAGGCTATTGTGAAAGCCTGGGCTACCGTCAAAGCTACAGCCTGAGCCTGGAGAGCAGCAGGAGAATACACTTAGTGACAGGCCACACATTCATGTTGGACAATTAAAGACAGACAGAAAGACACACACACACAGTTTTGCTAAGCATTTCAGTAAACAGAGCAAATTACTGATGACTCATGTCACTGGTTAAAGCTTAAGCCATTAAAAAGGTTTAAAAGGTGAAGTTCTTCAACGGTCATATTAAAGTTGTCCACGCCGGAGCTGCAGCGCGATTAGAATGATGTCATGATAATAGAGAAGCGAGTATGAAGGAAGGAGGGAGTTATGTTCATCCTGGCAGAAGGGAGGACGAGCATGGAAGCGGGTAAGACGAGAGCAGGAGTGCCCTTCTGGGCGTCAGACACAGACAGAAGGCTGGAGGGTTTCCTCCTCAGGATGGAGGGGTATTGTGTGATGTCACAAAGGTACTAAGAGATAAATGCTTTCTATTCCAAGAACGGTATTTGGCCCTGGAGGGGGAGTGGCCAAAGGCACGAGTGCTGAAGGTCGGACAGGAATGTTTTATGGTGATACGACACTTAAGATATGAATGTAAATAGATGTTTTTATTTGACTACAGAAAATAATCCAGCCACTCAGGTGGTAGAACCATATCTACAGACTGATATTCCCAGGGCTGACCATGAGACCAGCAGGAACCTCATTAGGCACTGGACTTTTATTTATCTTCTACCGAACAACAACAACAACATCAACTGGCAACTCACCACTTTCCTCTTGGAGCACAGGTAGGCGTGGCACTCCAGGGTCCCATTCACAGTGTTTTGAGCGATATAAGCAAACACTTTATCATGCAGCCTATCAACAGTGCAGTAGGATATCCTGCAGGCCAGAGGTGGAAGGTTAAACACACACTGTACAGCAGCGTCATAGTCACATGCAGGACTCACAGTCTTGCAGGTCACAACTGCACGAGTGCAACAACATGGGATGCAAGCACACCTGTATATGGAGACATTTTCCAGGGATTTATTGGTGGAGCGGTCGCACAGGACAATTCCCTGAGGAGAAACCTTCAGAGCGACCTTCTGAGGCTTTTTCCCACTGGCTTTGGCCTACGACACGAGACAAATAATGCTAAGAAAGAGGTTTGATATTAACTCAAAATCAAATCTGTTCATCCGTTATCAGATATTACCAAAGTGTAGAGGAAATGTAAGATGACATTAAGAAATCCACACAGAGGAAACTAGTTGTAAATGTCCTGTGAGATGTTTTCATTCGAATGGTCCTTCAGCCAACACACTCGCCACACCTGCAGGTGCTGAACCAGCAGAAGTGTGATGTGTTCCTCCAAAGACTGATGTCATGTTGGGCTTCATTGTTTGTGTTGCGCTCTACATTAGTGGATCTGTTCTATATTCACACAGTGGATTCAGAGCTGGACAATGGTTCGGGCATGGCTGAGAGGGAGAGTTTGATCCTCGCCTCTGGTGGCCATGTCAAAATGTCCTTGAGCAAGAGAATTGCTCCTGATGAGTAGGTTGGCTTCTTGCATGCCAGCCTCCAGCATCAGTGTGTGAGTGTGTGTGAGTGTGTGTGAACGGGTGAATGAGATGACGCTGTAGAGTGCTTTGAGTGCCACCAAGGTAGAAAAGCTCTTTACAAAATAGAGTCCATTTACCATTTGTCAGATTTTTGTATGTGTGAATCCTGGAATGATGCATATCACAGTGTGGGTTTGACATGTCAGGTGGTCCCGGGTCATGGGGAGGGGATGGGGCTGGACCTGAGTGTGTGCTAAGTGACTGTAGTTTTCTGTGCTTTTTTTAAAAAAGGGCAACATAGCAAATAAATATTTGATCACAAAAAGTGTTTACACTCAAACCGAAACACCGTGTGGTCTTCTGGGACTTTTCAAATATGGTAGCTGGCTAAGTTGACCAACAAAGTCAACATGTTTTGTAAAAGATATTAATTTTATTTTCCTTCAAACAGCTGATCATGGGAGTTGATGTGTTCCATGTTGTAACTTATTCAGAAAAAAAGTTGTTTTCATCTCCAGTTACGTTCAAAGAGGCAAAAACTCTATCATCTAAAAAGTTCCCAGCTCTCACCGTGGCCATGATCCTCTTCACAGCGGCCGCTGACAGATCCCCTCCTTTGGGCTGGTCCACCAGGGTCATGCCGAGGTGACGGAGGTTGAAGGTCATTCCCTCTAAGACGGTCTCTCTTGTGTCAGTCCAGTTCTCTGGAAGCTCTGCAGCGGAAGAAACAAACACAAATTCATGGAAAAATGAGTCAAGCCTGCTTGAAGCTGCTGGATCTTGTGCCTCATCTCATCTTTGTTGGTTACGACCACTCAGATGAGCCTGCCGTCCCCTTCACATGTCAAGCTCCAAAATAAATACCATATTTCCCGAGAACACTCACAGATACGGAGAAAATCACAAATCAGAGGAAATGTAAACAGCCTATGCTGAACTTAAATTTTCTCCCCCTGAAGCGGGGCAGGAAAGCAGGATATCTAGGTCAGAGGTTTTGTCCATGTAAAGTAAATATTTCAACTCCAAAACAACCTACAAGCCTGGACAATAAAAAGAGTTGGAAGCCAGAAAAACAGCAAGAGAGTGACAAGTCGTGATAAGATGAACAGTTATATTACAGCCCTCCCAAAAAGGGCCAAAAACATATCATCTCAGTTTCACGGAATCAACAAAGATGCAAAATGTGAAAACTGTAACTAATGAAGGAACATCTGCTACCAACAAGAGGCTTCTTATCAGTTCCGTCTGGTACCGGCTAGCCCTGACCCGCTGACCCTGTTTACTGTGGTTTCTTCAGAGAACCAGAGAGACGTTATGAGGGGTAAGAGGAGAAAAACAGCCCCGTTACCTCGAAATTCATCTTCCAAGCATTTACCTCCACTGGGACTCTGTGCATACCACACACTCCTGCAGCCACATGTTCACACACACACACACACACACACACACACACACACACACACACACACACACGAGCAGACACCACAAATACAGGAGGACAGTCTGCGGCTGGACTGAAGCTGCTGAGAGACCATAATTATTAAGAACTGGAGTTTATTGCTCTGAATGATGGATATTTTCATGCATAAAGTTACTACATGACAGTATTTTCATACACATCGGTGGGAGAATCTAATTTAACAGTCGCCTCTCTAAACCACAGCCTCGAACAGCTGTCAGAGAAAAAGGACAGCACAGCCAGGAAACACTGATTAGATTCTGGAGGTCAAAGCTATGAACAGACTGAACTATGATGTGCCCTCTTCACCGGCACCACCATTTCGCTGTGATGCTGTTTTATGTCCACAACATCCTCTGTCGCCTTGCTCAGCTACTTGCTAGAAACCATTGTTTAAGAAAAGCTGTAGTTACTGACATGTTTGTACTGTAGAAGACAACATTGAAAACAAAAAGCTAAAAGCTAATATGAACTACGGACCTAGTTTCAAGTATTTCAACAAAAACCTGCTGAAGAAAATACTGGTTGGATTCGAGGGAACCCGTTGTTGCTAGCTTACTTCCGGGTTTTAGGATTTACTCCTCCATGACTCAATAGAAAAACCCTTAAAACAACCTCTTCACTTACATTCAGTTTTATTCCTTAAGACTGTACGACCTTCCAGGAAACAGACATCTGTCAGTCTGTCCAGCAGAAGGGAGCGCTGGTCATGTCAGACACACTGAACAGCCTACGTCTGGTAAGGGATTTGATGTAGCCTGCTTTGAAGAAACATCAACATGGAGTCACCAGGTACCAGGAAGGCACGGATCAGCCCAAGAATGCAAAGACTACTGGGGGACAGAGGTCAAAAACATGTGAAAGGAAACAGCTGTGTGCACGTGTGGACCGAGGCCAAGTAGAACCAGGTGACTCTACTGTACATACACACATTGCCCTCATGAATGCCTGATACAAAACATGAATTCCTGGGTGTAACAAATTAGTCCAGATGTTCGTGTTGCCATACAGAGAATGGGGGGGGGGGGGCAAAGAGAAGGAAAAGGAAGTACCCGAACCCACAGCTCCTGGGTCATCCATCAAATCCATCGCTGCAGCCGAAGAATCCATTTCATTCCTCCAAGCGTAAAAAAGATCTCTGCTTGACACTGTGGCAACAAATGCGCTGATCCAAAAGGGCCAAACTGACACACAAGTCACATCCTGGCTGATTTGTGTGTCTCCACCAAACACTGAATCACTGTGGAAACGGCCAAGTGTGTCCCCACACCTCCACCACTCTCCCCTCAAACTGTGCGCCAAATGACCTTTCTCAAAGACCCGCTTCTTGCCACCATTTATCATTCGACACAACTGAACTACATCCACGCAGTTCCGCAGCCAGCTTCCAAAGAAAGTAGAATCTCTGACTAGAAGTCAGAGACAAAATAAAGAAGAGGAAGTGTCTGCAGATGCAACTTTAACCAACATTTGTAAGGAGTTGAGGCTTCCGTTCACATCTCGTCATCATTTCACATCTCATCTGTGGAGTGGACACGACCAAACACAAGGGTAAAGTCAAGGGTGATCACCCACAATGCAGAGGAAACAGACTCATCTGACAGAGTCCCATGACAGCAAGGCAGAATGAGTCATTATTCAACAAGGCACCTGGCAACAAGAAGAATTTTCACCAATTGATCTGCTGATATTTTCCCCAATCAATGAACCATTTAGTCAACAAATGTGTAGAAAATGCTCATCTCAAATTCCCAGAGCCCAGAACAGCGTGGCCACTCGGCTTCTTTTGCCCAACTGACAAAGGCTTTATCTCTTTTTTCAAACCAGAGGTTATCTGACTCCAGATGGTCACACTTTGGTAAAATATCTGTAAGCAATATTCTCGTCATGCAAGTGATTAGCGCCTCCATGAAGAGAAGGTCTCTGGAACTCGGATGATTGTCGCCAGGCTGGTCCTCGACACCGGCAGAGCGCTGGTGTGGAGAGTCAAGCGAGCAGCTTGGCTGAGATACAATCTGTAACGTAGACTCGGTCTTCTGTTCTGGTGAAATGCAAATTCAGGGTGCACTGAAGTCTCCTAAGCTCGACACACTTGACATGAAACCGTGTGAGGTGTCCTGGCCTTCAGGCGTCAGCCCCGATGGCTTTGAGGTCCCGCAGTCACCTGGTTCAAATCTGACCCGAGGGGAAAGAGGGCTGCTTGCCAGTGTCAGACCCGGAAGCCTGACATGGGCGATGTGGGTCAGCGCTAGAGAGGAATCTGTGCCCTGCAGCCCAGAAGAGCCTGTAGTCTACTACAATACGCTACTTCTACACCAAATGGGTCAGCGGGTCCTCTGATAATCCATGTATTAACCCAGTTACAGTAAAAGCAATAAACTAGTGGAGTCCTCACCTTCAACACGTCTTTGAAAAGACAACAAGGGACTGAAAAACATTTAAAAGGCTCAATTATATATGACTTTTGCACTGTTTGAGATGTTTCACCAACAGTATGTAGACATACTGATTGAACATAAAGGACTGGTACCACACGAGTATGGCGCGCGTCCATCTGTACCTTCTGACTGACTCTGCACAAAGGTTGCTTGTCGTTCATCCTCCCAAGAGCCAGACAAGAAGGTAGAGCTTCTTCTCTCCTCTGTGCTGCAATAGGGTACTGAGACCCTCAGAGACCTGCTGACCGCTAGTTAGCTTAGCACAGTGAATGGTAGTGGCTAGGCAGGTTAGCATACCTCCATCTTGTCCTCTTAGTTTCCAAAACGTACAGTTCCTCCCCTGTGTACGTTCTGGTTTAAGTAGATCAAGTTCAGGATTGCCGTTAGTCCAGAGGTAATCCTCCTCATCGTCGCTGACGAAGTCGGCCATGATTACTAGCAAAAGTCACTCAAATGTTTTGTTGGAGGTGCTGTGTCAAATTACTGAGCCCAATCACGAAATTAGCGAGGTAGACTATGGATCCGATTCTATAATCACAGCCTCGTAATTCAAGATTAAAATTGCATCCACAACCCCAGTTCTATTCATGCAGACCGAGTCTGGTGAGGAACAAAAATGAATTGCTAACACTTCCCTTTCATGACCATTCACTGTGCTAAGCTAACTAGCGGTCAGCCAGTCTCTGGGGGTGTCCAATGCGGCACAGGGGAGAGAAGGGCCTCAATCTTCTCGCCCGGCTCTGGGGAGGATGAAAAATCAGGGCGTTTCCTAAAATGATGGCTTCTTGTGATGAGACATGAGAAGGTTTCCTCTACTAGGAAACCTTCTCATGTCTCATCTTATCTATTGATCATTTGGGGGAATTTTGATTAATAATGAAAATTTAGATGCATTGTTACTTTTTCTGGTGAGTTACAATCACACACAGTGAGGGGGTGAAGTATAAGTATATATATATATATATTTTTGTTTCCAATTGCCTCATATCTTATAATATCCTGCCTGGTGGAATTCAAAAAGAGCAGCCTGATCTTAAGCCAGCAAGGCCGTGCACTGACTGACCTGCAGCATTCCTGCCCCGGCCTCTGGGTTCCAGGCATGGAAGCTTCCAGCCTCTCTAAGCTTTCCGGTCATTCCTCTGCAACTTTACAGCCAAGATCAAGTGAGATTTAGCTCACAAAGTAGCCCTTGAGTCCAACAATGGCACCTCATTGACCCACCGCTGGGGCTTCATGTTGCTGTGTGTGCCCCAGCTCCTGAGCTGGTGAGGGGCTCTTCAGCAAGGCACTAAAAATCACTGCAGCTCTGGCCTCTGCCCTCCTTCAGGACAGAGGCTGGGGTTGTTTTGAGGACGATTGAGATTATCTTCAAATGCAAAATGCTGCTGTCGAGAGTCAAGTTACAGGACAGGACAATGAAGTGAGTTATTGCAGTGACCACACAGGAAACCTGTGGATTCATGCAGGGTGAAGTACTGGTCTGTAGCTTTACTTTTTGTTGTTTGTTTGGGTTTTTTTCTTAAAATATACGGAGCAAATATTCACAAATTTCACAAAAAAAGGAAAAAAATACATGAATATCACATCATATAAAGACTTTAATCCTCTTCCAAAATTCTATGAAGAAAACCACAGATTCACAGTCAGAATACGAGGAATAAATTTAGTGTTCTGATTTTTTTTCCTTAATCCGACTTTTTTCACTCAGTATCACGACTTTTAAGTCAGAATCAATTCTATCATTGTCTATTTTCAGATCGAATGTTCACATGTGATTCTAATTCTTGAGATTTTTTTGTAAAAATACATTTCCGGTAAATTCCTTCAATGAGACGAACCGGATCGCAAACATTTGAACAGGTGAGAACGTAAACGTGACTCACTGCCGGTCTGGTTGGGGCCGCGGTTCACGGAGTTGAGCGGTTCCAGTTTATTTGTTCCCACAAAAACAACCCAAAAAAAAGACAAAAGATGTTAAACTAAACTCTGAACTCGGCCGCGTCGGCTGGCAGCAGCCTACATTTAGCGTGTTCGGCTTTTACAGCTGAACTAAACTTTGGTTGAGTCAGTGCCACAGGTCGGAAATAATCTTGTCATCGACTGGCAATGTGGGAAACAAGGGAGAAACTCCTAAAGCACTCACAAAACAAAAACAAAACTTCCTCGCACGACTTTTCTCTCCTCAAAAAGTCACTGTGTTTCTTACTTCTGTGTCTGCCGGCGGTCCACGACTGCTTCGCCACACTTGGGCTCCGGATTATGGCTCTTCCAGCCGACTTCAGGGCATCCATGTCGGTGTTTTGGGAGTGCGGAGGGTCTGCGGAGCTGAGTGCGAGTGTTGCGGGGCACTGGTGAGCGGACTGCTGATGCGGAGCATGGACCCGAGGTGCGTTCACGGAGCCCTCTGTTTACGTGGTCAGCGCACGTGAACCAGCCAATAACATCAACAGAGAACTCATGCTGCGTTCACTGGACCTGGGACGTCAAGGGGGCAAATTGATTCCGACACACAAAGCGACAGTTATTTTACGAAAGGGTGGAATATTTTTTTTTGAGCAAATCAATTTTTTTTGGTTTCATCAGATTGTGTGTGTGTATGTGTGTGTGTTTGTGCGAGTGTGTCAGTTTTTTTTCATGTATGACAAGTGAACTTTTGTGGGATAAAGAGTTCTTCTGTCGGGATCAGAACTAAATTTTCAATTTTTGCTTTTGTTTTCGTCTTATTCGCATACCCTTTTTTGTCATGACAACATTTACTTCATCTTCATCAATGAAAACTACATGTTCAGTCTATGACAACTCTTGATTAATGAAAATCCCTCTTTATTTAATTGCGATCAGTTTTTTTGAGCTGATTTTGATGAATGTAATCTTTTTTAAAAAATGATTTGGTCTTGTTTTCCTTCTCGAAATGAACACTGCAGCAAATCTAAATTATTACTGATTGGTGCAAGGACACATCCTGACCAACTGCATTATTTTTTAAGCCTTTTTAGAGTTCCTCCTCATGTTTCCTAAAGCACATGAACGCAGCATTTATGAGTGCGATTAAAAGCGCCTTCCAATGCATTACATACGTTTGTCCTGCCTAAACAGGCTGTGAAGGGGCCTTTCTTGACTTCTTGGAACTGAGATGACAACTGAAAATAGTGACACGTTCTTCTTATCAGCCATTTGCACCAGACCAAGAGTCTGAAGCTCTGTGGTTTGTGGATTCACAGAATGCCTCACTTCCTTGTCTTTTTTTTCTGCTTGAAAGCAACTTCTGCGTTTGTTTCCCGTTCGAAATATGTATTTGCATGGAGAACTCGATGGCACCATGAGGCCAGGTTTGAACTGCATTTCTCTACCAGCAATTTACAGACGTAAACAGAATGCATCTGGCTGGCTCTCAGGTCTTTTTAGTCACACGAGATGAAGTCATTGCTTTAACGCAACGTCCTAATAAAACCAGTGCACTTTAGTATCAGCTGGAACTCCTCACACTTCTTCATCCACTGGCGTGTGTGTTTCTTGCAGGTTAAAAAAAGAGGAGGCACACACATGTGAAGGGCTTGCATCGCCACCAGCAAGACTTTCTTTAATAGTGATGGTCAAAGTGAGGAGTGTCACACCATCACTTTGAGTCAAGAACTTAAACATAGTGGGACAATGAAAAGATAAAACAGAGCACTTTTTTTTTTAAACTTTCTCTTCCTTCTACACAAATTCCTTAAAGCGACTTGAGAACTGAACTCACAACGTCAGAGCGATCCACGAAAAATACTGTTCCAGGTAGGCAACATGACATCACAACATGGTCAAATGGTTCAAGGTGGGGGCGGGGGTGGGGGTTAACCTTTCCCAACACGACACATTCACAGAATCCTTCCTGGTAGAGAACAGTCAAAGGAAATCAGCTGAATATGATGGAAACTATCAAATATTGCCACTCGATCAAAGTGTCACAAATAAATAGAAGCGTGAGCGACACGATCGGTTCGAACCTGCTGCGTCGCCATGGTCAACCCAGAACCTTGTAAACACAACACCATCAGAGTATGTTCTAATGACAGAAACGTAAAATCATAACAGCACTCTTTTCTGAACAATATGCTAGCTACATCGATCAAAGTATGGATGGAAAACAAACATCAACACTTGGCACTTAAATGAAATCAACAAAGAAACATTCCTCAGTATGTTAATGTACATCGTTGTAAACAAGGAAACACCAGCTGGCATGATAAGAGACAATCAGTTTGGTTGGTGTTTGGCATACCAAGACTGTGTCACGGTGACATGACATGTACCATGTTATGCTTTCCCTTTGAGACACTCCGTGATCGTGTCGAGTGTTTTTTGCTTTTAAAATACTGATTTGAAATAATCGTTAATTACATGCAAAACCAGGCAAACCTACGGAGCCCTGGATCGGCCGCAGACGCGCAAAACACAAACACTTGCGGGTATAGAGAGACAAATTATTTTGAGGCCACGAGATATAACCTGTTCCCCCCCCATGTCATTTGGTTAGGTTTCATTTTTAGTTTCTCTTCAGCCTTGAAAAGGCCAGTTGAGGAACAGAAACATAATTATTACTGACAGTAAGAAGAAAAAAAAACATTCTTAGTTAGTGAGACAGGACTTCTTCCCACCGTTTAATTATTTTGAGGCCAGAAAACTGCTGCTTTATTTTGACGCTACAAGATGTAGCTTCTTCCCTCAATTTGGTTAATTTACAAGTTTACAACAAATTAATCAATGGTTTCAAAATATTCTTTCTCTCTCTCTGCCCACAGAATTCTTTTCCTCTCCATGGCCATCACTCCAGGTTTCCGTCCAATCAGAGCTGGAAAGAGAAACTACATCTTTGAAGTTTGATGCTTTTTAGATCCCAGGGTTGTTGATTTCTGCACCCTTAAAAAAAAAAAAAAAAAAAAAAAAAAGAGAGAGAGAGAAATTGCAGAATTGCAAGGCACTGTAAAAATCTGCGAATAATGGCAACGACCAGTTACCGAGACATCATTAAATCCAGAGAACAATATGGCCTAACAGGTTCTAATTTGGTCCGGAGGGAGAGGAGAGGTGTCCGCAGCAACAAAGGAACATGAACACGTTTTGGCAGTGCCAGGTCAAATGAAGCTTTTTTTTTTGTTTGTTTGTTTGTTTTTTTTGAAAGAACAAAACCTCACGAGTTTCATCCCCTAACTTTATAATCCTGGAAAGTCCACAAATCCAGCATTTAGACAATAAATTGTGTGGGAATATTTGAGGAACACGGCAAACACTTAATCTGACCAATATCACGAGGAAATGTACATTTTCAGAACCGAAGTGAAACTTTACCAAACAACCGCTGATTGAGGCGATATATCAAAACATGAATAGTTTTACATTCATGTATCTCTCACCGGATGAGCTTCAAATTCTTATTTAAACATGGCGGCTGCCATTAGTGTGTATGTGTGTGTGTGTGTGTGTGTGTCGGTTCACTAAAGAAAAATCCCCGTGGGGGGGTTGGGGGTGAGGTCAGGCTGTTCTACACAAAAAGAGTCTGGCATGAAGAAATGCATGATGGCTCTTTAGAAGACAGGTGGTCAACGGATCCAATGGTTCCTTCTCCCCATTCAATCAATCCCACTGTCTAATTCTGAAAACTCAACATGAAGCTCTATTGGGCACTCCATCCCTTCATTCATCCATTTTCTATACCGCTTATCCCTTAAGGGTCACGGGGGGGGGGGGTGGGCTGGAGCCTATCCCAGCTGGTATTGGGTGAGAGGCGGGGTTCACCCTGGACGGGTCGTCAGTCCGTCACAGGGCCATCAGGAGCAACTAGGGGTTCAGTATCTTGCTCAAGGACACTTGGACATGGTCACCGGGGGAAGTGAGGATGGAACCAGCAACCCTTTGGTTGCTAGACGGCCCCTCTACCTCCGTGCCATGCCGCCCCTATTGGGCACTCTTCCATTCAAAAAATAGTTCTCAGAACAGAACCAACAGGACCCAAATACACATATGAACGGGAAGCGGAGTGTTTTTGTTTTGTATGTTTGTGGTAGGTTGGAGTGCAAAAATTGTCAGGGGCTTGCAACCTCAAAATAACTGAAATGAAGAGCTTCACAAAGAGAGAAAAGTTCTGTCTGGCTAGAGTGTTGATGTCAGAGTCATTTCTTGAGGGGCTGGTAGACTGAGGCGTTGGGGTCCAGGGACGAGGGACTATTGTCCATGAACTTGGAGGAGTAGTGCGGAGTGACAGGGCTGAGGTTGCTGCCGTCTGAGGAGTAGGACAGGCTGGGCATGACTGCCATCACCTCGGCTATCTTCTGCTTCAGCTCGGCGATCTCCTGCTCCCTCTGGTGGATCTGACCTGAATGACATGGGAGACGTCAAGACTTTTTAACGTCACAACTGCAACTTTCGATCGTTTGCGAGGAGCTCAGATGGAAAGCTGAGAGTAGAGCTGCGGCCCTTTCAGAGTAATCTCATGAAACAGGACGGACCGAACCTGGCGTACCCGAGGAGGGGTTCGTTACGAGGAATCAACGCAGATCAGATGCAGCATTAGCCTGCTTATACCAAGGTCAAAATCTTTATTTTCACGTGTCGTAAGATTTCCATGGTAGCACCTGAAGGTTTGACTAATACCTGGAAGATTAATTACCATTCAATCGGTTCCTATGCAATGAAAAGCCTGTTCACCACTCCAGGATGTAGGACGGACCACAGAAATGACTCAGCAGCAGCAAAAAGATAATCGGGTGATACAAACCTCACCAGTACATTTGTCTGACTCCATGAAATGAAATCCCTGTTAAAAGCTACCAGCACTTATTTGATACGACACAAACATGTTCTGATCAATACTCATCAAGAGATTGGGTTGTTTTTTTTAAATCGGTCTAAACTGAAGCACATAACACTCCAATATGCAAGCAGGTTTCTATGGATTTTCTAGTATTTTCATACTTTACATATTTGATGTTGTCCAACTCCATGACCTTTCCAGGTTTTTCATACCATAGGAACCCTGTTTTTGAGTCTGCTCAGCTGTGGCTCCGCTACAAGCAGGGGAGCTCATGTTGTGCTGGCAGCACAGCTGAAAACAAAGTGCTGTACATAAATAGTCATAAAACATAACAATCAAGTGAAAAACAATAACAAATAATAAAACGGGAGCAAAGTCTCATGCTGGGTCAAAAGCCAAGGAATAAAAATAGGTTTTAAGATTAGTTTTAAAAATGGACAGTGAAGAAGCCTGTCTGATGTGCAAAGGCAGATCGTTCCATAATTTGGGAGCAGCAACAGAAAAGGCTCTATCCCCTCTGAGCTTCCGCTTAGACCTCGGTACCTCCAGGAGCAGCCGATCAGCTGACCTGAGGCACCGAGCAGGAGCATGAGGGTGAAGCAGCTCAGAGAGGTAAGGGGGGGCGAGACCATTTAAGGATTTAAAAACAAATAAAAAGAATCTTAAAATGAACCCTGAAGGGCACAGGCAGCCAGTGGAGGGAGGCCAGAACGGGCGTGATGTGCTCCTTCTTACGTGCTCCAGTTAAAAGTCGAGCAGCAGCATTTTGTACCAACTGGAGACGGGAGAGGGAAGACTGGCTGATTCCAAAATAAAGTGCATTGCAATAATCAAGCCGAGACGTGATGAAGGCATGAATCACAGTCTCAAAAAGCTCTCCTGCAAGAAAGGGCTTCACTTTTGCTAACTGCCTCAGATGAAAGAAGCCGGACTTCACCACTGCACCTATTTGACCATCTAGTTTGAAATCACTGTCCATCTTAAACCCCAGGTTTGAAACAGTTGGCCTCACATACAGAGCCAAGGGGCCCAAGTCAATAGGGGGAGGTTCACAGGAGCCACAGGGAAACAAACACCATCACTTCAGTTTTCTTTTCGTTAAAATTTAAAAAGTTTAGGGCCATCCAGGCTTTAATGTCATCAAGACATAACAGAAGTGGCTTGATTGAGAGAGCATCTTTCTTTTTTAGCGGCACATCTATCTGACTGTCATCAGCATAACAGTGACAAGAGATGCCATGCTTTCTGAGAATGGAGCCCAGAGGCAGTAAATACAATGAAAAAAGGAGAGGCCCTTAGTAGACAGTTTGTTTAAAAAACAAGATTATCTAGTTTAGGAAACATTTCTGCGTCCCCAAATCTACAACAAGACTTTCACGTATGAACCGCAGTGCACGTGTACGGTCAGCCGCAGCAGGTGGCTAACTAGAAGTTTCCTGCTCGTCAAACAATTTCACTTACATTCAAGTTTATATTCTCAGAAAGGGGTTACAAGAAACATTGGAGTCTCTCATTTTTGTAGTTAGATGCTGCAATAATCGTCTTGTAAGTGTAAACAGAGTCTACCACTTCCCTGCTGCGAGGGTTGATGAAGCACATTCTTTTAGAAACAACACAGACAGTTTGACTGGAACTACTTAGAAGGTGTGTGAATATCAGGACTAAATGGGCACCAAGCAGCCAATCAGATCTGAGTATTCACCCAAGTCGTGGTATAATACAGGTTTAAATAATGCGGTCCAACGCAGAGAGGCAGGTTTTGAGCTTATTCAAGAGATTTGAACACTGGACAAAAACAAAAGTGAACATCTACCTTGTGCTATCTCCAGCTGCCTCTTGGCATCCCCCAGTGCAGAGAACAGATCCAGCTTGATCCTGGTCTCAGCACTCAGGCTGTTCTCCAGGTGTTGTGTCTTCTCTTGCATGGCGGATAGCGCTGACATCAGCACCTCTGTGTCCTTTTCATTCTCTTTGTATTTACGCAGCTCCTGGTGTGACAAGGAAGTGAAGAGAGGACGAACGAGACATTGGGTTACGATGGTTACGCCGCAAGAGTTATTAAACGCTCTCAAGTCTCCGTTCACTGGAGTTGCTCTACTCAGGCTTACCTGACACTTGCCCTCCAGATCCCTTATCTGCTCCTCCTTCAGTTTCATGTCCATGCTCAGCTTCTTGCACTCTGTCTCCAGCTCTCTGATGCGACCTCTCAGAGAATCAGTGGACTCCACCCTGTTAGAGAACAATTGTTTCTTCTGTTCGTGTATAAGACGTGAAGTTTCTATTACCTATATACATATTGTATATATTGAGTACCTTGTGGCCGCAGCTAATGCTACTGCTCTGGCAGCAGTGGCCTCTTCCATCTTCTTCCTCTTCCTCTCCTCAGCCAGCTGTTTCTCAGCCAGGACCCGAGCTTCCTGCTCAGCCTTCAGTCTCTTCTCCAGCTGAGAGATGGTCTGCTTATCCTTCTGCTTGGCCTGGACGGTGCTGTGAAGCCTAGAGTTCAATGGGGTTGATCACAAAATGAGCACGCTGTGAACTGAGGATGGAAAATGGAGCTTTGAGCTTGATGTGGTAGAAGGTGCAAACATCAAGTGGACCTAAAAGTAAAACCTCTTTTGGATTAAAAAGCATCAAGGTCCAGGGCTCAACATGAATAGAGTCCCAACATCCTTGAGCTGTAGAAAAGTGGTTGTTGGGACGCTCAGAATCGTCATTAGGAAGAAGAGTGGGATGATCAAAGAAGCCTTTCATGTTCCTGGTCAGGGCTACTGGGTGTCTGCATTCCATAGAAAGAAAATATTTGTGGGATAATTGATTTTCCAATTTAATATTCATTTCAACAATGTCAACATGTGGACACCTTCTACCAACACCACAGCGACTAAAATAGAGTAATTAGGCAGCGAGGCTGGCAGACAACGGCATTCAGACATTGGCTGACTTGATTGTGGCTCAGCTCTCAACGATCCCGCAGCCCAGGGTTTCCCACAGCACTTTACAGCTCGGGCGACCGCCTAAGCAACAAACGCCTGCTGCCTTCACTAACATCTTCACAAAACAAAACAAAACAAAACAAACCCTATATTGGCATGTTATTGTGTCCTGCTTTCTTCCTTTCATTCCAAACCGTGACCAACGCCAGTCTCACTTCTCAGCAGAACGCACTGAAAAAACGTGTCGTGAATCGGAAAAGAATCAGTGTTTAAAATCTTTAAGTACAGTAGGTCTATGTGGTTTGCCTCTGAATCGTGGGACGCGTCCGAACAGCGGCATCTGCTGGTTGAACGGCACTGCGCTTCGTCGCGATCCGCCATCATCCAGAAAAAAGGAAAATTTAACTTTCTGGGAATACGTTCATCTGGAAGTTGGATGGCTGACTGACCTTCCTCCTTCTTCTATCTAATAGAAAAAAAATTATATTTAGTGTTTATTAAATAATTGTTCAATGTAGTGCAAAGTCTGTAGTGTACATTGCACAAGGTCACCCCAGCACAACACTGGAATGGACTCGCATGAAAATTTATTCTTGAACACCACAGGACTTTTTTGCCCCCCAATATAGTCTTAAAGACAGGAAGTACAGCCTGATGGCTCCTAACAACTACCAATCACCCTGGCTGGCAATGACTTTGATGTACAAAGAGGAGCACAAGTGTTACAAGTAGCCACCGTGATTTGTTTCCTGTCCCTAAGACGCCCCTAAAAGTGTGAAAAACAACTTTCAGGACTGAGACTCCATGACTACAGCCAACATGCCTGTGGAGCAAATACTGTTGAAAGGAACAACACCTGTTTGCCCTCTATGACAAAGAAGCAGGAGAAAAACATGTTTCATCGCATGTTCATCTTCTGTCTTGGTCTGTTCACTGAGTAATTTAAACTAATTCAAATACTGAATACACTGGAGAGTAGGGCTGCAATCAACCAAAGAAATTCTTGGTCGACTGAAGCCCTCAAAGTTCGACTAAAAATTGACAAATTTTATGTATGAAAAATATACTGTGTCAACGATCAGCACAAAAGCTGCTGAGGAATATTGAGACAATTGTTTCTGTCAGGTTATAATAACTGACCGACGCTATCATTGGTCCTGACAGAGCCAGACTGAACGAGGAGCTCAGCATCGCCGCTCAGACACAAATAGACTTTTAACTTAAAACTTTACTCTTAAACACAAAAGGCAAGTCCACGGCAAGAATTTTTACAATTAAAACAAAACAATTATTAGACTAAAACATTGAAATATCAATTCTGATATGTTAATATACTCAAAACTGACAGGCAACCTAAGGTGGACACGTCAGCTCACTGTTTCTAGGTGACACGTCGTGTTTGTAGAGGAGCTGTGACATGAAAACTGGTGTTGGCAAACTTTGCAATCAACTTTTTTTCCATTATCTGTTTTCATGAAATGCTGCCACGCTGCAGGTGTCTTTGACATGTGGACGAGGACTGACTTTAAATGAAACCCTCAAAATTAAATATACATTCATGAAACCACCAGACACTGGCCTTCTAGTCCTCTTCAGTCTGTCTGTCTCTAGCGGGTCGGGCGAGTCCAAAATAGCAAAAACAAGGGGGGTGTTCAAAGATAGATTGTTATCTGTGAAACAGGGGTGCTTTCGGTACTTTCCTCCTGATGAAACTAACGTGGCAAAAAATCAACCAATCAGAATTTTGGTTGAGCCAGAATGACTAATAAATCGACCAGTCGACTGGGAGACTACAGCCCTACTGGACAGATGATGAAACAGATGTCTCAATGGTGACGTGTGTCATATTTTGAACGGTGATTCCTCTTATTTTCTATATTCTGGACTATCATGATGATGGGAGTCTATACACTGTATGCTTTGGGATAGTTAAAATTAGGTTTGGGGAGTTTTTGAGTCTTCATTTTTCTCAATGCTGTGCTTTTTTCTACAACTGTTATAAAGAAAAATAAAAAAAAATAATTTAAAAACGTGGAATTCCATCTTCAGGCCCACCAGAACCAACCAGTTAAAAGTCACATATTGTTCAATATCCCTTCAGACCTGCAATATTGTTAAAAGTACGTCGGCCAGGTGAGTCGATGCATCGGCCTCCTGATGCTGAACTTTTGTAACTTGTAAGAGTTTGTTGCTCCTTTTACCACTGAGGTGTATCATATTTCTTCTGTTTAACTCATCGTGTTTAGCGATATATCTCAGACAGATTCCCTTCATTGCGTGGCCAGTGACACAAGCTGGTTGTCAGAGTTTAGGCGGGTTCACCAGTGTACTGTACATGCACCCACTTGTTCTGCAGCAGCTCGTTGTCTTGGCGGAGCTGGCCCAGCTCAGAGCGAAGGCTGCGGTCTTGGCTGCTCAAAGAGGAAAGCTGACTCCGTAGCTCTGACTCCAACTGCCTGTTGGCCTGAAGATCTGCCTTCAGACGCTTCACGTCCTGCTCCAGCCTGTTGGGACAGAAGAAGAGAGGGAGAACTTGAGACAACAGACTGAACACAAAGAAATGATTTAGCCACTGTGATGTCACCCACTGGTTTGTGAACCATTGGCATTTTGGTCATTGCCATCTTGGTATTTAGCCCTTTTATTCAAAATGGGATTATAAATTCACAAAATGTCCAAAACAAATGACCTTCTGATTTGAAGAAAACTTGAAAATGGCAATTGGGACAATAAATTCATTAGTAAAACATTTGCTGAACAGTAAAACAAACTAATCAAAAAAGAGGACTCGCCATTTTCTTAATGACTCGTCAACAATCAGGCGAGTGTCTCCCTGCTGGCAGGAGAAATAATGCAGCTTTAAGGTGTCTGATGGGAGCTCGGACCTGGAGGCTAGCCCTGGGATATCCCATTACAACACTCTCACTCTCATCATCCATTAATCTTCCGATTCTTTCCACGATTAACTGCTGAATCTTTTACTCTATAAAATGTCAAAAAATGTCTAAATGCTCGTCGCAATTTCATAGAGATTCTTTGTCCTTCCAACAGTCCACAAATGAAACACCATACATTTCCTCTTTTAAAATGATAAATAAAAGCAGTACATGCTTTTGTGTCTGGAAACCCACTGTCTGACATCTTTTGCTTGGAAGAAATATTGAAGCAATTATAGCAATAGCTAAGAGACTCATTTCTCTTAAAAAGAATAATCTATCAGCACTGACACTGGTGCATCAACAGCTACATGTGCCAGCATCAGTGGGATGCAAGGGAAACAGGAATGACGCTGCGGATCTCTTACCGAACTAAAGCATCCAGCTTGCCCAGCTGGTTGTTGGGGATGCAGTTCTCGGCCGGATCCTTCTGACTCTTTCCTGCCCCCTTCTGCTTTTTCTCATTCTTACTGGTGGAGGAACCTGGCGGAACGGTCCCATTAGTGGAACTGTGATTCCGTGGAGATGAGTTGGAGATGTTACCGCCGCCTCCAGTGGCATTTTTGTAGTTCTTCCCTGTTCCCCCAATTTCCTCTTTAGAAGTGGAGTGTGTGTTGGTTTCGCTGTGTATGTTTTCCCCTGCCAGGTCGTTGTTCAGTCTCTTTGCCCTGACGTAATTCTCTATATACTCATTCTCCTGTAGTTTGGAGTCCAGTGTGTGTATAATACTGTTGTTATTGATTCCAATTGTGTTTTGCTTTTTTCCCTCACGCTCTTTTGCAGTACTGTCCTTCCCTTTTTCCCGGTACTCCAGTTCTGGCAATGGGACTGAAGTGCTTTTCTTACCAGGAGGTCCCCCGTTCTGGGCTATTACCGAGGGTTCCACCTCTGAAATCCCTTTAGCTAAAGCAGCTGGAAGAAAGCAAGCACAGGTAGGGTTAGAGGGTACACAGAGGTATCCCAGACAGATTAACAAGATTCCAAAACAAACTGGATCTCTGAGCATTAACAGATCGCAACAACAGATGAACTCTGCGGACTGGTCCACAACAGAGAATATCCCAGACGTCCTAGACAAGGTACACAGACAGTTTCATGTCAGCAGGATGTTACAGAAATACTTTCCTATTTTCTGAAATGACAAAA
Source organism: Aulostomus chinensis (assembly GCF_037954235.1). Classification (NCBI taxonomy): domain Eukaryota; kingdom Metazoa; phylum Chordata; class Actinopteri; order Syngnathiformes; family Aulostomidae; genus Aulostomus; species Aulostomus chinensis. The sequence goes on along the minus strand of NC_141341.1, from coordinate 21,625,132 downwards.
AGTAAATTATCCTAATTTTAGAGACTCTCACACCTACTCCGTCTGGTGCAGCTAGAAAAATTCCTGGTGTGATATATTTTGGCAGCTGAATGCAGAAATCACACTCGGGTGTGGATCAAAACACCTAGACTGAGCCTCTAAGGTGAGACGGCCTTGGTCTGGTCCTGAACAAACTCTGGTTTGGTTCCTTTGAGGTGGGTGCATGATCTGACCTCAACCCGTTCCACCTACCACAGCTGGAGCTAAATGGCTCCTGTGGTCAAGTATGCTTCCAGCAAATTGTTGTTGCTTGAGTAGCAGAAATAAGACGAGGAAATACGATCAAGAAAAGTTTGACAAATATGTTCTAGCGCAGAACACAGGAGTTCCTGCGCTGATGTTCTCACCCTCAGCCCATCACATCTAACCAATGTGGAGTGAAAGGGAAAACCTTTCCCAATCTCAGGAACAAATTTGGACCAGAGAATAAAAGCATTTGGTCTGACAATAACTTGGATTTAACAGCCTTTCCTGTCCGTTTGTGATCATGCATACTGATGACAACACATGAACACACCTGGAGATTAGCATTGTCTTGTCTTCTACTTGGGTTTCAGTTGTTAGTCATAAATTTAAACTGTATACGGGTGACAGAATTTTACTCAGGAAGGAGATAAACAAGCTTCAGCCCACACACACACACACACACACACACACACACACACACACACACACACACACAAAGGGCTATTCTGTGGAGGAACCTTCAGAAAAAGAGTCCAAAGTAGCTGGAGGACAAGGATATCTGCCAAGAGACTGATGAAGATGAACTGGCATGGAAATGTTTGTCTAAAATAAAGTTTCTTCCCAGATATCCATCTGCTTCAGCTACTTTGGACCCTTTTTGTCTGAAGTTTCCACTACAGAATTTCATTATTTATCCAAGTTGCCCACCACTGGTTACTGCCCTGGCAGGGACAAAGATGCAAAGACAAGTTATGCAAAGCCCCCTGACGATGACGCAACGGCTCAGCTCAAAACTGGTGAGATCGTGGGCCAGTTCTGTAGTCAGAACCAAGGTTCAGAAATTATTGAATGGCACCACTTCAAGAGCATATATCAGTCAATTGGGGCAGGGCTACTGTAGTAAGGGGGGGGGGGGGCAAAGGGATCAGGGTCTTGGGTGCATTTGCATGTCTACATGGGGCCTAGCATCATCTCACAGGAGAGACAGGCCTGACCAGGGCCTCTGTGCACCGTGCTCCCTGCCTGTACAGTCGTGACCTTGGATTTGGTGGAACATTTCTACAGTCATTGTGGTTCTTTTAGTCTGCGGGATGTTTGGTATGCGTTTATCTCACCCTCCTCTGCCTCCCTCTCTTGTCTCTGCAGCATCTGTTGCTCCGGCGGTAATGCCTGCTGTAGAAGCTGCATGTAGAATTCATTCTCCTTTTGTACTTCCTTCTGTTTCCTCAGTCGCATCTTGTAGCTAACGTAGCTCTTAAACCCGAAGCCCAAAGTCACAACTGGATAGCCGATACTAGGAGAAGAGAAACACAACGTTAACTTTTCATGTACAGTACGGATGTACTTTTCTGAGGCAATCAAAAGGGTCGATCTCCACTTTATTCTGTCAAATGTAGGAAGAAAAACACTTATTAAACAAAAATCAGTAAATGGCGATGATTTTTACCAGTGAGCAGCAAAAGGTCGACACAAGTCCACATGGAAGTTCTTCAGATCTTTGAAGCGGATGGCAGCCTCGATGTACACAAACAGGATCCACAGCGATACCGTGGGTAGGCAGACTCCTCTCTCTGGGTGAGAAACACACACACACACACACAAAAAAAGTCAGCACTCTTGAGTCCATCACCAAAGAAACTTGGCAGCAAGGAACTCGTCCATTGCCAAGACTTTAAGGTGAAGTGGCCGCATGGCTGGCACGGATAAAAAAGGATCCAGAGAGTACTTGAACTAACCTGTATGCCAGACATACTGTACCCATACGTAGGTGCTGGCGGCGAAGAAAAGCCATTGAACAGGGATGAAGAGGAGGCAGATGATGTCTGATGTAAACGCCACACATACGAAAAAGACCGAGAACGCCTAAGGGGAGGAAGAGAGGAGGGGAAATGTAATATAAATCAATATGTTCAGAGGCACATTAGTTTGTGTAATTAACTATTAGTGCTACAGAAGTTATCTCAGCTATAAAACCGCATAAAAACCTTCAGAATATTTTTTTTCTATTCATTTTATAATTAATACTCCACCCCAAAAGGGTATTTTTACGTCAAAGATTTTTGAGTGGAGAAATAAATATTAACTATATTTTGTTACTTCGTGTGCATTTTTCTTTTTAACCAAGCAAGCAGACTCGTAACACTGTTGGTTTACCATATTGCAATTTACAACTGCAATCAGCACAGTATGACTTTTTCACCAAATTAGTAGCACTAGTCCAGATACAAATGTGCACTGGTCTAGAAACCTGCATCGCTGAACACCCACAAGTCAAACAGGACTTCACAATTTCAGCGTTGCATCCCTGAGTGCACGCACAAACACACACACAAACACACACACGTACATCTACCAAATAATTGGAAATGATTTAATGTTCTCGACCACCTCCAACTTGGGCAATGTCATGGCTTTTGCAGAAAACACAGAGTCGTGAGGCGAAGCTCCCGACAGAAAGGGGGTCCTTACCAGCCCCTGATATCTGAAGGAGTCATAGACGCTGCGAATGAAAAGCCAGAAGGGCCACAGGTACTCAAACCTGAACTCCAACACAAAGTCAGCCAGCAGAACTAAAACCCATACGACCAGGAACTTCAGGTACAGGAACGTACTGCAGGAGAGGACAAGAGGAGAAAATGTTTACAGGACAATGAGACAAAACCCAGCTAATAGGCTTAGAATTAGATGGTATCATGACGGAGTGAAGGTTTAGACAACAGTCCGGTGTTTTAAGGTGCCACAAAGTGTGAAATGTCACCTCAAGATCCTACTGAACATTACTGACATTTTGGTGTGAACAACACATTTTATAATATAAACAAAAAGGGAATAAACGCAGGCCACTCCATTTTTGCAAGAAAACATTTAAAATGTTTAACATTAAAAAAAAACTCTAACAAATTGGGCACATAGTTTTTTTCCTCCATTTTTTGTCAAGATTAAGCCCCCTACCAAAGAGCACCATCTTTCCTTACCAGTGTTCAAGAGGCTTTCTCAACAATAGCTTTTAAGTTGTATAATATGCTTCAAGCACTACATAAAAGAAACCGATACATCCATGATGGTGTCGAGACATCCAAGTAGAGGGACAAAGTGTGAACCACACACACACACACGTCTGGACATGTTTGGGTTCCCTAGCAGTCTGGAGGGAAGGTGGATGCTATTCGATTCGTACGTGTTCACATATGAGATGAAGCTGGAGCACAGAGACGCTTCAGGTGTGAGAGAGCCCGCCGTCGGCATCTCTCCAGCCTGGACTTCACCCCCAGCACGATGCTGTCGTTTCGAGCTTCAGCAGTTCTATCCCAGTATTATTTATCCATTCCGCAAGCATCATTTGTTCCAGTTCCTACTGAGCGAGTTCCTCCGGCAGCTATCATTCTAAAGGCAGCCAGGTTCGTGTTCAACTAGCTGCTAGCTAAAAACAAATGTATGAGATGTCATAGAAGTAACGCTGGGCCCACCGTTTCCCCGATATGCGGACACGGTCCATTTAGCTCAAAAACACACACCGTGACTGAATAAGAGCCGAGCAGAGGCTGCTAGCGTTATATTGACATATGCAGAGAGGCGCCATTGTTATACAATAACGTCCCTCCAGCCCCCTTTTGTACCTGCTATATATACCCTCGGTGATTCGGTTCCGTTTTAACGGCCGTCGGAGTTTGCTGCAGTCCGCATTGCGCCGCTTCATCCTCCCCCTGTTGATTCGCTGGTTCTCTCGGTCTGGTAGCTGCGACGGGAAGTGTCATTCGCTCATGCTAATATTCACGGGTCTTCAATTATCCACCATTGTTGTTGTTTTAATGCACATGAAACAAAGAAATAAATAATAACAGTCCCCGCTGAAGGCCCTCCCCTTTTCACGACACGCTGCGTTCCCCCATCTGACGTCAGACGTTTGTGAGGACGTCGGAGGCGCACGCATCATGGCTGCCCCCTACGAGACGAGAGGCTTCTTCTGGTTTTAAGTTTTTAATACCGATTAAACAACGGTAAGTGGGGTCACAACGGGACATGGTGCCCTTGTTGTCTCAGTATGTTGTAGTTCGGTGGTCTACCTTCACGGAAACGTCAAATTAAACCACTTACGCTGTAATGTAGGCGGTAAAAGTGTCCACGCTTCTCAAGCACGTTTGTGTTTACGGTAGAAACCAGCAGCAGGCTTGTGTTACATCTCAAGTCTGACATGAATCGTCGATGTCTCCACATTACCAAATCTCATGATTGCGTTGAACCGAGTCCGTGGGGGGGATGGAGGGACATTTAGGGGGAGATCTGAACGGGAAAAATAATGGCAGCCCACGACTGAAATAGTGGTGGATACTAATGAAGTATTTAAGGATATTGCAGTGACGTTGCTGTACTCCAGTTTGAGCTTCTTGCATTTAGAGTCTACTGCACAGCTTCAGTCGCTAGTTAATGTCCTCACTGAGATTTTGGGCACAAACACGGGAGCTGCAGGATTCTGAGATCAAATCTATTTGCAATTGTTTTAACCAACGCTGTGATATGATTTGCAATATTAAAGGGAACGTTTATTTTAACCACAGTTAGTCCCCCTTTCATTGAAAACCCCATCACAATAATGTTGTGGTCTTTGTGGAGATCTGTTATAAACCCAGATGTTTTCTGAAGGCAGAAGCTGGTGTGTAGGCAGTGCCAAAATATGTCATTGATAACGGTGTTGGACACTCTTAGACTTTAGGAATAGTTGTGCCAACTTGTGATTTGAAAAAGGCAGTAGGCCATTTTGTAATTAATTGAGATTCATTTGAAAGCCCTGAAAATACACACACACGCACACACTCTCCTGCAGATATATCTTTTTAAATCTCTATAGTTCATAGACCTGGAAAATGCCAATAAAGTCATTTATTCCCTTTTTTTAAAATAACCTCTTAATCCTGAGGATTTTGTGATGGGGTTCTCCTCTAAGACCTTGATTTCACTGCCTCTGAAACAGAAAGAAATACGAAAGAAGCTGACACCTTTGGCCTCTACGTAAAAAGACTTGCCTTTACCCAACTGAGTATTTATTATGGTTACGTTTGTTTGTTTTTTTTACTAAAAAAACAAAACCTAAGCTGGGGAAAAGAGATTTGTACATGTTCTACTGTTAAATGTTAAAGAAATATTATGCAGAAAATCATGTACAATTATATGAACATATTGCTTCAGGTTTAAGTAGATGAATGTGGGACCACTGTCTCCATCTTCTGTCTGGACCTGTGAGCTCCTGAGGGTGGTCGAGGCCTCTGGTCACGTATCATGTCAGTGAGTTGGTTTCTAGTGCCTTTTGATAAAAATGAATAAGTTGTACTATTTTTTTTTTAATTTAAAACATGTTCATTTTTAAAAGATGATAGATACCAAGGACCAGGTAGAAGCAATGATGCCGTTTCCTGAGGAAGAACAGAGGGAGGAAGTGTCAGGAGAAGAGGATGACAATGATGGAGAGCAAAGTAGCGATGAAGAGGAAGCAAAGGTTGGAGATCAAGCAGAGAAAAAGATTCCATCGCCTTCTCGAGCTAAAGACAAAAAGCCGCCTGATGTCTTGAACCTGAACAATGAGGTGGTGAAGATGAGGAAGGAAGTGAAGCGAGTGAGAGCTCTGATCATCAGGAAGCTGATCCGTCAGATCGCCTCACTGAAGAAGATGAAGGGGAAAGAGACAGAAATGGAGAAGAATCAGAGGAGAGCTGCCAGACTGCTGCAGGAGATCCACGCCATGAAGGTGCTCGTACCAGACAAGGTAGCTTTGACACCTGAAAAAAACTTACTCAGGTAAACCAAACTCAGGTGACAATGTTTAATTTGATTGTGTTTGTATCTACAGGTAACCAAGACCGCCTTGCAGAGGAATCTCAACTTTGAGCAGGTGTGTAAAAACCACAAGTCTACGATATCGGACCGGGCCACCGCGCGCATCGCCACCCACCCCCAGTTCAAAAAGAAGATAGATGACATCAAAGCTGCCGTGAAGGCATTCAAAGATGAGAGGATGAAGGGAGAAAAGAAGGGAGAAGCAAAAGGAAAGGCACGCAATGAAGAGAGAAATGTGGTTCTGCCAGCAGCAAAGTGTTTCAGCAAAAAGGGAGAAAATACAGGGAGGGAGGAGGAGAAGGAGGAGGAGGACTGTAGAATGGAGCAGAGGGAAACAGCAGAGGCAGGAGATGAGCCCCTGAAAAGCACAAAAGATTCATCAATGTCCAAACATGAAAAAGGAACTCATTCACTTGAGGACCAAAAGAAAATCATGCCCGAGACAAAGAGTGTCAGCCCACCTTTGACCAAGAGTAATGACCGCAAAGATGTGAAACCACAAACAAAGTGTCTGGTTATTAAACCAAAACTGCAGGCTGAACCTGAAACCCTTCAGACGGATGACGAGAGTGATCTAGAGTCGTCAGGTGACGAAGAGAAGCCGTATTTTGACGACAGCACCGAGGAACGGTTCCACAAGCAGTCGTCCCAGTCAGAGGAGAGCGACAGCGGGGATGACTTCTTCATGGGAAAAGTGACCAAATTCAAGAAAAAGAAGAAGAAAAGCATGGAAGGGGCGGGGCAAGTGGGGCACATAGGGAAAGGACATGCAGTACAAAACACTTCAGACCAGGTCCAGGTTGAATTGGATGAGTTGGAGTCCAGGTTGAAGTCTAAAGCGATAAAGCTTCAGTCTGTATTCTGTTCATCCCTGTCTAGCTCCAAACCCAGCCGGGGCAGAGGTGGGAATAAATTGAGGGGCCAAGGGAGAGGCAGCGGCGGAGTAAATAGAGAGTTTGGTAAGTGGTCTGAGTTCCAAACACAGGAGAAGGCAAGAGCAGCAAAACCTGGAGCCAAGTACAGCAAGCCGCACCATGACAGCAGACATCCTGAGTCAGAGGAGACCAGCTCCCCCTCTGCCAGCAGAGGGAGGAGCTGTGGCCGAGGAGGGGCTTTTGGTCAAAGGGGTGGCAGGGGAGGAGGGGTCTTCTCCCATCAGGCACTGCATCCATCCTGGGAGGCCAGTAAGAAAAGGAAAGAGCAGCAAGGACAAATTCTGGCCTTCCAAGGGAAGAAAATCAAGTTCGATGATGATGATGACTGATATCTGTGTTTGAGAAGTAATGTTTTGTACATAAGTGTGATCCAGTGACTTGTGACCCTTTTGATTTGCGAGCTGGCAGAATAGTGCTGATGTTGACATTGCTTTGCAGGGTTTTAAACTCTTCATTTTTGTGTTTAGGAAAGGACATTACTGTCAAATTTGTATGGAACATCCATTGTATTTTACAGTAATCTTATACCCATGTGATTACATTAAAAACTGAGAAATGCTGTTATACGTCAAATATAACTTTAAATAAGTTAACAGCTCAAATGATTAAAGATGTGCTATGCTAAAATTCTTGAACTGAAGGTTTGGGAAGCAGTATTGTTTAGTTTTACATCCACCGAGTAACTCTCGGTTTTGATTTTGGGTAGTGTTTTGGTCTTCCACAAATACTACTTTGTCAGTTCTGTTGGAGGAAACAGGTGAAGGAAGACACCATTACATCAGGGCAGATCTTTGGGCTCTGCCATGTGTCCCCTTTTTAGTATTCCAACCTATCCTCCACACAGCTCTGGGCCCTTGGGGGCCTAGTAGAGGAGTGGGGAACCAATTGCCATGGAGGGCCATGTGTATGCCAGTTTTCCTTCTGACCAAACACTTCAACAGGTGATTTCACTTATGAACACACCTCTGTGACTGATGGTGTGTAAATTGGTGAAATCACCTGTTGAAGTATTTGGTTAGAAGGAAAACCAGCATGGCGGCACGGTGGAGCAGTGGTCCTCACTGTCGCCTCACAGCAAGAAGGTTGTGGGTGGAGCCCCAGCTGGAGCACGGGGTCTTTCTGGGTGAGTCTCCATGTTCTCCCTGTTCCTGCTGGGTTCTCTCTGGTACTCCAGCTTCCTCCACAGTCCAAAGACATCAAGAGGGGACCAGGTTAATCCAGACTCTAAATTGACCGTAGGCGTGGCTGGGAGAGCCAATGGTTGTCTGTCTCTATGTGTTGGCCCTGTGATGGACTGGTGACCCGTCCAGGGGGAACCCCGCCTCTCGTCTGATAGCTGCTCGGATAGGCTCCACCCCCCCCAGTGACCCTTAACAGGATAATCGGTAGAAAATGGATGGATGGATGGAAAACCAGCATACACATGGCCCTCCATGACACATGGTTCCCCACCCATGACCTGAAAGTTACTGAATTCATTCAATGAAACTGATGCACAGTGACGCCATCTATCTACTATCCTTGAACACACAATTATGTGAAATTTTTCAAGTATGTGTGTGTGCATAAGTATGTAGATATGAGCAATAATTGCAAATCAATATCACCTGTCGTTGTACAAAGGGGACAGACAACAGGTGGAAAGGAGAGGCAATTAGCAAGACAACCCCTACTAAGGAATGTTGTGCAGGTGGTGATCATTGACTTTCATTCTTCTTCTTTCTGTCTGATTCTTGGTTAGTTTTGTATTTTCCAGTGCTTTCACCACTCATGGCAGCATGAGGCACTATCTGCAGCCCACAGAAGCTGCTCAGGCAGTGCAGCTCCTCCAGGATGGCACATCCTTACACACCAAGCCCGTAAGGCTTGCTGTCCCCCACCACAGTGTCAAGGGTGGGGAGGACACACCAGTTCACCAGGAGAGAGGAGGGGGCTGTAGGAGGGCAACAACCCAGTAGAAGCACTATCTGGAGCACTGCCACCGCCCTAAAAAATGACCCCTAGCAGGCCACTTGTGTGCATTTTTCTGCCCAAACAGTCTGAAACAGCCTCCCTGAGGACCAGACGTCTACAAGTGGGGCCTGGGTTCCTTCTGGTGCATGACAATGCCCAGCTTCATGTGGCTGGAGTGTGTCAGCAGTTCCTGGGTGACAAAGACATTGTTGCTATCGATTAGCCTGCTCGTTCCCCCTGACGTGAATCCGTTCAATCAGGCACCTCTCATGTGATGTTGCATCCACCACTGCCATGTTGCACCACAGACTTCCCAGGAGCTGACTGATACCCTGATCCAGATCTTGGAGATGTCCCAGGAGAGCATACATAGTCACGTCAGGAGCAGGCCCAGACGTTGTAGGGAGTGCCTACAGGCATGAGGAGGCCATTAACACGAAACCACACTATGAGTTGAGTTGCCTTGAGGAAATTCACAGGAGCTGGATCTGCCTGTGCTCTCACTTCCCTCTCAGTTAATGATTTTGGTTTCCATTGATTGTTCTTATAGGGAACCCCGACCCGGAGGACTAAATGGCATAAATGTGCTTTCATGTTTGTTTCATACTAGAGTGTGTTGTTGAAAAAACATGAAGAATTATTTCTTCAAAAAAACAAAAAGCAATTCATAACACAAACCTACGAGCACAGCCATTGCTTTGCCAGCGCAATGCATTCTGGGTTGATGACATAAATTGGTTGCATTGTGTCAACCGCCGCTTACCGCCAGTGTTAACTTTCGCTGTATAGAATACAGTAATAATGCAACATTGTGTTGCATTTGGGTGCAGTTTCCAGTCTAAGGGGAACAAAGTGACTGATGTTAATCTCCACAGCTTTCCAAGGGACACGAGGAGACGCAAGGAGTGGGAAACTGCTTGTGGACATACACAACTTCCTACGACCCGTGGCTGTGCTCTGGCCACTTCTCTCCGGATGCATTTGATGCATTTTGCCGAATTAAGCTGCTGAAAGAGTTCACAGGTGCTGCTAGTAAACATTGCCATTTAAGTGCTAGATTCCAAATCCTGTTATTTCCAATGGGTAGGGAAGATGATTTTTTTGGAAGAAGATCTCAGAATGATTGAATAACCTCTAAACATGCAGGCCTGTGCAAAAGTTTTAAGCAGGTTTTGAGAAAAAAGTAGTGCAGTTAAGTAACAATGCAAATTTGTATCATTCAATCTAATTCCATTTTTTGAATAGATCAAAATTACATTTTTAAAGTATTGTTTCTTTATAGCATGTCTTTTTTTAAACCAGCCAACAACCTTTGCACATTGCTGCAGACAGCAACAAGCCTAATTAAACTATTGTGGTTATTTATCAGATAGTTCGCTAGTTAGTCCTCTTCATTCCCGGTGTAACATAAGGCTTTGACTTTTTGCTTCCATCTGGTCCACTCCTGAGCAGCATGCTGTGCTTCACGCCACAATAAGTTTGTCGTCTTCAGTTCTGAGGTAACAGTTCTCCACCAGGTGGTTTTGGCTTCCCTTGCTTCCTTTATCCAGATGGGGTCGAACTCAGGGCCATTTTAGGAATACAGTCCTGGTCCATACGGAGGACATGTCCAAGCCATCTGAGCCGTCAGTGTTTAATTTCCAGCACCACATTGCGACAGTTTCTCTTTCTGTGCAGGTCCTCATTGGAGTTTTTTTTCTGGCCAGAAGATGCGACAAATCTTCCAGAGACACTCGTTGTGAAATGAATTGATCTTGCTCATTTCGCTTTCAAGCACTCGGCGGCATTCCAAGCCATACAGCAGGACTGATCAAACATTCATGTTATAGAGCTGGATCTTGGTTTTGAGGCTGCGCTGCTTGGATTTGCAAATGTGCTTGCAAGGCTTCCAGAGCCTTATAATGATGTCCCTGCTGCATGAATTGTCCTTCCTGAGGAGGCTTCCCAGGTATGTAAACTCCTTGACGTAATCCAGAGGGGTACCACCCACAGTGATTGGTGTGCGAGGTGTTGAGTTTATGCACATCACTTGAGTTTTGAAGGTGTTCATGTTTAGACCGATCTGTTTTGCAAATCTGTCAGTCCCGTCAGTCTTCTCTTGCAGGAGGGTTTGTTGTGGCGGAAAGAGGTGGATAAGAGGAATCAGAGGATCGTAACACAGGTGATGTCTTTATTCACAAGCACCCTTCTAACAACGTAGTCAGAGACATCTTCCAACATTACAGAGTGTGACATACCTTTTTATACTGAGGACAGGCTGTGTGTTTGTGTATGTGTTCGTGTGGCGTTCATCAGACTTTCAGGCTATCTTCCAAGTCCAGAAAGGAATGGGACATTTCCTGAACATGCTTATCTTGGACCTTGGCTGTCTGTACGTGGGTGTCTCTATACTGTGTGTGTGTGTGTGTGTGTGTGTGTGTGTGTGTGTGTGTGTGTGTGTGTGTGTGTGTGTGTATGTATGGTGTACTTTGTTTTCCCAGATGTCTCCAGTTTTTGTTTGGTGAGCTGACATGTTCAGCATCAGTACTGGTCATAGTGATGAGACTTAACTCTCATTCTCCTACAGGTGTGAATGGTGGAAAGAACAGGAAGGTCATTAGCATAATCAAGGTCTTCTAGCTGGGTGAAGAGAGTCCACTGGATACCTCTTGACTTGTCTGAGGTGGTCTTTCCCATGGTCCTGTCTATGGCAATCAGGAAGAGTATTGGGGAGATGATACAACCTTGGCGTACACCAGATTCTACAGGGAACCATTCAGTGAGGTTGACAATGACACTGCACTCGAATTTATGATAGAACATCTAAATCAGTGCAGTAATCTTTGGGGGAACGCCATATGATTGCACGATCTTCTACAAGGTGTCAGGATGCAAGCTGTCAAAAGCTTTCCTGAAGGCAACAAAGTGGATGTGCAATGGATTGTTCCCCTCCAGACATTGCTCAATTATATTCCTTATTGTGAAGATCTGGTCTGTGCTTCCTCTTCCTTTCCTGAAGCCTGCCTGTTCCTGCCTCAGTTTGGTGTCAATCTCCCGGTCAATTCTGCCCAGCAAGATTCTGCAGAAGACTTTAGATGGTATGGATAGCAATGTGATGCCTCGCCAGTTGTGACAGTTTTGTAGATTGCCTTTCTTCAGGACTTTGGCGATCAGACCTTAAGCTCAGTCTTCAGGAATTACGTTCTTGTCCCAGATGTTCCTGATGTTCCCTCCAGATGTTGAGGTCAGTGAGGAACTTGACTGAGGTGTTGATGTCAGCCTTCAGCATCTCAGCATCTCAGCATGAATGAAGTGAATTTCAGTGGCTTTTCTTTATTGCTTTAATGGCATTCCTGACCTCTGTTTCTGTTGGGGGGCTTGTGTTAGTTTCAGATGTGCTGTTTGCAGGTGTTGGGGTAGGAGGATCTTCTGGCTCTGGGCGGTTGAGGACTACACGGAAGTGCTGCACCCATCTTGCTGCCTGTTCTGTCTCTCTTAAGAGGTTGGTTCCCATCTTTGTCTTTTACAGAAGCCGTGTGTGATTTTACACACAGCACCTATTCCGCCTCTTGCAGCTGCCCGCTCTGCTTTGATAGCTATCATCTTAACAAAGGCCCTTCTTTCATTCCTTGTGCTCTTCTTGACCTCCTTGTCCTTGTTCTTATGGAATCTTGATCCTGTTTCTGGAGTCTAAGTGACTTTGTGTTCATCATCTTGGCCTTTAGTTGTTTCCATTGCTCAATTTTCTTCCAGGTATCAGGTGTCAGCCACTCTTTATCATTCTTTTGTCTGTAACCCAGGACTTTAGTAGCCATTTTGACATCGGTGTTTTTGAAGGTTTCCCATCTGGTGTTGATATCAGGGTCCTCATCAACTGGATCAGTCAGAGCACCAACAACACCAAAGTGGTTTCTCAGCTTCATCACAAACTCCTTGTTGGTATTTGAGCATTTCAGTTTCCTGATGCCAAGTTGTCTCCTGTGCGGACCTTTTTGTGTTATTTTCCGAAGTGTCAGCTTGATGATAGCCATCACCAGAGAGTGGCTGCTGTTGGCGTCCGCACCATGACAAACTCTGACATCTTTGACAGACCTGCGCCACTTCCTATTGATTCAGATGTGGTCAATCTGATTAGTTGTAAGACCATCAGGTGACTTCCAAATGAGTTTGTGGATGTCTTTATGGGGCAAGATAGTATCACCAACTATTAAGTTGTTTCCAAGGCAAGAGTTTAGAAGACGCTCACCATTGTTGTCCTCGCATCGCACCCATGCTTCCCTATAGCGCTGTCCCACTTGTTGTTATTGGCTCCAACCTTGGCGTTCACGTCACCTATAATTGACAGCATATCATGCAGAGGAACCTTGGATACTGCTCGCTGTAGCTCCTCATACCAGTCATTCATTTCCTCTTCCTCAGCCTCATTTGCTGGTGCATAGCATCGTATGATGGTGAGTTTGCAATGCCTGGAATTGAAGCAAGCTTCTGTCACTGACAGCTTCCCATTCTAACAAGGTTTTCGCCTTTGCCCTGGAGACTTTAAGAGCCATGCAGTATATGTGTTTGTCTTTGTGCCCTGAGTGGAGAATAACTGATCCATCCCTGATTGTTATGCGTCCAGAAGCAGTCCATCGACACTCGCTGATTCCCAAAATATCCAGCCTGTACCTTTTCATTTCATTGGCGACCTGGGCAAGTTTACATGTTTCATACATGGTGCGTACATTCCATGCTCCCAGGCGAATCTTTGTTTTGGGCCTGAGCAGACTCTCATTCACACTCTGACTTCCTGTTGAAGGCTTTCATCAAGGGTGGTCCTACTGCTGAGGTGGCTACTTTGGAGTCAACTGAGGAGCCCATGGTGGTGTTTCAAGCAGTTACCAGAGTTTTTGTTATGTATATATTGTTTTATGGGTTGGAGTTGTCAGCCCCATGCCCAACCCCCAACCTGGAGGGCCAGGTGCTGCTTTTTGTCTGGCCTCTACTCCAGAAACCTGTCTGGTAGGCTGGTTGAACCTCCCGAGGGTGTGAACCCCCTCCAGCATAGCCCTCAGAGTCCAATCGTTTCAGACAATTACACAAAATGACGATGGCCTTTTTTTTTAACAACATTTATGTTGGATAGCCCTCTTTGTGGAGCCCTCTATAACAAAAAAATTGAACAACTGTTTTCTCATTGCAAGTGGTTTTTGATCAAAGTTCAAATATAGTGAAAGTTTTTCCATGATTCATGTAATTCTGTGTGATCAATATCTTTATCTTGAAACCCTGTATAGATTCCATCTGGTTCTGGGTAGACATTTCTTATTTTGCTTACGATACATGATGGAATTACCCTGTAGGTTCTTCACCCCAGCCTGCCATGCATCCATCATGTGGACTGACAGTATGAAGCATATCTGCAAGACCTACAATCAGAATTTTCGAAGCTATGTAGGAATCACTTTTTTTAAAATAAATGATGAATTCATACAGTTCAAGTAAACTTCATTTCATCACTTGCAATGCACATTACATGCGCATGTAACCGCTGTAAGGACATTTTTTTTAATATCAAATAGTGTTTCCTTATGTTTGAACTGTAATTAGACTTTGTGTTGCTTTTATGTTTGCACATCGTTTGAACTTTGGGGTCAAGTGACATTTAAGTTTGAGACACTCGTATGTCTGGAAAACGCCCAGCGTCAGAATTCCTTTTTTTTTTTTTTTTCCTGTTTTAACCTTAAAAGGAAATCATAAGGGTGTGTGGGTGTTAATCTAAATATATAGATAATATAAATACTCTGTCTACTTACTTTACACCTGAGCACTTAAACTACTCATTTTGGTAAATGCGAAAATAATTCTAATCCATCATAAACGTAATGTTATGTTGTAATAAGATATTTTTAATATAATGCAAAGTTGGAATTTCACACTCCCTCACAATTTAATCAATCTTACACTTAATTTAGTAATTTTTAGGTATTTTTTAAAAACATTTTACCGCATGCCAAACATAATGGAAAAGGTAATGTGGCATGATCATCCACTGATAAATTGACTTGCCTGCAGGTGACCTGATTCCTATTTGGTAGGTAAGCAGTCTGGGTCATGGAGGACAGCCCACAGAACGTCATGCATCCAAGTTCTCGTGTGCTGTGATGCAAGGGAAATCTGTAACTATGGATGAACTCATCAGCATCAAATACAGTCGTTTGTTATCCTCATAGTGTATAAACACATATGAGGATAACACATATAATAACTGAGATTCTTCGTGATGGCATTCATCATTTAATCGAAGGAGAGGTTAGATTTGCTCACACACCAGGCCGACTCTTGCCTCTTGGCTTCTTTGTTGGTCTGCATTTGAAGCTCATATTGTGACTTTTGTCTTCAGCGTTATCCTCCTGGCTCACGTCTCCCTCACAGATGACATAGTGTTGCACTAAGATCCGTTGAGATTTTAGTCACGTTTTTTATGTAGCTGGTACAAATATTGGTCAACTAGGACAGTGAGGTCTCGGTACCCGGGATCTTTTTAAGAACTCTGCACAAACAACAGTGAAATTGTTAGGAATATACTGTTACATTTCCAGCTTATAGGACCTTATTAATGTCCATACATTTTCTTTTGATCATTTCCACGTTAACGTGCGTGAATGATTGAGAACTCGTTGTGTTTTCTGGTCTACACCGACCCCGAGTTTCGTTTGCCCTTAGTTTTGAATGAGTTCTGTTTTGCCGCCAAATATTTGTGCATTTTGTTGTTGTTGTTGTTGTTGTTGTTCATTCGCCGATTGCTTTATTTATATTAACCACTTGGACGTTTACTGATTTAATTTTCGGGTCACGTGACTAACCTTTCTACACAGGAATGCTCAAAAAAAGGAACAAAAAAAACCCCACTTCGTTGTGCGGGAATTTTCTTTTTTCCCTGCTAGATTTTGAACAGCAAACAAACAATCAAAGGGTATGGAGACCCCAAGTGGGTTGTGTATTTAATCTTAAATTACCCTCTATTTAAGGAAAGACAGTACTGCGCCCTTTAAAAACTATTAAAAAAAAACATGCGGGTTGTTGAATTTGATAGAAATGTCCACATTGGTTACAATTGTTGTTAAACCAAATGCTGCCAGTATCTTTTATGATAACTGGGATTTTAAGGCAATTGATGGATTGGGGCACTGGACTCGGGTACCTTTATTTTGAAGGTGTGAACTGGTTTCTACAACCGAGTTCGTGTATTTCCGGTAACTTCACTCGCGTGCGTGCATCACATCGCGCCTTTCCTGGACGCACTTTTGCACTTTTCCACATTTCCACCAGCCTTGGCGGTGCTGCGGGCATAACTGCTGAGTCTCTGGGGGAAAAAATTGGTAAGGAGGTGCTTTGTTGGTGTTGTCAAAAGCCGTGGCCGTGGCCGTGCGTGGAAAGGGGGAAGAGGAGATGTTGCCCCAACTAGCATAACTCAGTGGTGAAGGAAGCTAACCGTTAGCTTGTTTGCAGCCTCTTAAGCTAAAACAAGCACGTTAAAAGTGTCGGACCAGAGTACAAAGCGGGACAAACCTCCCGCTCCACGGAAAGCCTCACTTTCTGCTCGTATTTGCATGCAGAATAAATCACCACTGAAGATGGCCATGAAACAGTAGTTCTGAAAACTTGATATCCTCGCTTGAAGCCAGCCAGTGAGCCACAGTTTAACGAGGCAGTTCCAAAATAAAGGAACGAGTCACCTGATGTTAAAAAGATGAGGGATTTTTTTTGTATCTGTATTGATTCACAAGATGTTTTGTACATTTCTCTCTCTCTCTCTTTCAGGTAGAGAGAAGACTGAAGCTGGAATCCGGTGACCACCAGGATCTTCAGGATGGGAGCAGGGCCGCCAGCACCAAGATGCCCACCACATCAATGCTCTGCAGAGGAGAGAGTAATGTCATTTCATGGCTTTGTACTAAGGGTGGGTGATATGGTATAAAATTAGGGATGCCATAATCAGGTTGTTTTTTGTTGCCCCTCCTCTTGATCCAAGTCAGTTAGCTGTGGGTATTGGCTGATACGGAATCCAGAGCTTATATGTCTTCCCCCTCTTTAAGTACATTAGTTTTTAAAATCAACCAAATTTATATGCCTGATGATTGAAAAGCTCTGTTTCCTCCAATCCAAGACTGCTATTGGATGTAAATAATGAAGTAAATCAACATTCAATAGTCCAACTCAAAGATTCTTCATCTGATCTCTTAAAAAAGCGGCAAATTCTTATATTTAAGTCCAATGTTTGAAATTGAAGAAGAGAAAAATTTGGATTGTCAAGAGTGATTACTCGATTCATTGTAGCTGCTCCTTTCCTTTTAAAGGAAAGAAGGGAACAACTCATTCCATATTATGTATTGTACATCAAGAAGTAGGCTTTCGTGGCTCCTAAGGCCCCTTTGTGCTGTGAAAAAAAGGCCTTTTTGATATTTTTCTTTTTAATCTATTAGCAGTTAAGAGGTGGGCGATATCTCGATTTAAAACTGTATAAATATAGCCCCGCCCCCACCCTCCCTCTCTTTTTGTGTTAAGAGTAGGATTGGTAATATGGAAATAACAATAGATGAGTACTGTAGGTTTCAGATTGTCAAGCCTGTCTCATGTCTCCAGGTCCCGCCACCAGTCCCGTAGAGGGCAAGACTGAGAAAACACGCGTTGACTCGTCGCTCGGTGTCTTGACCTTGAAGTTTGCAGACATGATCCGGCGCTCCAACGACGGGGTGGTGGACCTAAACGCAGTTGCCCAGGAGCTCAATACTTCCAAGAGACGCATCTATGATGTCACCAACGTCCTTGAGGGGATCAAACTCCTCAAAAAGAAGTCTAAAAACCTTGTAGAGTGGCAGTGAGTTGTTTGTCTGTTTATTGCTAAATAAGTTTCTTCATTCGTGCATGTTTGAAGCAGTTTTAGAATGTCCTATGATTTCTCGCTGCTCTGTATGTGTACACAGGGGCACTAAAATGGTTGTAAACTTTCGTCAAGAGCTTGAAGATCTCAGTGAAAAAGAGAGGAGGCTGGATGAGCTGATCCAAAGCTGCTTGTGGCAGATTCATGACTTGTGTGAGGATCGCCGCAGTTGGAGATATCCTTTATTTCGCCCTTTTGCCCTGGTCTTATTGTGTAGTTGTGCGCCCCAGTCAGCCGCTGAAGGCAGCACGCGCCCGCAGTGTCTGGTGTGATGCGTCTCAGGACCATTCTTAGATTGCAGGTAAGTTTCTCTCTGGCTAATTCTGAAAGATGCGTGTTATGAGTTGCTTCTAGAATGCAAACAAGCAGCTTGTCGACATTTTGGTCTGAGTTGGCGCTAGTCAGTCACCGCAGCTGTAGTCACCTGCTATAGCTTGCTCGCCTGACGAATCAACCAGGGAAGGTGCTGAGGCCAGGACGAAGGGTTGGTGCTTGTGTGAGGATCGGCCCTGGGACACAAATCAGCCCAATTATTGTGTTCATGACTATTGTACAATAAGTTGATTATAGTTACTGTGGTGACAGAGCTGAATATTTTCAGTTATATATCAGCAGTTTTTCACCACCTGAAGTTGTTGTAGGATGTTTGAGGCAGTAGTGTCAACCCTCACAGGCTGCAGGTTGCGTGGATTGATGGCCGGTCCGTGTTCCTCTGGTGTTGAGTGTATCCGTTACTCTACTCAAACACACTCAAGTGGTTTTCCTTGACTTCTGTGTTTTTACATTTGCCTATTTGACCTATGAGGATGTCCAAAAGATTCCCAGCTTGAGAGAACAGACTGTGCTTGTGATCCAAGCCCCTGCAGAGACAAAGCTGGAGGTGCCCCATCCAGAAGATGTAGGTTCCAACATGTTCATTGATCCTCTTTGTAAAAATTAAAATGACCCAAATCAAGACTGAGTTTTCGGTAAGTGTTGTTACTCATCTTGTGTTCAGAGCCTCCAGCTCCACCTCAGCAGTACTCAGGGGCCTATTGAAGTGTTCCTTTGCCATGATGACCCCACCCTTATGGATGCCACAGATGGCTCCGTGACAAGTGATGCCAGTGACAGCCACTCCATCTCATCCACCAATGGGACCGGCTCGAAAGGCTCCTTACCTTCTTTGTCATTTGTACACAAGTCTTCCAAAGGTGAGTCTTGTTGGTGGGAACCCCACAGGGTCTTCATCCAGAATGATGCTTTGTTGTAAAATCTTTGGCAGGTTTTTTTCTAGTTGACCTGTCTGAGGCATGATGACGTGTGGCTGAATGAAAAAATGTACCGGCCAAAAAAAAAGTCATGTCAGCACAAGCTTACTGATCCTGCCATGGGACCTCTAATGCAGCGGTGCACGAGCAAGCAAATACGAGTTTGGAGACCAGCGTGTTTGTGCACCGATAGGAGGGGAACAGCAGCAGTGAGCGTGGACAGACTGACGGCTGAAATGATCCGTGTATCATTCCTTCAGTCGTTTTTCGAAACAAAACAAACTAAAAAAAGTAAATAATGACTGGTTTTCTGAATATTCGGTACCAAAATAAAAACAAAAACAAAAAATGGCTTGAATTTCCGATTTTGGGCAGAAAACGAAATTGGAAAAAAGAGGTAACAGGCGTTTCATCGCTTCAGATATTCTTCTTCGTCTTCCCGTGAGTCCTTTCGGTTCTTTTTTTTTTATTTTGATTTTGGGAAGGGATATTGAGAAAATGAGTCATTATTTTGTTGTTTTTTAAAACTTTGTTTTATTTTGAAAAAAACGACTGAACGAATAACACGGATTTAAAATACACCAAGTTCATCTGCAACATTTCAGAATTATTCAGAAAAGGTTCTCACAGCCAGCCAGTGAACGTGCTGAAAGTCTGTCGTGCAGTTGCCGTCCCCCGTGAGGAGTTTGGCCGCGTGACTTTAGTTTCCTGTTCGATGCCATGTTTTGGTTGCTGGCTCACTGTTGTGATGTGTTTGTAGGCTTGCGTACAAATGCTCTCCTGTTATCTTTCCAGACAACATGAACCAAACTGCCAGTTCGCTTTGCGATGTCACACAACGCTCGTCACCCGTGACCCCTGCCCCCCCACTGAACACATCCCTCACCTCCACCCAACCCCCCTCTGAAGACCAACTGAGCTTTGTCTCCCTCAACCCTTCTCTGGCTCTCTCTCTTGAAGGAGAGAAGTATGTCCTGAACCTGGATGAGGATGAGGGCATCACTGACCTGTTCTCCTCCGCTGACCTGGAGCATGAACCTCTGGATGCACCCCCTCTCTGAAGCAAGGATGTGTTACAAGAACAAAGGGCTTTTTTGACCTCCTGATAAACAGATCTTTTTATTGTTGTTTTCACCTCTCCCGGACAAACTGACCGGATTTACTGGCGGTCGGTACCTAAAAGCATCACATCTTCACACGTTATCCATCCGAGAGTCCTGATGGGAATGAAGTTTCCTGTTCCGTTCCCGGAGTCACGGGGTCTGAAACCTTGGCTTATTCCAGAAACAACAATGTGTCAGTAACACCACAACAGCTTTTATTAGAATGACTGTATGGATTGAATCACAAAGCAACTGTCTTGACAGAGCCGGGAGATTCAGACACCCACTCATCCTCTCTGTTTGTCTTGGACTTCTGGGAAGAGGCACAGATGATGTCTGTTCCCACTACAAATGTGTGATTAATAATACAGTATCTTACCGTCCCTTCATCTTGAGGGTGGACCATCAGATCGTGTGCCTCATTACAGAGGGTGAGTCATCACCTTGCACAGATATGCAAAACCTGTCTTGTCCTGATGCTGCTTCCTATTTCCAGCTCCTTGCTGTGTGTCTGAAGCCAGTTTAGGTCACACAGTTTCTAGTAACTTTCACTGGAAGTGCAATTTTGTACATTCAAGAAACGGTTGATTCCGTGTTGGCCCCTGAGGACAAAATGGATATAGAAGAAAAATGAATGTACTCATCTCACTCCAAAATTGCAAACACACACAAAAGCTAGAATGCAACAAAACTACCTTTCATTTGTGCTCACTTTGTTGCTGTCTGCGTTGCTTTTCCATTTCGAGGGCATTTGCTTCTCATTTAAGCTTTTGCATGCATTTTGTCCTTGAGGGCTACTGAGATTCAATCCAAACCTTAAAGACTTTCTCTACAATGCTTTCTCTAAAATATTGTGGCAATGCATCTTCATTATACTCCAGGGGAAAATGTAGCTCTCGTAGAGTTTCTGGAGGTGCCAGACACCTCAGCAGAGTCGTTTTCTCAGATGCTAACAGCCCATCTTCCCACTACTCAGAGGCATGGAAATGCCTGGTGACAACCACTGAAAGTGTCAACTTGAATTTTCTCTGCAGTGCCGCACAACTCCTGCATACAAATATTGGTCTCAAGTCGCAGAAAAATGTTAAGAGTGGCAGTTTGTGCCTGGAAACATTTTGAGGACATAGAAGTGTGAGCAGACATTTTTCTCATTAAACGGGGGATGAAATCATTAATATTTGTCCACTCCCTGATGCTGTTGTAGTTGGTTAACTTGCATGTTCCACCATGCATTTCAGATGAGTTGAAACTGAACTTTAAGTTTATTAGCCAGAATAGAAGATCGACACCCTTCTCTGTGCTGCGTTAGGGAACGTAGACCCTCTTGTTAGCTTAGCACAATGAGTGTTAGTGGATGGGAGGTGTTGGCGTACCTCTGACAGAAGACATCAAATTGATCAGGTTTCACTTTGCTGGTCCTAAAATAGTCCTCGTCCTTTCTTACTGAGTTGGCCCTAAACAGTAGTAGCAGTCGCGCTTGGAGCCTTGAACAAATGTTTTGATTTGCAAGCTGAAGCACCAGTGGGATGCTTGAGGTTATGCATGAAATTTGAATCCATTTCTGGCCTGATTTTTAAGCCGCACAACTCCTTTTGAAGTCTGACCTAATTTGAACTTCACTGTGGGCTGTTGGCATTGCAGGGTACAGGGGGCGCAAGTTGCGGTCGTGGCCCGGTAAGCAGCTTGAGTTGAGCAGAATTTCAAAGGTCAGAAATATTGGTTGGCCAGTGGAAGCAGAATCAGGAGTCGTCTCCTGGCTGGAGGGCATTTTCTCATTATGTTACGTGGCAGACCGCGTCTCAAAGTGCCTCAGCAACAGGCCACGTCAGAGGGGCCGAGTTGACTGCTGGGGCAAAAGAATGGACGTCCATTTGTTGTCTTTGTCCCCTCATCACAACAGATATGAAGGAGAGATACTGGCTTCATCAGCTGCATTCAACTTACAATCAATTTATATCGAATAATAATTCATGCTCTTCCTCTTCTATGCGTAAAAGAACTCCCTCTGAGACTCCAAGGCTTGACTGACAGTTGTCATCAGCCAGCACGGTCCCGTGGTTGCTCACAGCTACGGTGGGAGCGCTCGTGCCACGACATGATGATGGACCCAAAGTGTGAGAGCACGAGAATCGTGAGCTTTGATCTACATTTCTAAAACTGAACACGGAGGAGAGAAGGGTGTCGATCATCTGGTCTGGACAACAGGCGTATTTCCGTAAATGTTGGCGTGTTCCTTTCGTGTGGGAGACAGGTGGTGGTGTTTATCTGCTGTTGGGATCCTGTGACTGTACCAGATGATTACTTACTTGACAGCCACTAGTTGTTGTTTTTTTAATCGCTCAACTCAGAAAGTTTGCCTTATTGACAATTTCTACCTTGAAGGATTTTTTGTTGTTGTGCAACTTCTTGCTTCTTGTTTTCAAGAAAAGTACACAGCCAAACAATGGAGACCGGCCATGAGCTCACACTGTCGCGTAGTTGCTCATGTCGCTGTGCTTCTGCCAACGTGTCGTTTTAAATTTGGTTTTCCAAAGAAAAAAGTAGAATTATTTCTGTGGTAATGCACGATTAACCAGTTGTTGGTGTTATCTTCATTATTAAGGGTAGTCATGATGCCAATTTTAATAAAAGAAAAGGCCTCTGAAAGTGTGTGTTTCAGTGGGAGCTCTCGTCAGCTTTGCTCCTCTCACTAATGCAGCGTGAATGGACCGTTTGCTCCAACCGTATGTGGCTAAAGGAGACAGTCTGACTCAGGTGGTACGTGGATGTGGGCCTACCTTGCTGTATTTCATAGAAATGGTACATTTTGACGCATGCCCATCAAAACTATTGACACTTGTTACTTAATATGACAAGAAAAATAAAGGAATCCACATCAGGAAGCGTTGCAATTACTGTCAAATATTTACTTTAATAGGCCAATGGAACACAGATGGACTTCTTCATTTCACAACGCTGATGGCTGGTGATATAAAGCTGGATGTATGATGTATGTTTGCCCCCCACAAGTACAAAGTTTGCCTCAAGAGTCCTGCTGTAACATACAAGATGCAAATGATTTCAAACTGCATGTTGAGAGGCAGCAGTGGGACCGGTCTTTGCTCACTGGCCATCGACATGGAGAGCACAGAAATTGTGTTTTCTTCCCTTTGGTTCAATTTGGCCTCAAATCCAAATAAAAAACTGGATTTTACGCAGGTTTACTGAGCCAAGCACTTTTCAGCCACATCTCACCTGCAGTGGCACCTAGTAAACTATGGTTCTATATATCAGGAGACACTAGGAGGCAGTGTGATCCCAAGCTGTCCCTGCTACATCCTCACAGAGCTCTGATGTTTTCTAGCTGAGTGTCACCAGTCTCCTAAACCTGAGCCCACACATGGGATTAAACTAGACAACTTCACCTCCTCATCCCTGTGAGCTGATTTCAGCATCATCACTGGAGCTCTTACTAAACTGACATGAGCAGATGACATGAAATCTGACTTAATATTTCAAGCATCAGAGTTGATTACCGTTACAATTAGGTGACTAAGTCGGGTATATCTTTATACCTTGTGGTGTTAATCATGAAGCTAGAGACGGAAGTGTTTGGAAATAAAACAGTTGGAATTTTATGTCCTCAGGTGCACCTGAGAACCTTTCCTTCAGGACATCTACTTCAAACAGCTTTGAAAGTAGAATTTGATTTTTAATTTAATTTGTTTCGCTAAAAAAATATTAGATTGTTCACTACTATTGGACAGTATCAATGTTATTTAGAAATAAATTGATCACATTCAGCACACATGCATTAAAAAATGTACTGTGAGTCATTATTTTCCCCTTACACGTACACAAAAACTGTCAAACTTTCTCTTCCATCCATCCGGTAAAGAAGCCAACCATCCCTGCTTCTTTGTCTGAGCTGGAGCATCTTATAAAAAAACACACCAGCTCCCTCAACATGATGATGTAATCCATCAGGAGCCTGCTGCCTCCTGACCGGTCCATAGATGGCAGTGTCGTACCCCAAATCCCACATAAACCCAGTCAACCCAGTTCCCCACAAACAAGTAGCGCACACACTTTGGAGTTCATGGAGAGTTACTGGATCACTGCTGTTATTGATTCATGTGTGTTTCTTTCAGTTTTTTTTTTCTTGTCCTCTCTGTGCCACAAAGATTTGCACATGAAAAAAAAAACGTGAATATTGAATTGGGTCATATTGAATTAAGCCTGACGTCAGCCCCCCCCCCCCCCCCCCCCCCCCCATCTCAAGAGAGCACACTTAAAGATCAGTCAATAAAGCTGTCAATCAGCTGATCAATCACTCAATGCGGGTTCATTTTTAGAGTGCTTTCCCTCGTCACCTATGAGCAAATGACGTGAACTGGAGGGTTTTAAACCACTGGACAAAATACACAGATGGCTGGGCTTAGAAGATGGCATAGGACTAAGTCAGCCCCTCATGGGGTTTCGGAATGACATGGAGCGAGTGCAATCCACTCTGAAAGTGTAGGATGATAGCCACGTCCAGCTGTCCGCCGCTCCTCCAACACGTAGCGCTCGTATCAGTGCGACGTGCTCTGCAGCCTGGCTGTTGTTTTGACTGCTGCAATGCACAGAGGCGGGAGTGAAACAGAGCAAAAATGAGAGAGGGTTAAAGAGGGAGCATGGAAGTAAGAGAGAGAACCTACTACTCACCGCTCATTGGCTACCGAGAGCACGCCGTCTTTTTGCGTACCTCGCACTGGGCCAATCGGCTGCCTCTGCAATATTTTGGGTTTATGAATGAAATGGAATAGTGAGAGAGCAGGACAGGAGTAGTTTGATTCATCAGGCGAAGCTCATGGTGTGCTGAGTGTATCAGAGACGCGTGCACTTGTTTGCTGTGCAGACTTCAAGGGCCTCTGGACACACGTGCCCTGATCCACATATGACCATGACAGTCCTGAACGAGAGCCAGAAATGTGCTTGCTGAAGTCTCTCTAATTGGTCGAAAAGGGAGGGATGGAAAATGTAAACGCGTTGGCCCAGACGTGTAACAAACATGGGACTGAGGTCTGGATTGGAAAGAGCATAATGCAGGTTCTATTTTTTATGAGCGTTTTACTTGACCTCGTCCATATGACCATTTATAAAGTCAAGGCAGGATTTCATATTTCTAAAAACAACTGGGCAAAAATGCAGAGGAAAACTTTTCTTTTTCTATGGGCTTTTATTTTGTTAAGTAATTTATGACACCAAGGGATGACTGCACTGCCACTCCCCTATTCGGTGCCTTGCGCAGAGTAGGTTGGTAATCTGTCAGACAGGTGGCTTAGTAGTCAGTCAGTTAGTATTCGGTTAATATTAGTCACTATAGTCAGTCATAGTCAATCGCTGTGACTTGGCAGTCCCTGCTGTTGAGTAGAACCATGTGGAGGTTTACGCTGGGTCACTTCTAACATGAGAGGTGTGGGCTGGTGGGGAATTTTGGGTTGAATGTTACATGTCTACACGCCCACATTCAAATGTACGTAAACAGTCGTGGTACTCCAGCAGCAGTGACGCCGACAGGAGATTAAACCATCGATCACGAGTCCAAACTCACAGCAATGAGGCAAATAAAAAAAAATCCTCGTCCTGGTCTGTTCCTGCTTTCTTGGACTGCCTGGCAAAATCAGGAGGTTGTGGACATCTAATGCACGTGCATCTTTATTTACAAACTTAGGGAAACTAGCATTGGTGTCAATATCCTGCTCCAGAGCAATTTTCTCCCTCTATGTCACAGCTTTGGCTCCAAGATTCCAAAATAAAGCACAAAAAAATGACCTCAGAAGTATAAGTATGATCATCTAGCTCACACGTTATATTCCTACTCGCTGATGGACTGGACCCCAACCCGCAGCACCCTCTTTAAGCAGAAATCTAAGTCAGTCCTCCCTCTGTAATATTGCCTCTCCTTTTGTTTCCATCTGAACAAATTCCACACGTGACCACCCCATAATCCTGTGTTTTGGTTCACGTCTGGGGTTGGATCAGGGTTTGGTTTGTGTGTTATCACTGCAATCAACCCCAATAAAGTTTGCTTGAAAACAGGCGGAGACTGCTGGGGAGAGGTGGTCCCGGAACAGTTGTTTTGGTCTGCGCCAGAGTACAATTATTACTCTCACATGCACCTAAATGAACCACACCAGTGGTGGAACCACCAGGGTTTGATTAAAAGGGTGTCTCGGTGGTTTGCAATGTTGCCTCACTTTAAGAAAGTCCCTGGTTCGAGGAACTTCCATTCCCGGTCCTCTCTGTGTCGCTTGTGTAGTTTGCTTGTCGGTCAGGGTTTTTGCTCCTGACTCAGGCCCTCCCCAGAAAAATCTGGAGATGTGGCTACTCCTCATTCCGGACTTCTGACTTCTTCACTAAACACTGGAATGCCTTGAGAAGGCTAACTTCAGAAGGTATGTCATGTTGTGATTCGCAGCATTCTCATTTGTAGCGTGCCGTCTGTGCGCTAATGGTGCTCAGCACTTTGCAATGTTGACTCACTCACTCACTGATGGAGGGCCAGGAGGAAAAGTAAAAGTTTTCGACCACTTTAAGCACTTAGGTTGGATTATTGAATCAAAAATTGACTCAAAGATGAATTAGCTTTTTGTTATATCTGGTCTGGCCCTGTATCTATTGTTCCCTGTCCTTGTTTCAAATAAACCCTAACCAATGGTCAGCATTTTCTGAGGGACACCTCGAGATGGTGAAGGAAGGAAACAATACGAAGTTTGTTTCGTGCCTACCTGATCTACCTGTCACACCGTCCATCTTTTAACCCTTGTCACTGTTAAAAAAAAAAACACCACCTCCACCTCTTGATAATGGGTGAAGGTGAGAAGCTCAGGGGGGAATAGATGAGAGGTGTTGTCGCATGCTAGAGGAATGTGTTCTGCCTGTGTAGACAGCTGCATTGGTACAAACTGAAGCACTCTTTTTCCTTCAGACACACACTTAAAGCCTGCATGGGGAAGATGGGGACACTAGAGCAGTGTTTGCCTGAGCTTTGGGGATTTCAGCGATTGTTAGTTGTCCTCATATAACCCTGGAGGTGGGAGTTCGGGGATTGAATGCATTATTTGAATATGTAAAGACGGAGTGTTGGCGCTCCAACAGTAGTTCTCTGAGTCAGTGTCCCTGTGGGTTGGTCAAGGCCACATGGCATCACTGGTTCTAGTTCAGGATGTTTGTCATGTGTCATCATCCTTGTTATTTCCCTGGATTGACTGCCTGTCTTAACTATCAAACTGTCATGGAGGCAAATCATCCTCATCAGCATCCACCCTCAAATTTCATGGATTTGTTGCTAACTATCCAAAAAAACAAGCAGTAAAAATCGGTACTGTTTAGTATCAGTAGCACTCAGCTTGATGTGAAATACCTGCAATGATTTCCAGGAAGCCCACAAATTGCAAGACGTCTGATAAAAGTAATGCAAATAAAACAGTAAAGGCTTCATGGACTATTTTAGAGGACGATACACGCTAACAGAAAACAACTTCAAAGAGAAAAACACCATACCTTCCTTATTTTGTATTTTCCTCCCAAAGCATATCTTATCACTGCTGCTGACACACTGGAAAGATACTTGAGGTCCCCTCAGGCCAATGTTCGAGAATTTTCTCTTTCAAGCACGTGTGATAAAGTACAGTAAAGAACGAGTTATGTGAGGTAAAGTCTGTGACTCATTCTTTAGTTGTGATACTCCTGAGAGGGGTGTCCTCAAACTGAGGGCCAGCAGGCTTAAAAAACTCCTCCCACTAAAGAAGCATTTCACGGGATTGGCTATGATGTTTCCTCGAACTGACCAGTGTGCAACTGCACTTGAAGTGCAATTCAGGCAAAAGAACAGGCTTGTGTTTTTGGATATTGCAATGCACTTAGAAAAAGATTTCATCTCAAACTAGAGAGGAGTTTGAGGCCAGGAGGCTACATAGACTCTCAATATGAATGCAGTATCATCAAAAGGGTTGATCAGAATTCTTCAGTACAGCTGGAAAGATGATGCATCATCAAGGAATGTGTTTAAAAATTGCCACTGACCTCAAAGAGTGGTTCCAGAATCACCACTGTGTACCCCTCTACCTCCACAGATGCTGCCAGCAGCACTAGTGGCTTGGCTAGCACTGCTAATTTTAATGCTAGCTCTGTCAGACATACCAGGACCAGATGGTTTTGACAGACAGGACTCAGTCTTTGGATGTGATGCGTCCACTGACAGTTCCTGTTGCTCCCCCTTGTGGGTCAAGGTTGTTTCAACCGCTTATTCATATTAGGGCAAGTCAGGCAAAATATAGTCGCTAAAGAACCTTATTTTGTCGAACTGAGGAAGAAGTAACTTAGTTCTACTGGGTGCACATCCCCAGAAGACTCAGTGGAGGAGAGGGAGCGGGTCTTCACAATATGTGGGTCGGAAAAACATAAAAAAAAAACAAAACCTGGTCTGTGTGTGATGGAGGATTTTGAGAGGATATGACAGACTTGTTTAGCGCACTTCCTGATGACCCTGGAGGTACATGTACTCCAGTTTGGCAGTCATAGACCTACAACAATCTTCAGGAATTTGGTTCGCATCGCCTCCATCAGGTCTTCTTCTATCCACTGAATTGAATCATCATCCATGAATTTGTTCAGAGTGACTTGAGATACCCTGCTGTAAAACCAACAAACAGACATACTGATGATCACATTAGCTCTTTGGCAAAGGTAGTAAAATATTTAGTGAGTAAAACTTTGTGCTTCAAATGAAAAGGAGGCTTTTGGTGTGCACAGGAAAGGAGCGCCGCACTAGCATCTTTGAAAAAGAAGCTGTGGTTTGTTACTTTCCACCCGTGTGAATGGGTGAGCGAGGCTGGCGAGGGATCAATGAGCCGCTCCTGTCTGCAGGAATCTATACTGTAGCCCCTGGTATGAACTGAGCATTAGAGAAAGTGATTTTCCTCTGTCACACGGTTCAAAGGGTTGACCTCTTCATGGGGAGCTATGGCTTCAGATACACCCCCTGTCAAGTGGTCCAATTGCCACATTTATATGTGGGCTTCATAGGGCTCAATGTCAGGAGTGAAAGTTGGAGGCGGTGTGCCGGATGATGTAGGAGTTGGCTGGATCATCCACAGCTGGGCCCTGGCTTTGGTAAATGTGGAGAGGTTGGAATGTAGCATCTACTTCCCTCTTGTTTCTGGTTTGAGGTTTGTATTTTTCCCCTCATGAACCAACGGCATGGTGTGGGTGTATAGTGCCTCAGCTGTTGTGATGACAACACCGTGACCTGTAGTGAACCTTTCCCTGCCACTCCACCCCTCTCCACTGACTGTTTACTTTCTTTGGTGCCACTTGGATACATCAGATATTTGCATAGACAGAACCAGAAGTGAACCTGGACCTAAAGGCTCCTGCCCATAAGCCAATAGAGACAAAGACTGTCAGTTGCCATTTGCATGTAATTTGCATTGGATCCCCCGTGACTGTTTGCAATGTCAGGAGGCCAAATTAACCAGTGTTCCGTTTTAGCCACATTTGCATCTCATTTGCATTAAAGTTGCTTAACGAGGGTTACTTAGCTGACTGACCCCCGTGGAAACTCCTTACCTCGTGCGCAGAAGAGGCAGATAGTGAGATCGGCTAATTTCATTAAGGGAAACAGCCGTTTGACTAAGAGTGCCTTTGGATGTATTCATTATAAGGGACGAGGGCTTGCAAGCTGTTTGTAATCAGGCTGTTTTTGCATGCATATGGACATTGTGTCATATTTATTGTAAGGATGAAAGATTAGGCATGGAGAGGATAGCGGGCAGCATCAATCTCACTCAGCATCTTAGAGCATGCACATTAATCATCCCATCTACGGAAAATCATCCTCATCAGACTTGGGGCCGCGTGTGCACGTGTCGTGTTGATCAGTGGATGCAGGAATGGACAGAAGGAGAGTTAGTGGCTGACTGAGCAGAAGCACTGCAGCCAATGCTTCTTCATTGATCTGAGGGACCGGGGCTGGATGTTAGGCGGTGTTTTGCCCTGCTAATGTGTTCAGCACACTGAGCAGTTTCACACGTGGGCCAAATCACTTAAGTTCTGTCCTCCCAGGTTGACCGATACTCCTGTTTTCCTTCCCTCTTTCTCTTGTCTCCACCTCATTTTTGGATCGTTTTATTTATAGGAGGTAGGAAAGCTTCCACATATTAGATTTCATTAAAGAGAATCAACCCACAATACGCAGACATCATCCAGGGCAATATATCATCCACAGAAATTTCATCATGCTTGTTTGCTCTGAAAAGAAGTGGTACGGACTCAGAAGTCAGGCCCATTGTCCTGGAGGAATTGTCGCACCGTTGCTTCGTAGTGTTTTCTCTCAACTTTACCTCTAAGAATGTTACATCCAGGATGAAATGTGATGAAATCAATGTTTTGTTCCTGTTTGGTTGTTTTTCTCACAAATTTATTTAACACTTTCATCCATATTGTATACAGTCTTTGGCACTGCTCCAAGTCCTGTGGAGTGGTTTGATTAGGAAAATGGGAATCCTTTTTCTGTATATACATTAATCCCATCTATACTGGGGAATGAAAATGCCCTCGTTGGCTAAATCTGCCATTATTACCCCTGTAAGTAGACTAGCCAGCACTCACACTCTCATTACCAGTGTTTAAATGTTGAGTGAGGTGCTTAGCCATGAACGTGCGCTTGCATATGCCAGGGTGTACACACAAACACACACACACACACTCACTCACACACACACACACACACACACACAGACTGGAAGTCTAGTGGTGGCTCTAATGAGGGAGAAGGCCTTGAATGGTTCCTATGCTTTGATGCATTAAAGCTTAATAACCTGTCCTTTCAGCTCGCTCTAAAGAACATGCTCCAGAGCTGATAATTGGAAAGATATTTGCCTCTTTCTCTTGCTCTCTCTTGTCTCTTTTTTTCTAACGACTGCTGTCATTTCAGTTTGGTCTATTATTTGCTCTTAAAAGATGATTTTTTTTCCCCCCCCCTTTTTTTTTTTTTGCCAGTCACATGTTGGCTTTTTTCAAGAGCTTCGTTTATGGATGAAGTGAAAGTGGAATATTTGGTATATCTTTTGGTTAACCTGCGAACATCTGTCACGTTTTAGGAGTCCCACTGGAGCAGTTGTGCTGTTAAATATGTGGTTTAATCCCATTACCCCAAAAAACTGCTTGACAAAGAATTTAAGTAAAAAATCACCTGTACCACAACAAGATGGAAAACTTCAGGTCCCACAGAAACAAACTGTGGCCACTAATGATTAAAACTTGCAGCCCAAAGAAGCCCGACTGACCAATCAAGTGCCTCTTAAAGTGAAAACCTGGACTTATTCATGGAAAACTTTGGTTAAGCAAAACTTGTGTTGTGTTTAGTTCCTTTTGCCAGTTGTTCCATCTGGTAGGACAATATTGGACGCACCAAAGCAATTAGGATCCTGAAACCAAACAACAAAGCTACAAATAGGCTCTACTGGGAGAGAAATCCACGCGGGTAGATGAAAATGAAGGGGACGTTAACCAGACGGTGCAAGCACCCATGAATTTACAGAACTCATCGTTTGTATAAGGCCTATTTTACCAAACTTTTGGTGGAGCTGTGTACTATAGACAAAGGAAGAAACTGTTGAATTTGTGACAGGCCGGACATAGCACCACCTGGTGGCCACAGGAAATGACTTTTTTTTAACTTTTGTGTATTTCTCTCTGTTGCTGTTGCGAGGTGGTCAATTTTGATATTCATCGTGGCAAAGGAAACCACAGGAGCTGAGGACACGTACCAGCTGTGGTTATCAGAAGTAAGCCTGATGGAATTAAACCTAAATCGATTTACATCAAAATGTGTTGTCCCCAGGTGATGTACAGCAACATAATATATAATTGGCATGCTTGCTAGTGCCACCTAGTGCATGCAGGAAGTGATATTTGCAGCACAGTGCATGCATTAATGTGCTCCTTCAGGCAAAATCCATATATAATCATGTTGCACCTCTCTCTTATCTAATCAGGGCCACAGGACGACAGCGCCAAGGGCTGAAAGTTCACCTTGGCGGAGGTAAGTAGTGCACTCTGAATGCTTTCAGGTGGATTTCTTCGACAGGGACAATACATATAAGCTTTGCTACATCTGCATGTCTAATTTGCAGTTGTCCCTGGTTGGCCTTTTAAGGAATAAAACACACAACAATAA
This sequence comes from Aulostomus chinensis, assembly GCF_037954235.1. Lineage (NCBI taxonomy): Eukaryota > Metazoa > Chordata > Actinopteri > Syngnathiformes > Aulostomidae > Aulostomus > Aulostomus chinensis. The sequence continues at coordinate 21,592,730 of NC_141341.1, read as the reverse complement.
CTGAGTAAGAAAAGCAAATGGAAAATGGGAGATGTGTTTCTCAGTGTTCACAGGTTTGTGTTGCTGCATGAACAGAAAAGATCAAAGTTCCAATGTGTACGACGTGATAACAATAGAGGTGTGTCAGATGTAGATTAGAGACGTACGTGTAGATTATTACATGCATGTGATGGATGCCGACGTTGAGCTACTTCAGATGTTGCCAAGTGAGCCTCGAGCCATATGAAGTATGTGGGTTGAAAGATACCACAAGTGAGGAACACAACTGGAGAAAATCACAGGTTTTGCATGCAGTTTTGATATAAACTGAGAGATTAGTTGAGTGTAAAACATAAACCAGAGGTCACGAACCCAAGAGGACATTAGGCAGTTTAAAGGAAACTCGTGAGGTTACAGAAAGCAGCAGTTATTTTTAATTTTACAAGCTTGTCAAAGTAGGACAGATATAGAACATAATTCTAGACTAGTTTTAAAAGGTACATTAAGAGTGAGGCAACCCACCAAAGGTTCAAGGTAGCAACTGGAGGCCTTAGCTGAACTTAGAATGAGAACTTATTGAGGGTTATAAGGTGAACTGATGATATTTTAAGGCCTTAACACTTTGGTTGTCTGATGTCAGCTGAGAGGTTGTTTCTGAGCATTACAGGAAACGGCCTTCGAGCCTGCTGACTTCTGATGAACTCTGGGGATGTGAGGACACCCTGCGTCCTGAGAGTAGAGGATGGGACATAGAGAAACCAGCAGGGCCAAACCATTTATAGCTTAGTAAGTCATCAGAATCACCTGAAAGTCTAGGCAGCCAATGGGAGCTTAAACCAGAGTGATGTGGTTAGTTTCATGCTTTAGTTAAGATTATTTATGTGCTGGTGGTCCATGACAGACCAGAGAACAGAAGACTGCCATAACAAAAGCGTGAAGTAAGATGTCTGCACAGAAAAGACCTGTTTTAGCGATCATGACATTGGCAGGCCTGGCTCCAGACACTTACACAATAAGAAAGATGTGATCAGGTCATGGCGTGCATATCCTGCCAGGTTGCTGTTTTTGATGAACAAGATCTTATGAGTAGAAAGGGACTTAGATTTGTCCTGGTGTCCTTGAGCACTTTCCCAATGCGTGGTTGAATGTTTGGTTGGAGTCAAAGACGTTCGCTCTGATCAACAGTGATGGTGAAACCATCACATATTTTTTTGTCTCATTAAGAAAGCGCACCTATACTGTTGTTGCACAGTCAGAGTTGTGTAGCTGCGAACTTAGATTCTATTCTACTCTAAAATGAATAACTAAATAAATTTTAAAAAATATTCTACTCTACTCACCTGGGTGTTCACTTTAGGTTCTACTAAATAAAATCCAGCAGTATCTGGTAACTAGTAAGTTTTTGCCCCTGTTGCACCAGTTTGATTTTGAGTCTCCTCAGTAGAGCTTCAACAATGACTCAGTTCGTCAAATGGTCAATAGGATGAAAATGATCTGCCAACTTTTTTAATATTTGGTGACTCATGTCTTATTTTCAAGCAAAAATGTCAGATATTTGCTGGTTCAAGGCTTATAAATATCAGTATTTAAATTTTTTAAATTATTATTTATATTAGGAAATAAGGAGTTTTAGGTTTTAAAATGTAATGTTTGGCTCCAGGAAATGGTGATGAGCATCTTGGAAATTGTTTCAACATTTTACAGACCAAATGAATAATCAGAATTTGAATAAGCATTGATGCGTTTAAGAGTTGGTAAACAGATGTTATGAACAGTTTCTGCTGTTGTTTGTGGCTCTCTCATTTAGCCTCAAGCTAATTATATGCAGCTGGCTTTTCAGCATTGCTGAGTCAATAAGATGTGATGCAGGAGGAAGAAAAAAAAAAACCCTCTTCTGGAGATCAACCGTGAGTACTTTCAAGGCAAACTACTCTTTCTGGGTGATGTAACTATAAGATATCTTGGGTTTGTAGTCTCGAATTTTAACTTTCTTTTTGGAAAAGTCCCGCATCCTAAAGTAACACAACTTTGTTTCATCATGGCAGAGAATAGGTTGACATACAGTCGCCTTCCTTGGGGCTAAATGTTGCCACCAAAGCCTGAACGGCACAGTTCCACCAAGCTGCTCATACTCGCCAAAGACTAAACAACCTCAGGAATTGGTCATGAAAATAAACTAGTTCATGTAATTCGCCATGTCGACAACTCAGTGACCTCCCATCACTCCCCCCTCATATATATTCCATACCATGACCTGTATGTGTTACCTCCTAATGTTTATGCCTTCAGCTGTGTTCCTGGGACCGTTTGTGATGAGAGTTGAGGTTCATTCGTGCCAGTCAGCACACCCACACTGCACTGCTGGCTGTCTGATTCTCAGATGTAGGTTTGTGTGTGTGTCCCTATATGCTGTGGATTAGAATAAAGGGCAACTTTTCGTGTTGACGCCCTGAGCAGTGTCTGTATGGCTTGCAGTAAGTGCCTAATGTGTGGTCACAGTTGGAAGAGGCCTGTCCACATTGCTGTGTCGCCACAGGGCCGAGGACGACGGTTCAGCGCGGCTGCTTCTTTAATGCGCTCTGACCCAGAAACTAGCAGTCTGACCTCTTTAGCTTCTGCTTATAGAACCCCCCCCCCATATACACACACACACACACACACACACACACACACACACACTCACACATACAACCACACAGCTCCTCCTCTTGGCCTTCTGTCCTCTTGTGATGTGACGTTACACCCTCCTCCCATCCACTGTAAACTGTCACACTCAATCAGTCTTGGATGTTCAACAGTTTTTCCCCTCTTCCTTCTTGTAGGACCTTTCCTGCAACCCACATTTGGGTTTCTTTCTGCATGTTGATATTTTGATCCATCCATCCTCTTTTGTTAGTTTGATGATGGCTTTAACTTTTAACTTGTAAGGGACTCAGATCTGCTTGGGGTTCTGCAGAACCGATGACATCACATATAACATCATATATTATGATTGGCTGGACACGACTCTCAAATATCACGTTAAACAGGTCAAAATGCATACAGCTAATGATACATCCGATCAACTTCTAAGGTTTAGGTTTAAGGAGAGGCATTGCCAGTAAACACAGGAGCCCTTGCTCATCCAGTACCCACACCAGTATCACGTTCTCTTGCTGCAATAATTGTGCTTTATGATATTATTACCTCAACAGGCAGCTTTTACTGCCACAAATCCAGACTACTTTGTCCAGCTCCTCACGTGGTATCCCAAGGCATTCCCAGGCCAGCTGAGAGACATTGTCTCGCCAACGTATCCTGGGTCTTCCCTGAGGCCTCCTATCCTTGGAACATGCCCTGAACATCTCCCCAGGGAGGCATCTGGACCCCATCCCCGAACTGAAGATGGCACTGCACCCTTTTCTGGGCAAGAGCCATGGACTCGGACTTGGAGGTGCTTATTCTCATCCCGGCCGCCTCACACTTGGCTGCAAACCGATCCAGTGAGAGCTGAAGGCCATGGCCCAATGAAGCCGGCAGGACCACATCCCCTCAACACCCTGAACCCCCAAATAGACCTTACCAGGAAGGCTGAGAAGTGTGATCCCACAAATGTTGGAACACACCCTTCAGTCCCTGTTTTTAAAAAGAGGGACTACCATCCAGGTTCTGCCAATCCAGAGGCACCAACCCCCATGTCCAAGGTATGCTGCAGAGTCATATCAACCAAGACAGCTCCACTGCATCCAGTGCCTTGAGGAACTCTGGGCAGATCTCATCCACCTCTTGGGCTCTGCCACCGAAGAGCTTTTTGACCACCTCGGCCACCTCAGCCTCGGAGATAGGTTGGTCGTTATTGACAACCTGTGATGAGGACAGATTAGGTTCAAATCAGGGGGGCCATTCCTCCTGATCACGCCTCTCCAGGTCTCACTGTCGTTGCCAATGTGAGCATTGAAGTCCCCCAGCAGAATAAGGGAATCCCCAGAGGGAGTACTGGAGAGTGTTCCCTCTAGGGAATACAAAAGGGGTGGTGGGGGTGGTATTCTGAGCTGCTATTTGCTGCATAAGCACAAACAACAGTCAGAACCCGTGCCTCCACCCGAAGGCAAAGGGAGACTACCCTCTTGTCCACTGGTTGAAACTCCAGTGTACAGGCACTGAGCTAAGGGGCAACTAGCATTGCCACCCATGCCCGTCGCCTCTCACTGCTGGCAAGGCCAGAGTGGAAGAGAGTCCAACCCCTCTTGGGAAGACTGGTTCTAGAGCCCTTGCTGTGCATTGAGGTGAGTCTGACTGTATCTAGCCAGAACTTCTCAACCTCATGCACCAGCTCAGGCTCCTCCCCCACTAGAGAGGTGACATTCCACGTGCCCAGAGCCAGCGTCTGCAGCCGAGGATCGGACCGCCCAGGTCTCGGCTCTTGACTCCAAATATCTCACACAGCACCCAACCCCTTTGGCCCCTCCCATCAGTGGTGAGCCCATTGGAGGGGGACCCATGTTAACTCTTTGGGCTGTGCCACCAGGCCCTCGCTGCCGAGCCTCACCCCCAGGCCTGACTCCAGTGACATACATTGGATTGATGAACATGGTCCAACTTTGTTGTTAGTCATTGGAGTCGTTTGTCTTGGTGCCTCATAATTAATTAACCAATTAAATTTTCGTCTCGTCAATGTACAGACATATCTGTCTTTATTTAGTTGTAGATTGTACATGGTTGGTGTTACATACAGTTGAGAGCAACAGAGCTGCCACAAGAACCATCCTGTTGTCTGCACACCATCTCCATATCCCTGTTGACCTGCACCTCAGCACAGCCCAGACATGGAAGTGTGGGTGGGATTGTGACATAGGAGCTCTCTCTCTCTCTCTCTCTCTCTCTCTCTCTCTCTCTCTCTTTCTGTTAGTCATGTAAAATGCAACCCTCTCTCTCTGTCTTTTTTTCTCTATGGTCATTCAACTTAATAAAGCGTCCAGGTTGACCAGCCAATGGTAGTGAAGCAAATCACTACCAGATGAGTTTCAGCTTCTGGTAGACTGGTGCAAAGCTGTTTGTCAAAATATAACTGCCAAATGTGTGTGTAGGATAGTGGTGTCTACTGGTGTGGTCGGATATTGCAACCAACCTGATTACCCCTCCCCTCATCTGCTCCTTTTTCTATGCATGTAGTGGCTTTCATGTGCAGTAGCTCTGGCATTGCTAACATAAAATATAGAATTGCTATTTGAAATTTTTCCGTTGTTGCATTTAAATTTATAGCTTTAGACATTCTTTTTTTGTTAAAAAAAATACCTGAGACAGAACATAAGTTGGGAATAAGGACTCAAAGATTGTTTTATTTCCGGAAAATTTAATTAAATTTCAGGTTTTCTTCCTTGCATTTTCATGGCACCTGGTTTCACTGTTACAGTCACATTCACAGTCACGAGCCGCCAGTCGCCAGTCTTCAGTCACGAGCCGCCAGTCTCAAGCCTCCAGGTTTCCCCGCTCTCAAGTCTCTAGTCTCAAGTCTCTTTAATTAACCTCTTTTGTGCACCCTCCTTCCCCTCGTCTGCATTTGGGTCTACTTCCCCGCACCTCAACCCCTGACAGTGGCTATGGGGCGTCGTTAGCGTCAGTCTAAATATGCAGTACATAGGTGGCTTTTTCTGCACTTCGGAGTCTGTGAGTACCTGAAGGACACAATACACTTTTTGGGTAAAGTATTGCTTAAAGTTTGTGACTAAGATTGTCTGTGTATTAAAATGGTCAATCATTGTATAAAGTTTGTGTTAGCTGAAGTAGGCTAAGGGTAAAATAGACTATAAACCCCCTGTTGTGGTTGTGCCTGTCAGTGACCTTTGACAACTAAACTCATGAGTTCATCCTTGTGTTTCCGATGTTTGTGCCAATTGTGAAGTTTCCTGAAGCTGAGTGTTTTATTGCAGGTGAGTTTAGGTGAGAGCTGCATGTTCATTCCTCTCCCCTCACAATAAATTGATCTGCAGAAGGACAATTTTCATGAATCTTCAAGTACAATGCAACAGTGGATGAGAAAGGTGAGAGGATTGCACGGCGACCCTGACAAAATTGATCGAGAATCAGATCATTTCCCAAGAAATGAGAAAATTAAATGAGTTCATCCCTGAAGTGAACAATAATCTGTAGAAGTTGGTAAAACTTGAAAAAGAGAATTGAGTTTCTCTTAAAATGTAAATTTTGGGAAAAACAGTGGCCAGTATGGACATCTCACACCGAGCAGATGGAACCAGACCTCAGGAAACAAGCAACAATAGACTTTACTTTTGGCCTTTCGATGAAAGGGAACAGGTGGAGAAGATGGTATCCAGGCTAGTAGCCGAGAGGTCATGTCCAGAGTATCTAGCTGGACACGGTCCCATACGAAGTTACCTCATAGAGAAAGAAGCAGAAACTCGAGGAAGAGGATCAACACAGCGAGGTGTACATGGAGAGAACACATGATTTAAACTGTCACACCAGAAGTTCCAGCCAGGGAAAAACTTTGCTGGAACAGGAGGGACGGATGGACCATGACGATCTACTCCACCGGTCTACAAATTACGGTACAAGTGATGGACTGTTTTACTGGTCCATCTTCAGGAGTCTAAAACCCTGGAATACTTTTCTACATATTTATACACGAGCTGTAGTCTCGCTAAACAAGAAGCATCTGTTTGGTGATAAAGTAACCAACCTTGACTGTTGTGGAGAAAAAGGATGCCTTATTTCTCCATTTTAGTATTCAAACACTTCTTTTCAAACATTAAACAGTAAAACACTGAATGTCCTTAAGCTTATGATGTAACACTAACCCTCTTTTTCTCTCTTCAGCCAAAATGGGAAAAGTTCTGCTTCAGGATGTAGTGTCACATGATATAAAGCTCCCCAGAATACATACTTTAATTCTGTTATACCCTTTTCACACTGAAAAACACATGTCAACGCAGGTTTTTGGACCCACGTTTGCTCGGCATCAGGGTGCATTCAAGCTTCCAGAAGACCCGGGTCTGAACTCCCACTGTGGGGGAAGCGTGCCTGTGTTTTTCTCTGTTGTAAGTCATCGTGCTGACATCATCATTTCACATAAACGTGCGCCGGAACACTGAAAGTTAAACCAACGTCAACATGGACGTCACAGAGTCGAGCGTTAGCGTTGTCGTTGCGTGCATTGCAAACTCAGCGCAGACTGGAAAATGTCCAAGCACAATGACAATATTCTATTTGACCAAGACAAAATGATACATGGGGCTGCACGGTGGTGCAGTGGTCAGCACTGTGGCCTCACAGCAAGAAGGTTCCGGGTTCGAGTCCCGGCTCAGGCGCGGGATCTTTCTGTGTGCGTCTCCATGTTCTCCCTGTTCCTGTGTGGGTTCTCTCTGGTACTCCAGCTTCCTCCACAGTCCAAAGACATCAAGAGGGGACGAGGCTGATTGATACTCTAAATTGTCCGTAGGTCTGAATGTGAGTGTGAATGGTTGTTCGTCTCTGTGTGTCGGCCCTGCGATGGACTGGCGACCTGTCCAGGGTGAACCCCGCCTCTCGCCCGTAGATGCTGGGATAGGCTCCAGCCCTCCCCGCAACCCTTAATGTGTAGGAATAAGCGGAAGATGACAATGGATGGAAAATGATACATACACCCAAGAAAAGTAACAAAACACTGGAAGAATTAACAGGTAAGTGAACTGGATGGAAATGAACAACAAGGTAAAGTCAACAGATTACATGGTCGATGGCCTGCGGCAGACTGGCGACGCATCCAGAGTGTACCCACCTCCAGCCCTGCCTCCGGGATAGGCTCCCGCCCCCCGCGACCCTTAATGGATTAGCAGTACAGAAATTCGATTGCTTAGAGAGGACTGCCAAACAGAGGTGTGCAGCAAAAACACTTCTACAAGTGTTTTTATGCCTGAAGTAAATGTTATCTTTTCCTTTATCACCAGACTGCTTTGTTTGTATGTTAAAATCCCTGAGCTGTTCTGGGGGAGGATGACCCCAGACCACCGACAGTGTTGGTGACACAATGGTACGATGTGCCTTCTCCAGCCGCCCACCCTGAATGTGACATCAGAGGAAAACTCGTCTGCTGAATGTGGTTTTGAAGTGATTATTTCTTTACTTGACTTTTTGCCTTTATTACATATGCAACTAAATCTTGATAAACATAAAATCAGCTGTTCTCAGAAAAGCTCTGTAAACACACACACACACACACACACCACCCCCAACACACTGCTGTTGTTGACTTATATAAGCTGTGTTACTGTTTCTGTTTGACCTCTCACAGTGGTGACAGTTAAAGCTGTGAGAACGCTGCCCAGTCCCGTTCAATCAGGCTCAAGAAGTGTGTGTGTATGTGTGTGTGTGTGTTAGGATCAAATATTACTGTGATGAAACGTAAGCTGAACAGAAGAGTGAGGGTCTATGTGTAAACTACATTTGAAATGTGACATGAGACTCTCATTATGTTAAAACATGTAAAATGGCCACTTGCGTGTGATTATACTTTTGTCTGAGCGTTTATTCCACATCCATGATGTCAGACATCAGCTTCCTCCACTTGTTCAGTTGTCAGTTTATCGGTTTTTCACACTTGCTGAATGAAAACTTTTGTCACTTTTTCTGTAGCTGATTGTGGGCTTTTTTTTCCCGCAGGAGCTTTATTAGTGACTCAGCACTGCATGAGCAACACTTCAGTTCCAACTAGTCAGCCTTTTAACTTGCTAGTAGCAGTCAGATATAAATTAATCACACTGAAAATCTCATCACTGAAACAGACCAGTGGTCTCTGGTTCTACCAGCAAGAGATTCAGAGGCAGTACACAGTAGCATCAGGAGGGCAAAGAGCTAATTGGCAAAACCCACAGTCAAAGGCAGTCACTCTTAGTCGCACTTTTAGCAAGAAAACACATCTGCTAACGTCATGTCATCTTAAACAACACGTGGTCTCCTTATCGACTGCTTGAACCGCCCTGCTGCTTTTTGATCCGTGCTGGACGGTTCTCACCTGCCTGTCATGATTAAATGTTACTGCTAGCTGATGTTAGCTTGGGCTAAGTTGCTGCAGCTGCGGGGTTTTAGCAGGCAGTCGTTTGTTGCAAAATCTCCCAAGTAAAACATGTAATGGAATAAATTGTGATATATTATGCTGTTCTGTTTTACTCCAGTAAAACAGACAGCAGCTCAGATGAGCCGTGTGACGATGGAACTCAGCGGTATGCTACTCCTCATACACAACTTGCTGTACTTCCTAAACAGTGCCAATGAGAGGCTGTTTGATTTATTGTCCTGGGATGTGTGATTTTGAATCACAGAGAACAATTATTCAAATGTTTAACAGAGAGATAAAGCTGCTGAAAAGTCGTGGAGAGGTGAACAATATGAAGCAGTGAAGGCTGTGGTAGCAGCACAGGCAAGCATTTGAACCTACTTTCACCTCTTCTTGTTAGCAAAGTATTGGGCTACAAAGCTAGTGAGCTACTCTGAGGAAGCAGAGTGGGGTTTGGCACCACTTCAACTTTTAGGGTGCATGGAAAATAAGGTCTGAAGGCCCCAGCAACATCCATCCATTCATTTTTTATACCACTTATCTGTTCAGGGTTGGGAGGGGGGGAGCATATCCCTGACATTGGGGCGAGAGGCAGGATTCACCTTAGATGGGTCACCAGTCCGCAAGGCCATCATGGGCATTTAGGGGTTCAGTATCTTGCTCAAGGATACTTCAACATGGTCACCAGCGGAAGTGAGGATCGAACCAATAACCCTTCAGTTGCTAGACACCCACTCTGCCTCTGAGCCGTGCCGCCCCTGCCCCAGCAACACTTGTAATTCAACAAGTTTAGAACAGCTTGTAGCCTTCATCAAGCACGCAGTTTAAATGCAGTCACCAGTGGTGAGCTGCTGTTTTCCTCTCTAGTTACTAATTTCCTCACTTGTGATTGACATGTTGTCTCACATACTTGTCAGTCTTACATGTTGGCCTTTCCTTTGTGAGTAGTCTAAGCATGGTGGCGAAGCGCTCACAAAAGCCATTCACCATGAGCTCACTCAAGCCAAGAAGTCTGGTATGGGAGCCTGTGTGTGTAATATTCAAATGTGAGGAATCATCCAGGAAATGTATAGTAACTATAGAGTATATTATAAAATAATATCTGGGAACTTTATCAAAAAAAGTGTGAATGTTTGGGGTAGTGTGTGTGTGTGTGCGTGTGTGTGTGTATAGGCATGTGTGTTCATGTCAACATGTGTTTGTCACCTCTCTGGACCCCCCCCCCATTTGGCCCGATCCTAAATGTCAGCCCCCCCTTCGTGCAGCGCAGGAGATGTTATGCAACTTTATCCCGACGACCATGGCTCTCGCAGCGTCAACAAAGCCTGGCGGCAGCAGATCTCTCTGCGACAGCCTGTTGTTTTTGTTATTTCTCTCGCTCTGTGAATACGGACGACATTCGTTAATTATATGACCTGATATGTACCGCTTGGTGAGAATCGCCGGCGCTTGATAGCCAGGCAGCTTGTCTTGCTCTGCTCTGAACAAGCTGGAAAGAGGGTGGCTAAAAGATACAAGTCTGTTTGTGTTTGTCTGCAGTGACAAAAACTTGTGGGTGATTTGTCCTCGTTCTAGTCAAGCTCTCGCACGTGGGAGCCAGGGATCGCACCGTCTGATGCCTTTTGAGGCTCCGTTCTCCAAGTTCTCTCTCTCTGTGTGAAGCTATGTAACCAGTGGCCTGGTTGTTGGGTTCTTGTGCACTGAGTTCACCTCTCCCTCTCCCTGGATGAGTCATCGCAGGATAATCAGGCCCAGAGCTTTACAAGGATAACTCAGCCTGACAACATAGACACGCTCTAACCACCATTACCTTCCCGTCAAAAGAATTCTAAAAAGTGATAAAGTGTTTAGAGAGAGGAGGAAAGAGATTGATTGAAGAGCACAGAAACAGCGGATGAGCTTAGTTTGTCTTAACACATTTGCTTTCTCCTTTGCTGACTTTGTGTATGCATGCATGTCTTTGCATAAATAAGCCAGTGCATGGGTATATATGTATATGTGTGTGTGTGTGTGTGTGTGTGTGCGTGTGTGTGTGCGTGCACGCACTCCTCCCCTGCTGGTTTTAGTAGGTCATCGGGTGCAGTGACTTGGCACATCAGGGTTTTCCCCAGGTTAGTGCCAAGGCCAGTGCCCAGGATAATTATGGTATTATTGCATGTGTGTGTGTGTGTGTGTGTGTGTGTGTTTATTTTACCAGAACATTCTCCTCTTCCCTTCATTCCCCTCACATTCCCGCTCTGCACTGTGTCTGCAGCCAGTGTTGCCATCTGTCAGATCTGTGTGTGTGTGTGTGTGTGTGTGCACCCTAAGCTTCAGAAGGAGAAAGTATATTATGCAAATGAGTGAACGAAAAAGGGAAAAAAAAGCAGAGGGTGGCAGCGAGCGGAAGGGCGGAGAAGAAAAAGAAGTGGGATGGAAATGATTGTGTGTGTATGTGAAAGCATGTGTGTATTTGTGTGTTTGAGCGTCTGCCTGAGAGCTGCAAAGTCAGCCATTAATTTGACCCCTTCCTGGCAACGTGAGTGTGTTGTGGTTTGACACTGAGTGTGTGTGTCTGTGTGTGTACCACTGGTTCCTTTACTGGAAGCACACTGTGAATTTGGAGGCATCCAAGTGTTATTTGGTATGCAGGGGTGGAAAGAGCAGCAGCACCAGGTCCAAAATGTCGCACTCCACTTGTAGTGATGCTTTGCTGAGCTGATACTTGATTATAACTGACAGTATTGATGTTAACATTTACCAGAGGAGGATATAGTGTAATAACTATTTTCTCTGACAGCTCATCACATCTGGCTCATTTGTCGACTTCCATTTTTTTGATTGCTGTTGACACTGGAACCAGCTGATTGTTAGCTTAACTTAGCATAGGGGAAGCTGGGGTAAGCAGCTAGCCCAGCTCTGTCCAGAGGGTTACAAAAGAATCCCCATCAGATCCTCTCCATGTTGCAAATGTCACATCTTATTCATCGAGCACAAAGACTGGAGTGTAACTAACATTGTGCAGATTCCCATGATAGAGACAATGTTAGGTTAGGCAAAGGAGTTAGACAGCCGTCACCACTGTTCTCGCTTTAGCTCAGTTAGTGTGCATATCTCGGTAAATAGGTTGGAGGCGGCTAGTTTCACCAGGGGTTGTGTGTCACCTTTATACAGGCTGGGGGTTTCCTGTTGTTTCCAGACTCTATGCTAAAACATGCAAAATCCCTGGGCTAAAGGGAGGACAATGATGAAGGTTGTCTGGGTCTTTAGGCAATTGCAACACATTCTCTTTAGTGGGGTAGGAAAACCTGGTGGTCCCCAGACCACTTGTTGATCAGGGCAAGACGTCATTGGCTGTTGAAGACACTTGGAGTCAGCAACATGCATAAGCTGCAATTTTAGATTAAATCACTGAATTAATAGGTCATTGAGAAGTTCTTCTAATTTTTAGAGCAGAATATGGTCAAACACCGTAGTGGGAAATGAGGAATTACGTTTGAGGCAGCAGTTATTATGTAGAAATTTATCAAGTTTGTGATTTTATCATATTAAAAGCTGCAGATTTATATTATGAGTTTTGCAGCTATTATGTTTGCCGAGGGGCTGCACGGTGGTGCAGTGGTCAGCACTATGGCCTCACAGCAAGAAGGTTCCGGGTTCGAGTCCCGGCTCCATCAGGGGATCTTTCTGTGTGAGTCTCCATGTTCTCCCCGTGCCTGCCTGGGTTCTCTCTGGTACTCCAGCTTCCTCCCACAGTCCAAAGACATCAATTTGGGGACTAGGCTGATTGATACTCTAAATTGACCGTAGGTATGAATCTGAGTGTGAATGGTTGTTCGTCTCTGTATGTTGGCCCTGCGATGGACTGGCGACCTGTCCAGGGTGAACCCCGCCTCTCGCCCGTTGACGCTGGGATAGGCTCCAGCCCCCCCGCGACCCTTAATGTGTAGGAATAAGCGGAAGATGACGATGGATGGATGGATGTTTGCAGAGCTAAGTAGCTTCAGTCTTCATCAGGGTCTGACAACACAATATCACTCTGATGTTGAGCTGTGGGTCCCACAAAGCTCTGATGTAGAACCAGTAGAGGGCGGTAGAAAGAGAAGTTACAGGCTCAATGAGTAAGTAGAGTTGAGCATCGTTCTTCAGACATGGTGGACAGTGGTGGTCAACTCATGTGAGCTTGTGACCGGAGGGTTACAAGTTCGAGTCCCAGAAAAATGGAGAAGCCTAATCAACACCAGTGGGATGCCCTTGAGTAAGGCTCTTATTGCCACCTGCTCCCCAGCTCCCCAGGGGCGTGGCCAACAGGTGTGAAAGTACCTGAGACATCATGCCTAACGTTAGTGGCGGTCGCCACACTGACCATCTTAGCTGCATGAGACACATCTATTTAACAGTATGACGGTTCTGTGTGTCCTGGAGTGTCCAGAACAAAACAGCCAGTGCGACTGCTTAAAAACTCATCACAATTACAGCTGCCTGCTAAAGAGGGCACAGGATTTCTCTTGAACATCTGTGTGAGAAGTGTGCATTGGCCTGGTGTTCGTGGCCTGTTGGCCGTCCTCCGTGCCCTCTTTTTCATACACCACAGAGTGACCCAGGGAAGGCTGGCTATCATGGCCTTTTGCTGCTCAGCCAGCCACTGCTCAACAGTCTGTCCTCCAGGCCCCTCCGCGAGGCCACAGAAAAATTGTCCTTTAAAGAACACCTGGCCAAACTCGATGTGCTGGGGTGCCCCGCAGATGCAACAAGGGTTTCCTGACCACCTCTCTCGGCCTATGACTTTATCTTTCTCACAAACTCCCTGTCCTTCTCCTCCCTCTTCCTCTTCCTGTATATGGTTCATGTTCTTGGAGGAGGAGGAGGAGTTCTCATTCCTGCTGGGAGCATGGCGGAAGAGAAGAAGTGGTAGATTGTGACGGTGGTGCTGCCACCGCCACCTGCTGCAGACTGCTGCTGCTGGACGGGGAGGCGGCAGTTACTGCCGTCGCTACCGTCGCTGGGTTCTTCCTCCCCTTTCCCCAGTTTATTGTTCTCATCGGACGAGGTCGTGGGATCTGCAAAGAAATATAATTGTTGTTTCAATACTCTCGCAGCTGGGGGACAGTGCCTCTCACTCAATGTGAAATATTTACAAAGTGCTGTATACAACTTGGTGTTCGACCGTCTCCTGCTCCAGGTCTTGTTTTGTATGGACGCTTTCTGTCCAGCACCTCTACAGCACAACAGGGTAGTTGTTAGGTTGGGAAGACGGCCGAACTGAAAACCTTGACATCCTTGTCGACAGTAAAGCTTTGTCTCTGCAGGTGAGGGAGGAAGGGACACCTGTGAACTGTCATCTGCTGGAAGAAAAGGTGTTGTTAGAGCCTCCATGGCAAAGAGACTTCCTGTGAAAGTGCCAACCAGGGTGTTGGGTGATCAACTTAAAGTGAAAATATTGAGTATTACAGGAAGAGAGGGTCTGGATCAGAGCAACAACTACATTGAGGCAAAGAGCTGCATGTGTCAAACCCGATTGATGCTAGCTGTCATTACTGTGAATGAAGAAGCGGACTGATGGGCATTTTGGTCCCTGCTCCGCTGGGGTTCCAAGCGAGAATGCGGGGACTAAAATGTGACGTAAACACATAGTGGGACACTGATTGGGTAACTTACCCACTTACTTCGTCTGCTTTGTATCATCATAGCCTCAGCAGAATTCTACAAGTGTAGCCTACATCGTGACTCAACGGCCACTTGAAGGTCTGACCCTGGTACGTGCCAAACTGGAGCTCACTCACACCGAGCACCAGCTGGAAGCACTCAGGGTCTCCTCCACCCTGTACGACTTGGGCCTCTTCCCTCACCTTGTCAGGCTTCTTCACCTGCAACACCTTAGCTAACCCTGCTCAGGCCAGCCTTGACGCCACAGGCGAAGGTGCCAGGGTGAGGTCGGAGGCCCCGTGAAAGCAGAATGCTGGTGTAAAATCCATTGTGCAAAGAGTTACACAAGACATGTTCTTTATGCAGGAAGCTGCATGACAGAGTCAACCCTGCTGTTACACACACCTGTAGAATGTAAAGACGCCTCCGCACGTTTATTGTGGTGTAGATATATGGCTGCTGCATGATTCTGGACTGTATAAACACAAGTAGCTGATT
The DNA here is from genome assembly GCF_037954235.1 of Aulostomus chinensis. Lineage (NCBI taxonomy): Eukaryota > Metazoa > Chordata > Actinopteri > Syngnathiformes > Aulostomidae > Aulostomus > Aulostomus chinensis. The sequence goes on along the minus strand of NC_141341.1, from coordinate 21,577,600 downwards.
TTATTGACTGGTATTACACTGTCTTAACCCCTTATGAATGTAAAATTTAGCTGCCAACTCGGTAATACAGAAGACACACAGATCAACGGCCATGTTCAACACTTCTAAACACACACACACACACACACACACACACACACTTATAATGTTCAATGTATTTTCATCAACTGACCAATGCGTCACATTCTGCTGATTAAAGCCCATAAAACCGCTCATAATGATTGTGAAAAATGTGCCCATATAAGTATCAAAGAAATCTGTAATAAATAAAATGTATGAACTACATTGAAAGAGACTTTTAGAGAGTGTTTCGAAGCAGAACTTTTGTGGTGAAAGACATCAATTATGGAAGCATACAGAAACCTCCGTTATGTTAATCCTGGCACATCAAAGTCACACCACGAGCACAACCAAATGTCCAGGATAGGACACAGACATTTATATATGGTGTTTATTGTGCTATGGATACATTTTTATGAACTTTACATGAACCTGTACGAACTCCGCCACCGGAAGCAGAAAACTTTGATTTCGTCATGACGACCAACAGCAACAAAAACTATCACCAATATTAGACACATTCTGTATTCAGTGTTTTAAAGTATTTTAATTAGAACAGGAGAAGTGGAGCAGTGCCCCTTACTCGCAGAAGGAAAATGATGGTCAAAGTCGCTGGCACCAGAGGAAGACGAATAACGCTCCACCAATGAGACATTGCAAGTTCCAAGAAATGCTTCCTATTGGCCAGGTAAAATTGAGAACACCTTGGGAAAAATTTAGAGCGCTTGATCAATCAGACATTGCCATTTCGAATGGAGGCCTCCTATTTGCTGCTTCAAATTTAGAACACCGTGGAAAAATTTAGAGCAAGAGGCAGAGAGGAACGAGTCTGCAAACCCTTGAAGGAAGAAATGAAGGTTAAAAAATATGAAAAGGAAGTTAACCTTTGAATCTAATTCTCTGCAAGAGTGTACTTTTTCCTACAAGATCTTTTAAGATCACAGTATCACTGCAGTTGTCAGATGGGGTTATGAGAAGAGCAGAGGAAGGAGTTTCAAGTAACTGATTTTCATTGGTAAAATGAATAATAAACCATATAAATGACCAAAACAGGGATGACCACAGGTAATTCAACACTACTGCAGCAGGCCAGTTAATCACAAGTAGGGAGCGCTTGCATGCAATCTGAAGAAGAAAAATAGTCAAGTCAAAACATACCTACAAGCAAAATTACAAACTTCAAGTGAAGGGAAAAAGCCCTGTTGGTTGCAGTGCGGACACTAATTGAAATTTATGACTTCCACCCTTGTGGGTCGGGTTCCTGCCTCATGTCACCGCAGCACAGGCCCGGCTGGTTGCTTCCAGTGGTCCAATGTGGTCAGTCACGTCAAAGCAAAAACATCTTACAGTAAGACGTAGTCATCGTCTGCCACATCCGCATGTTGTTGTGACTGAACCATCAGGACTCTGATTTCAGACTTGAGACGAAAGTGCACGAAGTGCAAATGTTTTCAAACGATACGCAAAGTCAAGAATGGTTTAAATGAAACTGATGAGAACATAAACCTGCGATACCAGAAATCTGACTTGAACTCACGTGTAATATCTAGACGGGTGACAAGTTGAGCGAGGAAACAAAACATGCATGACATCACGAGAGCTCGCTGAATGTTTGATCAGTTCCAATGCGAGATAGGAGCACAAGTGATGATGAATGTGCTCAACCCTTGTCTCAAAGATGTCTTACCACAAAACAAAGGGTACTGGAACCAGAGACGAGGGATGACTGATATGTTGTTCTGAAGCTCTCAGCACCAGATCTGAGTTTTAGCACAGTCAGCTACTTTTCAACCACACGCTGGCTCTGTGGTGAGCGAAGGGGTTTAGTGCTCTGTCCGAAACACACACTGTTTTAATCCTCGACTGTGTCGAAATCATATGTTTCACGTCACAGGTAATGTTTGCTAAACTGGGAGTCTTGACAGGACAGTTGATGTATTGGCTGTTAAAAGGAGTTTAGTGAGGGACAGCTGCTCTGCAGGGGTGGTAGACTGGTGTCACTGGGTGGCCTCGATAGATAAGGGATATGGAACAAAAGCCATCAGTGTTCATGTTAACGACTTGGGGAAACAAACAAAAATACAGCACTGCTGCTATAAGCCTCCACAACCTGTCACAGTGACCTTGACCTTTAACTAGGGTTGGGCAATCCGGTCTATTAGGCCGCACAATCATGTTTAATGGCGATTGCCAATTTATGATCCAATCACGGGAAGGGTGGGAGGAGTTACATCACTGATGGCCAGCAAGCATGGCATACAGATAAGTTGAGTTAGTGGCAAAGATAAACGCAATGATGCAAATAAAAAAAAACCCACACACACACACACACACACACACACACACACACACACACACAACGGAAGCGGTCCAAGTCAAAAACTGGTCTGGGTTATTTTAACCGCCGGACATAAAACTGTCAATGTTGCTATGTGACTGTAATTTTTAATGTCTAATATTTATATTGTCTGCCATTAACGGGATAGGTTCAATATGAAGCTAATGATGCTTGTAGCCACATAGCATCAAGCTAGCACTGCTAATGCACCCAGTCAGTCCTCAGTAATGGCAGCTTTGGCTCAAAGAGTAACATTCAAGCATGGCAGCAGAGATGGGTTGAGTGCACAACGGCTGCAGCAAGATATTTAGCACAAGAGTAGGTTCCATTTACAAAGCAGAGAACAGACACCCCAGGATCCGTCCATTCGATCACTGTTAGATGATCTATTGCCAATCAGAGCAGCCGACCTCAAACCCCAGTGGAGCTTTGTTCTGTACTTGAAGAAAATCTTCTCAAGGTGTTCCTGAGATATTGAGTTCACATGAGGTGATTATGAACTCTGACCACCAACACATTGTCAGGTCGTCTTAAAGTCCCATTGTGGATGTTTGTAGCCATCTAACAGCCATCTGGCTGGTTGTTAACCCTGTACTGCACTACTTTATTTCAGTCGTTGTACTCTGTTTGTTTTATTTGCACTTCTCAATTAGAACCCAGATTTAAATGTGTCCTTTGATAAAAGCACCTTCCTACATGCCTTAGGGCTTCTTTTCTTAATTCAATTTGTTAGAATTATCTATGTACTGAAAAGCTGTTTCCTGCTCATACTTTCTACATTTGACCTTAATGTTCAATTTAGATTTCTTTGTATTTGCGAGTTTTTATAAATATGTAATTGTATGGAATGTCTTATCATTGCATATCAACTGCAGATCTTTAGTCTCACAGACAGCAGAAATCTCCACCTATTGAAGTCTGGGGATTTCTGAACAGCAGGTGGTTGCTTGAGCAGCAGCTAACAAACCCAAGCACTTTACATTGTGTTAAGGACGCACCCCACTGGCCGTAATCACTTTGCAGCATGGAGAGAGCAGTCGTCCTGCCAGCCAGACGAATCATTACACAATAAAAACTCTGATGAGCATGTTTCTCTGCAAACGCATCGAAAATGAACAAAAAACCTTGGTGTCCCCATTGCTGACTCAGCCCGGCTGTCCTATTATATCGTGCACGAGTTGCTGGTAGGACAGTATTTATAGATGCACAACTTCACCATGTCTTCGCCTCAATTTAAAGGGTTGCCCTAAAGAATTTGACTTGGCTATGTAGTGTGTTGGTTTTTTTTTCTAAATGTTTCAAGCCACTTTAGCATGAAAACCTGGGAATAGTGATTCACTGGGATGTTGTATTTTTGTAGGCCAATCCAGAAAGTTAGCACCATCAAAGGTTTCCTTGACCAAAAGCTAATGTGATGTTTATATGGATTTAAGATTAAAAAAACACTTTAACAAATTAAGGCCATTTGTAGCTTGTAGACTCATACAGCGTCACCATAACGTGCCTCGCGCTCCTTCTCTTTTTGACATGACGCCGTTTGATGTCTGCGACAACCTCCAAGACACACGCAGAACAAAACTTTGAAATATACAGTATTGAGCTTTGTGTTAACCACAGACCTTATTTCAGGCTTTTAATTGAAAACCCATTCAAAAAACAAGTGACTTCCAGACATGGGACCAACCAGATGTCCAACAGTGCAAAATGATTTCCAGGTTAAGGACACATTCCTGCTGCTCTCTGTAGGCCTCTGAGTGAGGCTTTCAGAGACTGACCTCTGAGTCGAGCAGACACCAGTATCAAACCGCATCGCAGCAAATCCCGAGGAATAAAAATGAATCAGGTTTCTGGCTAAAAGATTCCAAACTTGTGATTTACATTCCTAGAAGTGAGCATGCAAACCTCTGTCTGTGTTAGTCCTCCACTCTGCTTCATGCACAAGCAGAGAGTTGCCAGGGAACACAATCCAGACAGCATTTTGAGACACCAAATTAGAGAATATTTTGACAGAATGTGGCTGATCCCTACGGAGAGACTGTTTCTGAGGCAGGTGCTGATTATTTAGAACGTGCCATCATGAAATGACATTTTTTCCAGCAAGTGTGAATGACAAAAAAAAAAGAAAAAGAAAAAAAGAAAAACTGCAGCAGGAAAAAGTCAGCAGCAGGAAGGCGGTACTGATAAAAGTAAGGAAATATCAACGCAGCAAGGTCAAAGATAATTAAAAAGATAATTACATGAAAGCTTTTGTATAAAAATTAGTGGGAGAGCTAATCTGAAATGATGGTACGCATTTAACTTCCTTCACTCCTCAGATAGGTCGATCTAAAGTTGGAGAGTACAAACGCCCTTGATTGTAATCTGGGCGTAACAGGCGCTATAAATGAGCAGAAGAAAGTTGAACTACAGGCAACACGAACGAGGCTTAACTGTATCACAGCACTGCCGTGTTACGGAACATTGTCTGCCTGAAGTCACACTATATCCACGGAGGATAAACATGATTGTGAGCAGATGTGGAGGACAGAGATCTAATGATGTGAATCATACATTCAGTCACATAATGGTGAGTCTAAGTGAGGGAAACAGGAGGCCAATAAAGTTGGCATCACGGATGTCAGCCCACAGGGACATCATTAGATGAGATTAACAGCAACAGAGAGGGGGGATTTTTTTGGCCTGTGGTTCAAAGTTGTCATCTGCCTGACCTTTGACCCCGACATTCTCCGTTGGCGAGGCTTATTAAGTTGGATTTTGCGTGTCCAGAGCTTTCTTGTCTTACTGTGGTACTGAAAAGGTTTATTGTGTTTGCTCTGCATGCGATGTTTGTGTAGGAGTTAGCCGGCCTTGCTAGTCCGCTGAAGAAGAAGTCTGCTGAGGTGTTGTGGACACACACAGATGGCCACATTTTTGTTCATTTGTTTCACTTGTTTTGTTTAAAATGCTGATTCCTATCAAGATAATGTCATCTGACCCAAATATGTCAATGCAAATCTTTCACAACCACACCCTCGACCTAACATATGGAATTGAAGCTGAACCTCTCGTTGTGTTTCCACAGAACGCACTTTTATCTGACCATCAATTAATCACTTTCAAACCTTTTGAACCACTTACAACCCTTCGCTCCCAGGATGCAGGGTTCCTGCTGGTTCCTAGAGTTCTAACAGTAGAATGGAGCCAGAGCCTTCAGCTATCAGGCTCCCCTCCTGTGGAACCGTCTCCCAGTTTCAGTCCAGGACCCAGACCCCCTCTCTATGTTTAAGAGCAGACTTAAGACCTTCCTTGTTGATCAGGCTTATAGTTAGGACTACTTAGACTACTTAGACTGCTGGGATCTCCCATGATGCACTGGGCTTCTCTCTCCTCCTCCTGTCCTCATACGCGTTACTAACTCCTCTTCTTCTCCCCTCATCCCAGATCCTGGTGCTGCTGGAGGAGGCTCCAGAACTGAAGAGGCTCAAGCTGCCACCCGTAGCTCCACCAGCTCACGTCCCCGTCTGTCCATCAGTCTCTCCTCCTTTCTCTCTCTATCTCTGTCCCTCTCTTACCTTCTGTATATCTGTCTTCCTCCATTATCTCTCTTTATCTCTGTCCCTCTCTCTCCTTCTGTATATCTGTCTCTCTCCATTATCTGTCTTTGTCCCTGTCCTGCTCTCCTGCGCTCTTTCACCCAACCGGTCAAAGCAGACGTTCGTTCCCACTGATCCTGGATCTGCTCCACCTTCCTGCTGGTAAAGGAAGGTTCTGGTGGCTGCTGTTGCAGGATGTGCTGCTGATGGAGAATTGTTGGGTGGAGGTTCATTGAAGGAGGGAGGTGCTGGACCTGCTCTACTTGGACAGAGTCAGGACAGAACTTTGGTTGTGTTTTGGCGCTATATAAATAACATTGACTTGACGGAGTGAAGGGTATTCTCACTGTCCCACAGGAGCGCTTCTTTTCCATTTTACCCTGTGTAGGAGGCGAACGGGTGAACAGGCCTGTAATTGCAGTAAAGATGGAAATGCAATATTCACACCAGGACTGCTCGCCTCGCTTAATGGACAACTTCTGTCATCAGTCCCACACTCCCTCCTGTTTTGTTTTTTCTTCTCATTTTTTTGTCTGATCTTTCAACCCTTTCATCACCCCAGGGTGCCAAATGCCATCACCAGCATTAAAAAAAAAAACAGAAAAAAAATCAGAAACAAGAATAAACACCAATCAGCCACATCATTAAAACTACTGGCAGGTTTACGACGAGGTGTAAGACAACAGTAGATTTGTTGTCCTGGTTGTTTTGGAGGTTGTGGTGATATTGAGCTCTAACCGGGTTCAAATGAGGGAACACATCAGCGAAGGCGGATCCTCATTCATCTTCTTCATCTTCAGAATGATGGTGGAGCATCCCACAACAAAAGGCTAAGATAAGTTAGCTCTGATCGCTAACACTGCAATTAAAAGTGCAATAGGCTATCAATTCTACTGATTTACCAGGCTGACACATCCAACCACACTTGATCAGAGTTGGAGGAGCAGTAATAAGACAGACCGCATATCAAGTAAGAAATTTTTTCAATATGTAACACATGAAAAATAACAATGTGAACCTGTTGGAGCCTTAAGTTTCTAACCTGAGCTTTTGCTATCGTTCATTAGCAACCGTTAGCTTGCCTGACCAGCGGAAAAGAGGCAACCTCTGCATGGTTTTACAGCTCGCTTCGTCTTTCAGCTTAGACCAGCATGCTCAGATCTCTCTCCTCTGTTGGTCTGACATTGTTTGAGACGGATAATTGAAAGACGCCTCATGTTTTCAGACATTTCTTTCTTTAATCCGTGATAACAATGTGTTCATTCTACTGGCTCAGAGTTCCTAAACTATTTGTCCACAAACTCGCTGGAATGTTAATTACAAACATTTTGGACTCAATTAAACATTTTAAATAATTTTTCCTCCTTTATATGTTTTCAGTTAAATTAAAACTTTGGGTCTTCACCTTTGGTTCTTGCACTTTTAACAGGAGAACGCAGGCTGATTTGTGTGACCACTGGTTTCACCTGCCAGTCAAAATTCTGCTTCCGTTTCACCCAACCCAGAGAGTGCACTTACAAATACCTCCATCAAGCATTTAAACTTTGCTGCCGGCAGCTACCGGGTCTGTGCACTTTTTTATTTTTCATTGTGTTTTTCCACTGGCTGTGAAAAATGTATTTGCATTGTGGAACGTGTGAGGCAAGGCAAGGCAATTTTATTTGTAGAGCCGTTTTCACCACCAGTTTGTCTCAAAGGGCTTCACATGGCATCATAACAACATCCTCTGCCCTTAGACCCTCACATCCACTGAGGAGAAACTCCATAGAAAACCCTTTTAACAGGGAAAAATCTGAGAAACCTCAGGGTGAGGAGGGGAGGATCCCTCACCCAGGAGGGACAGACGTGCAGTAGATGTTGTTACAGACAAGAAAACAGTTTACAATACAAAATGTGACTCACTGAGTGAGTGGATAGTCCAGCTGCTGGTGCTCTACGTGCGCAGTTTGTTTGTGAACACATTAAACAGTGTCATCAGAAACTGCTTGATTGTCAGGTGACCAGCACGATGACGCGCATCGCCACTGACATTCTGAAAATCGAAGTGCTGAATATCAATCACTGTAACCTTTGTTGGTCGCTCCTTTATCAATACAATGACTTAAAAAAATAACCATTTCAACACTAACATGTCACCGAGTCCATCAAGGACTCAGGATTCTAACAAAATTACCAATATTTTCTCTCTCTTTTAACAGTGAAGGTGCACAATGTGTTTTAGAATGTATATTGAAAGCAAAATTTCCACTCACATTGACCACAGATTATTTTTACATAAATTTCAATATTCATAAAAATATAAGCAATGCAATTACTTGTGACACAGATCATTTTTATTTAGAATTTTTTGTGAATAATTCAGGTACCAATTTACCTATTGTATCTTGTGTAAAATTTTGTTAAATGGATAAATAAGAAAACACATATCAGGAAGATGTAGGGGTCAAGAGCACAGCACGGTAAGTAAGTTCATTTAGGAGGAAGGGAAATTTTGGTCTTATATTCGACGGCTTTTCTTGAATGGGACTGACTCGGCGTTCTTTGCACAAACATGGTCCTACACTGGTATAAAAGTGGTAAAAGTAATGCTCTCTGGCATTAGTGATACATGTTTTCTCTTAAAGAATGATGAAAAATGCCACGTGGCAGAGTTGCTCTGTATCGCTGTTATCCTGCTACGCTTTAATCCCAAACACCATCGCATTGGACTGTCGGTAGTCCAGTCAGTCAAAGTCTGGTTCTTAAATACTGAACGTGCTCACTGGCCAAGCAGCCTGCTACCCAGTGTTGGTTTTGGCAGGCATTCTAGATTTAGTTTTAGTCTCAGTCTTTTGGACTAAATGCTTCTTAGTTTTAGTCACATTTTAGTCATTTCTATCCTTGATAGTTTTAGTCTAGTTTTAGTCGACGAAAACTCAAAGGTTTTAGTCAAATATCAAAGGTACCTATAAATAAAAGATATATATGTGTGTGTACTTAAAGAGGCCACTCCAGTGTTAGAATGAAGCACTGAAACTGACTGGCACACAATAGGAGTATTGTATCACAATAAAATAGGATTAAACAAAAAATAAAAGCACACTTGACTTCCATGTGAACGACCTCGTGTCCTCCGTGTTGGCTTCAGCTGCTGTTATTGGTTAAAGCATCCAGGTGTGTTGCTGAGACAGGGAACAGCAGCAGGTCTGAGGACTCCCGTGTTTCCCAGTCCCTCAAACAAGGGTCAAAGCACTCCACCTGCCCCCCGTCCACAAATGGACAGGGTTTTATTCATAACACGCCAGATTAATAGAAGGCTGCTTTAAACCAGCCAACGTTAGCAGGCCCTGGCAGCCCCGTTCATTCTAGCTTTAGCATGTAGCACTAGGAAGCGCTCTCTGCACCACGGGGAGGTGGAACCACCACCACCACCACCACCACCACAAAACTTTAGGCTTAATACAAAAAAGAAAATGCATCACAGGGCGAGCCTCACAGACTAAAGCTATGCTTTAATCATCCCTCTTTTTACGACCACCCGACACCGCTGCTGCTGCCGTGGTGAGTGTCTTGTCCGCTGCAGACAGGCCCAGACTGTCTCTGTGTGTGCATGTGTGTGGGAGAGAGAGAGGCTAACAGCTACAGCTGGCTCCGTTTGAGCTCTTGATTGACATTGCACGCTTGTCATACTTGGCGTGTTTTGAAACTTTGATCGTCCACCCACAAACAACTTAGTCTCGTCTCGTTCTCGTCAGACGAAAATGTATACAATTTCGTCACATTTTAGTCTTTACAGGGCTATGGTGACGTTCGTCTTAGTCTCATTTTCGTCATGGAAAAAAGGGGCCTGACATCGTCATTTTCGTTTGCGTTCAGCGCGACAAAAACAACACTGCTGCTACCTCCAATGTGACTCTGGGAATGCTGCATCCCAGAACTCTCACTCTCCCTACGCTAGTGATCCACACTGATCCCGGTGATGTCAGCAGTCGGCCAGGTCGAGGCCCTGCAGCCGTAGAGCCAAGATGCGTGTGAGGGTTCGCAGGCCGCAGCAGTTGGAGGCTAAGAATGTTAGCATTTGAATAGATTTGGCTACACCTATTGAGGACAAAAGCATTTATTTTGCTGACTAACTGCTGCTGTGAAAGTCCCACAATGACAGGGTTTCAACGGGAAGATTTCATTTAAATATTCATATCTCGCAAAGTCGGGGTTTCTTTATATTGTGTCCTCACAAGTAAAGACAAACAACAGCCTTCAACCTCCTAACTGACTTACTTGAATATCAGCGCATGCAAAGGCTTTGTAACACTGGCATGAAAACTTAACTTTCAATCTGACTACTTTCTCCCTGCAGAGTTTTTTGCCATTTCTTTTCCTTTTCTTTGAGCATTCAGCGGAGTTAGCCTTGCGAGAAGACTGTTGAGCAGCAGTTGGTTGGTATGCCTCTCCAAAACAATAGCCCCTCTCTGTCACTTTGGCGAAGGCGGCGAGATGCACATTAGACCCAGACAATGGAGGCAAAAGACAAAGTGAGAGGAAGCAGTGGAAGTTTGCATCAACAGAGAGATGTAGACTGCCTGTAAAGCACTCATCATATCTGATGCAGACAGAATCATCCTCCAGTCAGAGATGTGGAGGGAAGGTGTGTGTATGTGTGTGTGTGTGAAGGCGTAGTCGTCGGCGCGCGCTGTCTACCCCCCGCTAATAACTGATTCCGATCACCGCCCTGGCATTGTCTTGTAGTTGCCTCTCGAGAAATAAAGCAGGAAAGATAAAAAATGATGGCAGAGAGAGGAATCCTAATTAATTGTGATGAATATGCAGATTGGGTTGAATCCTCTGGATAGCCGACTCTTTTCACCACGATCTGCTTCAATATTTAGACAGAGCTTAGGGACAAAGACAAGTCTACGGCGAGAATACAATCAGCCTCAATTTAACTTCACTGCTGAGCCTCAGATGTGTGTGTGTGTCTGTCTGTCTCATGTCTTCACGCCAGTTGTCTGACTCCTCTCCTCCTTTGTCCACTGTAAAAACATCTTATAAAACCACTCTCTACGTTTGTATTTCTTGTTCTGTTTGTGTGTGAGTCTGTTGGTTCGGTTTTAACCCCAACTAACTCTAAACAAAAAGATTTCACACCAACATACATGGACTTTGAAAATACCAAATAACAGTTCACGTAAACTTCCTGTTTGACGTGTTCATTGGAGGGCTATTGTTATCTGGTGATCAGCGATTAGTTGTTTGGTCCACAAATTGTTGAGAAATGTCGATCATGAAGCCCACAATCGCTTGTTTTGTCCACAACCTAAATATATTAAGTTTAAAATTTACAGGGGAACAGCAAACTGAAAATATTGATATTTAACTAGCAGGAATCAGCAAACACAGACATTGCCTTTTTGAAAGAAGTAATTCTGTTTACTTTCTGCACATAAAGCCACACCAGACTTTGTAGTACATATTGTATTACTTCACTCTGGAATCTTACAAGAGAGAAGAAATTGTCAATTTTTGTTAATCATTTATTTTTATTTTCTTAGCCCAAGAGTTTTTTTCTCCTTGCCTAAACTTAACAAGATCTTAAAAGCATTGTTACAACTCTCAAAAAATACGAATTTCCTGTATTTTGCTTGCGGTTTTCATTGAAGTGAATTGCAGTCATTTTCACAAACACACTTTTGTTTTTACTTGGCCGCCATACGGGTACACCACACGCCATCTCTTCACGATGGAAGTCCATAGGGTGTTAAATGACACGTGGAAAACTAAAGACACGTAGAATGGCAGGTTATTTATACCAACCGATGATGGGAAGGATGACTCGTGACAGATTTTTCCAAGGGTGATCAAACCCTGTGCAGTGTTTAACGCTGAATTACCACCCAGTTTGCCTGCCATGGATCCTCTCCACCGCTCTGACACCCACAGCTGCAGAGCTAGCATGAGTCAGTTCAAAAGACTTGGACTGATGGCAAGCGTGCAGGTGTGTGAATAAATGTGCACATCTGCACTGGTGCATCTTAGATGTACGGACAGCAGCTGCACATACAACAAGCCAGCAAACTCCAGCTCTCCAGACAAACGTTGAGCGGCGCCGCCGTGGTGAGAGTCTCGCTCCTTGCCTGTTACATCTCGCAGGAGAAACTACGATGTGCAGAGCAAACTTGTCACCTCTGTCTTTACAGTGTGTGTGTACAGGAGTGAATTTACGCTGCCTTCCTGCTCCTGTGATGAAATATAACAACAGATCAGCCAGATTTGCAACTAAAATCAGACGGGCGCAGCTCAGCGATGATGTAAGCGCGCTTGGGCCTGGGGCAGGGAAGTGTGTGTGTGGGGGGGGGGGGTGTCGTGCTTCATTGCTGTACAAGACAACCTAAGCAAGTGTGAGTGAGCTGTTCAACTTCACTGCCGTAACCTCTCCCACCCCCTTGTGTGATTGGATTGGCAATCTCTGTTTGAAAGCAGAACTGATTGCCCAGCCGCTAATTTATATGCAGTTCCATAAGATCTTGTTGCATAATGGATTAGCGCTCTTGCTTTGGCTGCAGTGTTGCATCTGCCTTCAGCCGACACACAACTATAAATCAGCCTGTAGTCTCCACTTCTCAAGGAGCTGGAAATATGCTGACAAGATAAATAGTATCTGCACTGAAAAGGTCATCTTGATCCGTTTCCACTGCTGTTACAAAGACTTTGATTTGAAGGTGTAGAAGTCGTGGCGGGATCTTTTCAATCTGACTTTTTTGATGGATTGTTTCTTATCCGCTTCATTTTTTTTAAACTCTTCTTCAAATAAAAATTAATAATAATAATAATAATAACAATAACGGTATTTATTCCACACTGGGGAAATTTACATACAGTAGCATAGACACAAATATGTTTAAGAGGAACGTGATATTGGCTGAATTTCATACATGTTTAGGATCAGAAGCACTTCGATGATGCTGAAATATTTCTGTGCAACGTGTCTGCGAACTTTGCCGCGTCGCATTCGTGGTGTTCACACTTTATGTCCAATCGCAATACGGTTTACACTTGTGATGAGTGGAGTTGGACCTCTTTAAATCGATTGGCAACCAAATCGATTCTTCCACTACGTTTCTGAGCAAAAGGCCACAGATTTGATGGCTCCTGTCCCTTAAATATGAATCTTCAAAGCTTAACATTGTACGTGGTCTAGTGTGGACCATGACTAAGGAAATACTACCAATATGAAGACTTTACCTTGTAAAAGTAACAGGTTTTTTTTCCTCCACACTTCTTTAGCAGAGAGAAGCATTTGTTTATACAGGAGTCTCAGCATTTACTTTCTGAGTTGCGTTGTCCATATAAATGTTACCTCACATTCCCTTTGACTTAGACTGAATGGTAATCCAGCCGAGCCAAGTTGCAAATTAAAGAAATTTCTGGCAGCCCAATCATAGGAGTGTAGAGATGAGTGGGTTTTTTAAAATTTAAATAAAAAAACAAACAAAAAGTTAATTTCTCTTTGTTTAAAGCAGTGGTTCTCAAACTTTTTCTGTCATTCCCCCCCTGTGGAGGAAGAAAAATTTTCACCCCCCCCACGCCAATTTTTTTTGACAAAATAGGCCATGTTTAACTTTATTGACCTCTTAAAAATTACAAACATTCCTTTAGTTTTTCAGAACTAGAAAAAAATGAAATAAAATGTGTTTCATCCCTGTCAAATATCTCTCCATTAAAAACAGACCTGACAACAGTTGCTGTGAAAGAGGTTTAAAGCGCGCTTTGGTTCCGCCGCGAAAAAAACTCAGACGTCCAAACATTAGTTCCCCGTGAAAGGTGAAGGGGGAAATAATGTTTGGACGTTGGGTGACTCGCCCAGAGGCGCAGAGGCGTCCCGGGGGGGCACGCCACACACTTTGAGAAACGCTGCTTGAAAGGGAGTAGTTATTTAAACAGCTTTAGTTTCTTGATGTCAAAGAGCAATTGGAGGAAAGGAAGCATTCCCTGATAAAAACAATTCAAGTACAATCTGCTGCCACTCTGCGGTGACCCTTCGTCACCTCAGATCGCACAAGAACGGGAAGCTGAGAAAGTCTCTGGGTTCACAAAGACCCAGGCTCAACCTCTCCTCTGTGCACCATCGACTTCCCACGTTCCTCTTTTACTATTCAAAATCTACCCCCTTTCTCTTCATCTCCCTCCGTCCAGCCAGCCTGGAACAACTTGCTCCAGACAAACGTGATGAAGTGTACGTGTGTGTGTGTGCGCGCGCACGTGTTTGTGTGTGTATGTACTTTGTATGCGCTTGCACGTGACTGACTGCAGTGAAGGGTGAGTCATATTAATGTCTGGAAGCTGTGTTGTGATCTCTGAACCACAAGCTGGCCGGCAAGAGGCAGCCAAACAGTTGGTTAGCTGGTGTGGGTTGAAATATCGCAGCCTGGGTGTAAAACTCTTTAGTGTGTGTGTGTGTGTGTGTGTGTGTGTGTGTGTGTGTGTGTGTGTGTGTGAGTGAGGGACATACAGACCTTCAGTGAGAATGGGGCTCAGAGTTTTCATTTACAGGAACAATGCAAGGATAAGGAAACTTTTATCCAAATCATGATGTAATGTAGCAGCTAAAGCGTCACAATCGCCCCGACTGTGTAGCAGTAATGAGGGGTAGTGCTACCTGTCCCTCCTCCAGCGTCAGGGTCCTGATGCACACCTGGTATTAAGATTGGTCCTGAGAGGTCACATCAGAAGTGGACAGCGCAAGTGTGCACATGTTCATTGTGTCCTGAATGTGTTTTGAGATCCGAACACTGAGACCACATTCGAATGTGGTCCAGGCCACACGAGGCCACGGTCTTTCAGAAGTGCCTGTGCAAATGTGTTCTGGATAGCACTGAAAGACCACCTCAACAGCTGGTGTCCTCTGTTTAAATGGAAATATACAGTGACGAGTGGAAAAAAAAACAGCAGCTTATTAATATGATGTCTGATCATGTGAAAGATATTATGGCTGCATCAACCATATTTGGTGGTTTGGTTTGTCAGGTGAGTTCTCAGATCCTGGATCTCCAAGACCTGATCACAGGAGGCTCATGTGGAGATGCTGCAGCAGAGCGACTTGTGACCAGATCACATCAGGAGGGATCTTAACACCGGGTGTGTACATGTCCTGGGAGTTAGCAAGAGGGCCAGTCGTGGAGAAGCCCTCTACGCCTCTGGTCTGGTCGTGACGAAGGCCCCTTCAGACCAGCATGCTACCCAATGACATCACACCTCCAGTGTTCATCATATCAAAAACTACCACTCAAAATAAGATCAGGGCACCTTGGACTTCATGCACACCAAAATCTAAAAAAATGTGATTTTTATTTTTTGAAAAGGTAAGTGACTGTCCTGGTTTTTGGAATACAACCATCACTACTACAAAGCATTATGAGAGCACATACCTTCAACATTGCGGCTGTTTACAGAATATGAACTCAGTAACAAAATCATTTCATACTTATTTTTCCCAGTGACTGAAAAAGTCTTCCAGATTACTAATCCAGAATACCACTGAAGGGATCCAAGAAACTGAAACATTCATTCAATTTTTCGTACCGCTGATGTCCTGCCATGCCTACAACCATCTTTGGGATGTCCAGAAGTTTCTCCAACAAAACAAAAGAATTCTTCGCACATCTGGTATGGGACGCGTCTGTTCGAGAGGAGCAGACTGGCCCAGAAGGTCCAGTACCGAAACATTGCAAGTAAAAATACTTTTTCAAGTTAGACAGTATGGGGGAATCTTTTGGCAATGGACTTCATTAAAAACTCATCCCTATTATGTGCTATGTCCTGCCAACACACAGACACAAGGCAGCCATGTTAAAACTTCCTTTGTGGACGTAAATACTTAAATCCACCCATGCCTGCTGGCCACTGCAGCTCTCATTTTTGAGGGTTAATCACTGTTACTTGCTGCATCACCTCCACCCACCACGCACCGGTGCGCTCTTGTGTCTGAGGTTGGATGCTGTTCACATTTGAACCGATATGATACCAATTCCTGGAATTCGGGAATGCCCCCCTTTTTTGTCACTGTTATTTTGCAGCCTCTCAAGCCAGTCTGAAGGGGGTGCCTGTTGCCAGGAGGACAGGCTGACCTGTCAATCAGCTGTAAACAATACTATGGACTCATGACCAGCTGATGATCCTGGTCTCAGTAGTAGTACTTTTAAAAGCCAAGTTAATGTCAGTCAAGACAATAATAAACGTCCATGCTAACCAGCTAATAATTACCTGTAACATTACATGGTGAGGGTGATGCAATGTTGCTCTCTTCTCACCAGGTCATCCTCGTCTGTGACGCTGACCACAGGTAACACGCCTCTGCTGTGGCCATGCTAGTAGTCTTACTACCTCGTGCTAGTCCAGGAGCAGTAGTAGCCTTGAGGCTGACTTTTAAGGAATTGTGCATTCACCAGCTTTTAAATATATCTGTTATTTCACCAGGTGCTTCCACAACTTTGACTCGGACCGCTTGTACCCTGCTGCTCCTGCTGTCTGTTGGCACAGCTGCAGGGCATGACCCAGTTGTGCTCTCAGGGTTTTCAAGACCTATTGGCCAAACCTCCCTATTCTCTGTCACTACAGAGCATTCAGACCCTGAAATTTGGTACTGATTAAATTTACAGGAGTACTCTTTAGTACCGGTGTGATTTGATGGTTCAGTACTTAAACCCACTTGGGATGTGCATATTCTCTGTCATAGATCAGGTTTCCATGAACGCATTTTGATGTACCTTCTGATGTGACGCATGAGGAAAATGTTGATAGAAACAGCGAAATGCAAAAACCCTTGGGGTGTTTTTAGTTTTTTAGAAAAAAGTAAATGCACAAAACTATAAATGGAAACACTAATTTCAAATCTGCTCTGATGCAGTGAATACTTATTCATGACTGACCAGCTGTTTCCACCGCCGTCGTCTTCATCGACGCCACTTTGTCTTTGTCACCGGACAGCGGCAGCTAGTCTATTACTAGCTGGTACGTTTAAGCAATTACAGCTTGTCCAACTGAAGGTAATTCATCAATACCCCTCTCCATTTTTCAGTCACAGACGACTGCTCTTCTTCTACTCTCTTGTAGCCACACGTCATGCTGCCTATACCGCCATCTACTGATATCAGTTCACAGCCTGTTTTATTGACACCAAGACGTGATGGAAACACATAATGCACAACGTTTCCACAGTTCAATTAAAATTCCCTCGACAATGAAATGGAAACGTATGCATGAGTGGTCAAAAAATACCAACTGTCAAGTCCATGAGGAATAATCTCTCATATTAGCCAGCAAAACTATGGTAAGTGACATTTGATCTCTCGATAGAAAAAAAAAGTGTACAGAAACACTGAAAATCACTTTGCACTGAATACAAAATTAGCTTGTGAGGATTCCAATCAAATATGCAGCAATAAAGAGTGTTGAAACAAACACTGAAGGATGGAACACTTCTGGTTTTGTTGAGTGTGTGTGTGTTTGTGTGTGTGTGAGAGAGAGAGAGAGAGAGAGAGAGAGAGAGAGAGAGAATTGTGGCTCTCTGTTTTTGGGCCCTTTGATGTAATTATGTCTTTTCCCTTATGCTTCACAATCTGTTTTTCATCATCATTGTGCTTTTCAGTAATGAGCACTCTCTTTTGAATAAAGGAAAACATGCAGTTCCACACAATGGAATATTTAGTAGTGTTTCGTGTCCTTGGATTGGTTTGGTCTCCTTTGCTGGAAAGCGTGACTGTATTGTACGTGTGTTTATCTGTGTGTCTGTTTGAGGGATGAGACACAGCGGGCGGTTAAGACCTGAGATGGGGTGAGTCCTGTTGTCCTCCCTGAATTATTTAGCACTCGGGGAAGTGTGTGTGTGTGTGTGTGTGTGTGTGTGTGTGTGTGTGTGTGTGTGTGAGAGAGAGAGAAAGAGAGCACTCTCCCAGGCCATTATCAGGGACCACAGAGCAGAAAACACTGTTTTTATCAGGGTCCAACATTTTATATCATGTTTGAATGAATCTTTCTTTCCTATCAAATAACATTAAAAACAGATTCATACAACCAGAGTAGTAAAGAAATTTAAAAAATAAAAATACTCAATACACAATACAAATGAACAAGTATAGCCTTCAAAAGATAAGAACAATTATACTCTAACCCATTCTTGGCCCTTTACTCACTACTACCCTACCTACAATTTGGCACTGGTACCTAACTGCACCGATATTTTGTAGGAACAGAAATGTAATTTTAAAAAAAAGTCTCACATTTTGTAGTATTTACATGATTCAGTTGGTATCCTTGAAAGTACACAGGGTGCTGCCCAACACGACTCACTGGTTATTGTAAAGTTGTATAATACTGTGTATATATATATATATATATATATATATATATATATATATATATATATATATATATATATATATATATATATGAACTTTATCCCAGTACTAGTTGTATTCCTGTACTATTAAAACTGAAATCCCAATAAACATCCCTAAAAACTGCCTGGTGTTAAAACTACTACATAGAATAATGATAATAGTTACAGTCAGCTCAAGCCATCTTCATCCATATTCCTCTTTAAATTATTTCAAGCTTTTAGCAGCACTTGAGCTTTGTTTAGCTCCACAATCAAACTGTTCCACAAATTCTGACCCTCCAACATTTTACTGAGGTGTACAGTTCAGGACAGTGTTCGTGCAGGGTGATTGTACCAAGTAGCTCACACCAGACAGGAAGCCCCCACACAAACAGCTTAGTGGATCTGGTCAGTTTTCTGAATCAAACATCCTGTGCAGACACGCCATCACCCAAACGGACAGAAAAGGACCACATCCAGTGAATGCTATGCTCATGTGATGGAAACCAAGGAAAACCACCACATCCAGTGAATCTGAGCAAGTTGATAAAACCAGACGGGTAAAATACGTTGAGTCTGACATGCTACCGACGGAACGTAACGCAGCGCAGAGAGAGGACGTCCCAGTCGCAACACGGCTGACCATCTCCTCCATCTTCTGGCACGTTTTTAGGTCGAACAGAGCACACGGCGTCCCCTTAGTTGGCTGGCTCACCGTCATCATCGAGGTGACCAAAGCCAAAGTCGTACCAGATGGGGGCAGCCACATTTTCTTTCTCTACGAGTCCTCCTGTTGCTGTATTCCTAAAGGGGCAGTGTCTGCTCGTGGGGCAAACCATCTTTATCTACTGAGCTGGCTGCTTGTTACACCTGTGGATCACGCTGTCCTCTAGTGGTCCCTGCCAACAGCACACCAGTGCACAACAGTACACCAGCGCACAACAGTACACCAGCGCACAACAGTACACCAGCGCACAACAGTACACCAGCTCAATAGAAAGGAGCAGAAATGAAGGTATTGAAAATAATGCTGTCTGGATTTTTTAAGAGGGCAGCACGGTGGTGCAGTGGTCAGCACTGTTGCCTTACAGCAAGAAGGTTCTGGGTTCGAGTCCCGGATCGGTCTTTCTGTGTGGAGTCTCCATGTTCTCCCTGTGCCTGCGTGGGTTCTCTCTGGTACTCCAGCTTCCTCCCATTTGGGGACGAGGCTAATTGGATACTCTAAATTGTCCGTAGGTGTGACTGTGAGTGTGAGTGGTTGTCTGTCTCTATGTGTTGGCCCTGCGATGGACTGCGACCTGTCCAGGGTGAACCCCACCTCTCGCCCATAGCAGCTGGGATAGGCTCCAGCCCCCGCGACCCTTAACAGGAATAAGCAGAAGAAAATGGATGGATGGATTTTTTAAGACTTCTGTATACCATAATACCGCTGTGCTCCCCAAGCCTCGTGTGAACACAGTTTCTGGGTTTTTCTTTTTAGTGTAAACGCTCCTGCAAGTTAACCCTCCCCCCATATGAAATGAACATCCCTTTCTTTCAAGCCCTCGCAAAACAAGTCATGGAATATCAAGGAATTTCATGGCCTCCGCCTAAATCTGCCCGTGTTTCCTAGGATATGGCGTTGGTGTCCAGAGACACACGCTGGCTGAGCTGACTACTACAGGTCAGCCTTGTGCTGACTAAAATATGGATTAAACAAAGATTAATAATGCAGCTCTTGTTGACTTTCCAAACATTATCACACTAAATGGATTAAATTCTAACTGTGAAATCATTTCGCGGGAGGAGTGGGACCAAACAACCAACCACCCACCATTTTACAGATTAAACAGTAAGAAGCGTAAGCTAGCCAGGGATATGAGTTGTTTGTAATAACTCTCTACTGCCTGACAACAGAGACAAAAATACTGTCGTGAGTACTTCTGACTCTTTTTTGTAGTATTGTCTGTCGGATGTTTTCATGTAGTGTTGAAATACTTACGGGTCACCAGCTGCTGTTTACACAAATCAGAACATAGAAGTGTCCGCGTGTCATCGAAAGGTCAGAACTGACCAAAAGCTCATTTGGCGCCACTGCAGGGATGTGTGATGCTTTCTGGTAAAGCCTCTTACAGTGCTGCGGGTTTACACTCATGTCAGATGATTTAGGCTTTTTTTAATTTATTTTTTTATTCTTAAAATGCCCCCATAAGTATAGCAATGTAATGCACATTATTGTTTAAGGGTTGCGTCTCGGATTAGACAGTGAGGATTCTGGATCGGGACTGCCTGTCAACCAGTGGAAGGCCCTGATAGGTATAGTGATTAAAAAAGTGTGTTTTTGCATTCATTCTGGAGCGTTGGAAATCCCTGAACTTGTGAACCCTCATTCTTACGTCGCACCCAGAGACACATAAAATACTCCCGCACACACACACACACACACACACACACACATCCTCAACACCCCTAGGCTCCCTGCAGGTATCCGGTTGGGCTGTCAATGTTGTACTGCTATATTTATTCATTCATTACACCAAAATGACCCACAATACTTCTTCACCTTCATGTGCTGTTAACGACACACCTGGATTTCCAAGCTTTAATGTCTTTCCCTTCCCACACTGCCCCCTTTTTTCATCTGTTGTTCTTGCACTTATTCTCTCTCTGCCTGGTTACTGACCTTCCCAACCATCCCACAAACATGTTGGCACACAAACACCTTTTTTAGAAAGCAAAACAACCCGCGGAATATGACTGGAATATGGAACCGCTTAATCTCTCTGGGTGGATGAGTTTCAAATCCCCCAGCGAAACATCGCTGTAGCGAGACACAGAGAGGGAGACTGTGGAGGAACACTGTGTTCATTTTGCCATGGCCAGATGGTGAGGGCAGCTTTGGTGCTGCACTGCCACCACACACACACACACACACACACACACACACACACACACACACACACACGATTACTTCAGCCTGTTTATGCAGCAGTGGTCTTCTGTACTGTATGTGGTGGCCTCAGTGAGTCAGACTTATTAGATTAATCTTTTATTTGTCTCTGTGCTGTTATCAGTGTTTTTCATCTCAATGGGTTGCTGGGATTAAGAGGCAGTTTTTGGTTTGTTTTCCGTGTTTCTAATCTGTGTGTGTGTGTGTGTGTGTGTGTGTGTGTGTGTGTGTGTGTGTGTGTATTTGAGAGTTCAAATGTAGTGTGTGTAAGTATTACTGCGTAGAGGTGCAGTTTCTGCTCATAAAAGATAATTTCATGGTTATCATCACTTTATTTGACGAGGGCTGCTGGGATGATTTTAGGCCAGTTAGCATCTCCATGGGTTCCTTCGACCGAAAGCCAATGGAATGTTTCTTTTGGATTTGTGGTCAGAAAAAAAAAATCTCTGTGGTGAAGAAAATTCAATGTAACTTACCAGGTTTGTTCAGCTCACATCGGAACGCCACTCTTATGATTTAATGAGAGTAAATTTTAGCATTAGAAGCTAACATTGGGCACTGAACCACAACTTGCCTCACACTTCTTCTGTTCTCGGCACGATGATGTTTGTAGTCTTGTCCAGCCACTTGTGAGCGACAGCCGCTTTTAAGACATAAAATGTGTGAGTACGGTTAAGAACAAAATAAAGACCTTGTTTCGGCATTGAACTAAAAACCCGTTGACACTGAGACGAGGGACCCGGATGCTAATTTACATCTGGGTTTTAGGACTCATTTCATTATTGCTTTATTTGAAACACTACATTTATTTTCCCACTTTGAAAAAAAAAAAGTTATTGGCCAACTCTCTTAAAGAAAACAAAATCTGAAATGTGCCCTGACGCTGATAAGAATAGAGTCATCAAATTCATTCCCTGGTTAATAAGTTCAATCCTGCTTAGGTTCTGTTCTCTAGAAGGAAACAAAGTGGCGACCTTAAACCAGCAAGAACAAGAGTTCCTCTGATGTAAGCAAATAAAACAACAGAGTGACAGTGACAGTTTTCTTAGTCTCTGCACGAAGCGCTGCTTGAAGCGGTATCGGAAAGACATGATGCCTAAAAACTAGTCCAAATACCAAAACCACTTGAGACCTCTTTGAACACTCAGCTTCCTGGACCAAAAAAACTAAAACCTTTCATCTGACACAGTCATTTGAGTACATTTCTCTTCCAGCAACAGTTCCACCTCAGCTTTTATGCTCTGCTCGCACAAGGTGAGGAATGAAAATCAGCTGGGTCCTGTATTAGAGACGTTTGGCTCCACAGTTGGCGTCGTGACTTGTGAACACAGGCAGCTGTGGCGTTACACATTTCCCAGTCACGCTGGCTGAGTCAAACTGAAGTCACTGCAGTGGCACATGGACTTAAACAAGCAAGTAGGACTCCAATAAGAGTCTCCAGTCCCACTAAAGATGATTCTCATACAGTTTAAAGCATAAATAAACGGCATGGAAATGGTGAAACAAAATAGCTTTGGCTGTGGCTGCAGAGCATTTAATCAGAGGTGCTTTGGGGACATTGGCGGTGTCAGGAACAAGCAGGGGTGGAAGGAGCACAGAAAAAAATCTACTTAAGTAGAAGTACTGTTAATTTGATGAAATTTTACTTAAGTAGAAGTAAAAGTACTGGTGTAA
Source organism: Aulostomus chinensis (assembly GCF_037954235.1). Taxonomy (NCBI): domain Eukaryota; kingdom Metazoa; phylum Chordata; class Actinopteri; order Syngnathiformes; family Aulostomidae; genus Aulostomus; species Aulostomus chinensis. Next base: position 21,554,678 of record NC_141341.1, on the reverse strand, counting down.
AAATTTACTCGAGTAAAAGTAAAATGTAGCTCACTTAAAAGGTACTCAGAGTAAAAGTTACTTAGTGACTTTTTTTTGGTGGGGGGCAGGAGTGTGTGTGGCAAACCATTAGCCACCAATGCTATTTAACTATTAGTTACCTACCTGTAAGGTAGCATTGCTAACATACACGTTAATGGCAACGTTAGCTGCTGTACTGAGCTATTGATTTAATGGAACGTTATCTTACCTGTACATGCTTGCGCAGGTTTGATACCGAGTTTTTTTTTTTAAGGCAGATATGCGGGTATCTTTGGGACAAAGCTTACACTGCATAACCAAGCTGTTCCCGTCTGTTCTTGAACTTGAAAATGTCCGTCAAACATGGCCAGGGATTCATTTCGTTTAGTTCATCTGCGCCTTCCTCCTCAGCAACGTCAAGCGTATCCGTTTCAGTTGAATTCATTTTTGAAGTTTCTGTGTCATACGTTCAGTCTCCATCGTCTCGCAGTAAGCGGCTGACGTCACTGACGTGCACATGGGCTGGGGCTTGTGCTGGCTGCAGCTGTTGCCAGGGCAACCTTTGTGAAACTGTGGAGGTATGTGCATAAGAGCGTGTCATGAATGAGACCCTCTAGTGTTCTTATATATAATAGATTTACATCTTATTGACACAATTTTAACAACTTTTACTTGTGGTTTACTGGGTAAAACGTCTTACAGTGGAGAGTCAGTGAAATGAAGCCACTGGTGGTGCTAGCCTACTTACTAGTAGTGCTAGCTACTGGTGGTGCTAGCCTAGCTATGGTTGGTACTAGCCTAGCTCCAAATGGTGCTAGCCTAGCTCCTAGTGGTGCTAGCTTAGACACTGGTGGTGCTAGCCTAGTTATGGTTGGTACTAGCCTAGCTCCAAGTGGTGCTAGTTGAGCTACTGGTGGTGCTAACGCCATCTGAGGAGTTTTAAGGGATTCCCTTATAGCCTTCCTGCTCTATCAGGCCAGTCACATTAAGGTGGTTACATGAAGTGTAAATGTTTAAAGAGATCAAACTAGCGATAATTGCTGAGATCAACCGTAAATCCGTTGCATGATGTAGCGACAGGACAGCGCCCACCCTCCTCTACCACCAACTTGAAAGGTATCTCAAAAAGGGGTGATAATTTGTCTTAAAAATTAAGTTTGGATGGTTAATGTTGTTGTATGGTAATAAAAAAAGATAAACTCATATGGATTGGGTTTGTATTACTGAGGTAAAGTCCTTTTATCATATTTAACAATATTTACACTTACTTGCAGTTCGTATTGTAGTTCTTCCAACGCTGAGCCTCACCCTAACTGATGGTTAATGTGTGTACATGTTTGGCAAGAATGAACATGTTGCTGTTCTTGGATCTGCTAATGAATTATCAGTCAGATCAGGTGTTGGATAAACATTTAGACTAGGAAGCAGATGCATGGAGGTTGAGGTCCCGCAGCTGTGCAAAGAAGGATACATTACAGTTCAGCTGAGTTTACTGTACTGGAGTAGATATACAGTAAATCCAGGAAGTACTTATGGTTGCTGAAGCACTGCAACAAGCCACATTCATGTCCTGAATCTGCGTTTATGTTTCCGAACATGAAGCCTTTATGACCTTGTGGAACTTGCTTCCGCGATTCTCTGCCTTATTATCTTCTGTGGGACGATGAGGACATTAGATAGTCATGATTTTTGATAAGGAAAACATAAGGGTGATTGTTTTACTGCGCTGGCCTGTCACTTAACTTTGTGTGCAACAAGCAACAAAATCATCAAAAGAATGGGTAACAACACTCAAGTTATACTGAATTATCTGTTCACCAGCAGGGCAACAAAGACATACACAGTTCTCAGTGACCGCGGGTGACTTGCGCGGAATGCTGTCTGTAGGAATACGTCAGAGCTGACGCTGTCACATGGTGTTTGACAACACACACACACTGACAGAGCAGGGGATGTTTGACAAAGTTTGACAAAGGCTGATATTTTATCTTCAAATGAATCAATTTTTCACATTTTTAAATGTGAATGTGTGACTACAGGTGCTGCTGGGTCAGTGGCTGAGTGTTGCTGCTTGTTCAAAATGAATCAGCAAGCAGAGACATTGAGGACAAGTTCATACATGGAGGACTGGCACTGACGTGTTGGTGATGCTCCCTGTAGCTGGTGAGCGACTATCCACCACGGCGACCAAGACACAGTCTCATTCTACAGTAAACAGTAAAGTATGTTTCTGAAGACGGAGAAATATGCAATGTGGTGACAGAATCTTGGTTCATGTTTGATCAGCGATGTCTAGTGACCCATGAGGATCAGAGCTTGGACAAAGCCAATCCAAGACGGACCCACAATACCAGATCCCATGCTGTAAATATATCGTAGGATTATCAGTATAATTAGCTGGATGAGCAGTTTGGATGATGGATGGAAGGATAATCTCATTTGATCCCTCTGCCCAAATTCCCATGAAAGTGCCCAAGTAAACATCGAGGAAGATTTCTTAAAGAGAGACGAGTCACACTGATGGGCGGGACGTGTCAAGCGTTGTCAAACTGAGTCTGGTTGCATGTATTTTTCTTCATGGAAGGAGGGAATACAACAGAATATTAATTTTTACATTTATGGATGTTTTGTTATTTAGCTGTCATTTGTTGTTACAATGTTCTTACAATTGTAGTTTAGCTGTCCTAGAGAAGGAAAGACACATGAAAAAGGGGTATAGAGGGCTTTTGCTATTTTGGGATGAAGATGTCAATGGAAACCGCCCCGAATGTCTGCAGAGCTACTGTATATGAAACCTAGATGAAGGTCACAGTGGTGTAGTAAAACTCAGCTGATATTTTTACCACGTCTGATGACCCTAGTAAAGAAGATTGTATCATTTGTAAGCAGAACGTTGCCCTCAGAACACTGCAGTTGTCAACAGGCAGGCGGAACTCACCGTAACACCAGTATGGAACAGCTCTCCACAGCAGTAGCAGGGTACCTTTCAATAAAATTGTTCCGTGAATAAGATGATAATAATAAAAGAATTTTTGCCATAGGCACCGTGACCACTGTGCTATCTTACTGGGACCAGTGTATCAAATTACTGATGATTAGGAAGTCACACGTTAGACACATCCTCCTGACTAACTGGCCACATTTTCAAACTCTTTTCTCGACGTATGCTTGTCTTGTGTTATGGAGCCTCTGCTTCATCCTTTGTCCTGGCAGGGGTAAAGATAGTGGTGAGTACTCACCTTTGTCCGTGCTTCCTTGCTGAATTGAACTTCACCATTGTTGGCTAGACAGTGACCCTGAGAATCTAATATAATTCCTTGGCATGAAAGTACTGTTGATGTTGCTGAGGTGGACGTGGTCTGCTCTGCTGCTGTCCTTGACTGAAGGGTTGTCCATATGTAGTTCATAGAGAAGAGTTGTACGCATTGGCAATCCACCTGTATTTCCGGTGAGTTTAATCAACACTTGGCCCTGGACTTAACCCCCCCACTGTGTTCTTTCTTTGCTTTGCAGATTTAAAGCGTGGACTTCCTCATCCATTTTTACAGTAGATAAAAGCAATCTTTCGGCGCAGAACAATGTCCAGGGCTGTTAGATTCAGAGCAGGGGTCTATAGGTCTGCTTGCAAATGCATAATGAAGCTCAAAAATAGCTGGGCTCATTGCCATTCCACACAGATAGAAGTAGGCCCAGGGCAGGGTCATGCACAGAGAGGCAGACCCAGAGTAGGGACACAGCCAAGGTCAACTCAGGATACACACTCATCAAGAGGTCGATCATCCGGCCCTAGTGACCTCACACCGACCCAAAGACTTTTATAGCCAAGAGGAGGAAACTGTTGGATAAATTGGGTTCACTCCATCAGAGAAATTCTTCCTGTGTTTTAAGGGAAAATAAATACAGTTCCAGTCATGGGTGGATGTAAATTAATGTGCTATTGTGCAGCGGAACAAGTCTCATATATCTGCTGGGTGAAGATACTGATGGTATGAATTGAAGTAAAGGTAAATAAGACTGAAATGATGTCTCTAAAATGATTTAAGTTGAATTTCTGTCATTAAAAGTTGAATCATTAGTAATACAATTACATTCACTCATACCAATTTTCTCAGGGAAACCCAGAGGAAAGTACTGCTGTATAATAGAACAACCTTATCATAAATGTTCCCATGATAAGGACGATAATTTCATTTTTTATCGAATATCTAATTTCAATAGTCATTTTGTAGGTGTATAGTATTTTGTGGCGCTATCAGGCCCTTCTCATGAGAGGGAGCATGTGACCGTGGAGCCGTTACTCCTGCAGACGACACACACAGAACTCATAATGTTGTTACAAGTGTGACTGTATGCATTAAAGGGTTAGATCTAGCATTTATAAAATGATTCGGATGATATTTTAAAATATTTACGAGCCAAATCGCTTTGTTCAAGTTGAAACTTTTTAACCCCTTAAGGATCACTGCATTTCATTCAGGTTTTTTCTTAAAACGCCATGCCAACATTCAAAGCAGCACAGTTGCCACATAGTTCATGACTCAGATGTGTGCTTGGTCTCTTTGGAAAGGTAACATTCTCAGGTGTCTTGCAAAAGTGTGTGTTTGATTCTGTGATTTACTGACAAGGAGATACAGTGAGACAAACATACAGGAGATAAAGGGTTTTTAGTTCTGCCCAACTAATCTGTCTGAATGTTGACGAGGAAAAACTAGGGCTAGGGTTAGGGTCCATGACCTTCTAGGGGGAACAGGCATCACTAGTCCACAGACACAGGTCCTGACTTCCTACAGTCCAAATCTGAAGTCAAAATGTCAAAAATGACCTGTATACAGTGTTTGGCGCACATGAAGTCCTTTGCGTCATCCTTGGGTCCTATTGGAGGCTCCAAAAGGACATCTGGACACCCAAACACAATAACATCGGATCCCTTTGCCTAACCAACATAATTTTGGTCTCAGCATGCAGGCAGCTCATAGTGCAACAGTAAAAGTATACAACAATAGTAGAACAAATAGAGAACAATGGAACAAATCATCATCAACAACATCAAAGAACTATGTACATCACCGTAAAAGTGTTCACAAATTGTTCACACATTCCTCATGTAAATCAGGCTGCTGACTGGTCGACATAAGTAAAGGGAAGTAAACAATAGCATGCCTATTATTCATTGTTTGTACACAAACACACATCTGGAACAACTGGATCACTTACTCGTAGTGTCTCATGTCTGGGTCCACTCCTGCAAAAAATTGCTTGATGTCTTCACGGTCGACCGCAGGCTCCTCGTCCAAGTGTCCAAGGCGGAGGACCGAAGCAGCATTTCAGCCTCTTCCTCTGCCGAAAATCACTTACTGGCCATCTTTTCTCTCGCTCCCACGTTCACTGGCATCGACTACTACAGCGCTGCTTTAAGCAGCCAAGCTAACTTTACGCCTACCAAACTTGATACCGTCACGCAAGGTACCGTTTTTTTCATCTGTTCATTGGCTAAAAGAATATCTACTTCCCATTAGGAAAAACTATCATAGGCAGGCGTAAGGGTCAATCAAATGACGCGTGATCTGATCTGTAAACTGGGGCCTGATTGGGTTTTCACCGCTGGAGCTCAACAACCCAGGCACTGATTGGCTCTTGTGTGATATACATGCGTTCAGCAGGGCCTCACCATGACACAAGTCGTGTCATGTGGAGTACATGAATACTGGCAACTCTGCAGGCTGTTGTAAGGAAGATTAGCTGTGATGCTCTGGACGCTGCGCTACACAGCTGTCCATGCGAAACATGGTTTACATTGGAATTACACCATATTGAGAAAATCCTTTGATTTTGCATATCTATGGACATTTAGTGCCTTACTGAAAAGCAGACTGTTTTATAATTTGAGCAATGACGACGTCGGGAGTACAGAGTTGGTATGTAGGTATTTTCCTTCACATGCTGTCTGCCTAGCAACATTCTAACTCAGCTCCGGCTACAAGTAACTGCATTCATTGTGATTGGGTGCTTCTTAATCGTTAGACCGCCAGATTTTGAACTAGGTACAACATGACCAGATAAGTTGTTGTATGCTGTTTAAAAGCTGTCGAATACCGAAGTTGTTTACTTCCTGTACCGCTAACAGTACACTGCCACTTCAGGGGTTTTAAATGAACATGACAAGTTTTTGGGAAATTCACTTACTCAGCATCGTCCCCAGCGTAAGACAAGGAGATGGAGACCTTTCCCTCCTCTGTGCTGCATCAGAGAGCTGAGACCATGGACACCAGCTGACTGCTAGGTAGCTTAGCACAACGAATAGTAGCAGATGGAAAAGTAGATCGCATTGTTGAATTTAAGCAATGGAAATTTTTTTTTATTGCAGATCAAAATTGTAATTGTAAAGATCAAATTGTAACAGACCTCTACGTCACAGCCGTATTCCATTCATAAAAGCCAGGAATTAGTTTCAGCTTCACATACCCTAAATAAACTGTATTGATCATATTGATTAGTCCTACAGGATTTTTACTGACGTCGTCCTGGTCTCTGCTCTGTGACTGCTGCAGACAGCTGGTAAAAACCCTGAGGCTCCGCCCAGCCTCAGGCTGCACAGAGCGCCGCGTCTCATTGATGGCGGATGCGTTTAGGACAGATTACTTGCTTTATTAGAGAGATTGCGCAGGTCAGTGGGAAGCTTTGGTGTGGTCTGTTGGGGGCCAATTGATGACCCATTCTTTAGACCAACCTCTGCAAAATGTGGTTTTAACAAGGCAGGATATTGACATTGAAACATGTATTGAATCATGAGACATGTAGTAAGTATACTGAATCATTATAGTTCTTAGTTAACCAGTTAAAAACCAACACTGGTAAAGCACCCCAGTACCAAATATGTCCATGTTTGTGCTGTGTTACCACGCCTGGTGACGTGATGTCCCTCCAGCCTTGCATCACTCTCGCTCCTAATGTCAGCGGCACATTAGAATGCTAATTACAAATTTACAAATGTTGACATCTCGCTGTTTTTCCAGATAAGATACCCCCATGGTAATTTACCTGGGAGTATATCAGCCGTACTGTATATCCAGACTGATCCTTTGATTTAATTCATAGCCAGATTGATTGAACATAGCCTCGGGTCTGAGCCCTGCATAAACAGATCCAGCCTATGTTATGTTTAATTCAGAGTTCCTCCACTACTGGGGAACCAAACTGATCAGGACTTGTTTACACTCTTTGGCCCGGCAAGCCTTGGCCTACTTTTAACGACTTCAGAGCACTTTAAATGCAGTTAAGTGTATGTTTGCATGTGTGTGTCTGTGTGTGACTGCCCGCTACATGTGCACACAGTAAATTAGCTTTGCATGTATAATGCAGGACTCCTCAGCTATGGATCCATATATCGTCATGGTTGGGGGAGTCAGATATCTTTAGCTGCATGCTCTCAGAGACCTGGCTCCACTCTTCATGTGTGTGAGTGACTGGTTACATATGCCCGTCTGTGTGGAAGATACACAGCCGTGCAAGTGTGACCTCTTTTGGTTTCTGAGATTTCCATCGCAGAAAGACTTGGAACTTGGAGGAGATAAAAGGCAGCTATGCTCTTGATGGCTCATAAAATAGGCTGATAACAAGCCTGTACACATTCAAGATGTTCAGCTTTTATGTGTTCACAGTTATCAGTCTTTATGAAATTATGGCAATGCTGGTACATGTTAAAAGTACAATTATACAACTAAACAACATATAAGCTGAAAGTGAAATCAGTTGCACATCTGTCTCTCAGAACGTCCTGGTCTATCAGTCAAGCAGGGACACACACTGCCATTTTAACCTGATTAAATGTGTAGAATTGTGGATAAATTCTCTGTGGAGGTGTGTGTGTGTGTGTGTGTGTGTGTGTGTGTGTGCGTGTGCGTGTGTATGTGTGTCCCTGACAGCTCTCTGTACTAACAGCCCCTGTAGCAGAGCAGATACCAACCAAAGATTAGGACGTAATTACACGCCACTTTCTGCTCCATCTCTCTGTCAGAGAGAGGAAGAAGAAATAGAGAGATGGGAGGAAGAGGAGGGGAGGAAAGGTTGAGATAAGGCTCTGAGTCAGACTGTGTGTGTGTGTGTGTTTGCATTTATGTGTGTGAGGACATTCTAATAGTACACCCCTCTCTGCCTCCCATCTTACACACACACACACACACACACACACACACACACACGCACGCACTGTCAATGAACTTACAATCCAAAAAACCCACCCTACCTTCTTCCATCAGACGTTTTGACTTGAGATCTACCCTGCTGTGCTTTCTTTGGCCGTCTGTCACCATGGCAACGTAATGAGCAGTGCCGTCCCATCCCATGCAGAGGGTGGGTGTGCACACCATACTCGTGCCCTGAGCGGCAGACATTAGGATAATCCCCTCTCTCATTTAAATGCAAAGTCAGCATAAGAAAAAGTCGCTCCAGCAAAAGTGTTAAATATGTGTGTGTGTGTGTGTGTGTGTGTGTGTAGGGGGGGGGGCAGCAAGGAAACGCTATTTTCCCCCCCGAACATGTGCACACCCAGAAGATAATTTGCCAGAAAAAAACTTCAGATATTGCTCCTTTTTTTCTCTTTATATTCAACATCCGCCTTGCTCTCATTACAGTTTTCCTCCTATTTTCTGTGGTGACATTTTTAGGTCACCGCTCACTCACTTTCATCATCTTTACCCCCCCCCCCCCACACACACACACACATTGCATGCACATCTGTAGTGCATATCTGTACAAGGTGAAGACAGTGGGAGTGGGATGCAGCAGGAATCCCTCCGGGAACATCAGGGAAACGATGCTCTCCTGGCATTCCCGTACGCTCCCGCTGGCTTGCTTTTGAAGATAGGGATGCCGGTGTTGGAAGAGACAGCTGTCACAAACACACACCTTTAACATGGTGCAACACCTGTACACACACACACACACACACACACACCTTTAGCATGTACACACACACACACACACACACATATATCTTCACTACCCCTTCCCTCTTGAATCTTGATCTGTCAAAGTATTTTAAGGGGAGAGTTTCCCCAATCAGTTGATGTAAGTTTTAATCCCAATTTTGAGTGTGTGTGTGTGTGTGTTTGTGTGTGTGTGTGCGTGTGTTTGAATGAGTGAGAAAGGAAAAAGGGGGAGTGCCATATTTCTGCAGGATCAAAAGCTTTCAGGGGATTTTAGGGCTGAAGTGTGTGTGTGTGTGTGTGTGTGTGTGTGTGTGTGTGTGTGTGTGTGTGTGTGTGTGTGTGTGTTTTATTTGTATGAAAGGGGGCGGTCCGGGGGGCTTTGACACAGATGTGAATATAGAAAAACAAAAACAGCACACACAGAATATACCACATTCACACATGTGCTACATGTAATTGTATGCAGATAGAAGCACACACACACTTACTTACCCTCCCCTCCTCACATACTGTGTACACAAACACACACACACACACACACACACACACACACACACACACACACACACACCGTAAAGCAGATTTATACCCATGTTGATTCAGTAGATATTTCACAGCCATGTATCTTACGCCACACATAGCTATGCCAATTGCAACAACTCTGGCTGGTCTTCATAGCATCATATTTACTACAGATTTTCCATCATTTCTGACCTATTTTCTGCGATGCGATATTTTTTAATGCCACTGCCATTTTGGTTGCCATCGACTTAAGTTGCATTGAGTCACCCCAAAAAGTACAAGGGGAAGCAAAGCTAGTAGTTGGAGGGTAGCTAATCAGTGGTAGCCCAGTTGTAGACAAACAAGTGTGTTTTGGATTTTGAGGAGAAGTTGCTCTTGAGTATTCAGGCATAAGCACATGATGTCATGTAAATTAAATTTCAGGATATTTTTTTTAGCTAGTATATTAATTAAAATAACAATTTAAAATTACAATTTACTTGCAGTGGTAAAATTACTTGAATAAATGAGTCATAAAGTATTATAGATATAGCTTGACTATGCCAGTCTAGACACTCATTATTAGAAAAGTAATTTGGCTAACATTAACACTGACTTCAGTTCGGATGGGAATTAGAGATTCTGTGTGTCCCTCGTTCTCCTTGGTCCTTCGCCCATACCTGGGGACGTGTGCCTCACAACCATATTCAGAGTTGAGGAATTGTGCCCGTTGTGACCTTGCAGACCATAGACCTATATCACGGAATAGACTTTGGCAAATAATGCAAATAAACAGTGAGACATTCAAAGCAGAGGTCGCCATCTTGGTGCTTGCGACCTCCTGGTCCCTCACAGAAGACATTCTAAAAATACCAGGAGTCACCATAAAGCTTTGTCTGTGAATATCCAAATGTTGATCCGTCACAGTTTATGTTACATTGATGTGCAAAATTCACTCCTCGCTCATCCCTGGTGCGAGCCAGCAACAGCGGTGATACAGAGCTCATTTTACAGTAAAATAATGGCACAGAAACGGGAAAAAATGTACCATTTTCATGAGTAGTGGGAAGAAGCCTCTTTCTTCAAAACCGTGACAGAAACAAGTGTTTGTCTTTGCAGAGCGTCTGTAGCAACTGCGAATTGGCACAATGTCGAGAGCCACTTTAGTACATGTCACAAGGAGTTCAACCCTGGCGTCCCTCCGGGCAGCTCATTACAGGCAGGAAAAGCCTGTGAGTTAAAGGCAGCTCTGGGCAAACAGCAGTCATTTTTTATTCGTTCGCTAAAAATGTCCAATACAGCGACCGAAATGTCCTTTTGAGCTGCACATTTTTTAACAAAGACCAAGAAACCTTTTTTTTACCATGGTGACGTACTGAAAGGGGCAATGATGGTTGTTGCTAACACAGTTGGCCGTCTACATTCTCTCAGAGCTCAACAGGGTGCACCAAACTTTTGGAACCTTGTGGACCCAGAAAGCAGCAGTTCCGAAAGTTACCTGTCTTTTTGGTTCACCTTATCCGTGCGAATCAGCCTTTCAGATATCAACTTTATTAAGAGTGAACACAGAACACGTCTTACTGATGCACACCTGCAAGACGCAATCAGAGTTTGATTTGTCTGATTCCAGCATGCAGTGCCACGCCTCCCTCTGACGAGACCTTCCCTGACTGGTCAGGAGTAGACGTATGTTCTCATGTTCTCAGTCCAAATGTGAGTAGAGGAGTTTGGGATATTTAAAAAATCTGAAAAGACACCAATTTCACAAAAATGAGACTAATGGTTTGTTAAAATATGCAAAAGATGTGGTCATTTGGACAAGATGTGACAATGATTTGTTCAGAAATGTGACAGAAGAATTGGAGGTATGATTTGGGACACATGTACAATAATGACCTCTGCACAATATGTCACAAATTTGATGAATGTGTGTCGAAATAGTAGATTGATGTGTTTCAAAGAGAAATAATCAAAGTTTCATGTTGCAATATGTCTTTTCCTGTGATTGGTTAATCATTATTTAAGAGTGCGAGGAAACCCTAACAGCAAAAAGTGAACATGCGTCATCTATTAAATGCACATTATTCATTATTTAAAGGTAAACAGTGCAGAGTTACATCCCTCACAGGGATTATATCAAAGACGAAGGCCTACATATCACTCGCCATTCATGTAGCTCTCAGGCTGGTAAAGGTTGGTGACCCCTGGTCGGTTAGACTCATGACTGTAGTGGGAGTGACAGTAGGAAGTTCTTCTTGTCAATACTTATACAGCAGCATTCTGGACCAGCTGGAGAGTCTTTAGGGACCTACTGGTGCAGCCTGATAGGAGGGAGTTGCAGTAATCCAGCCTGGAAGTGGACAAAAAAGCAGGGACTAGTTTTTCTGCATCTTCTTGAGCCAGGATGTGTCTGATCTTAGCGATGTTAGGTAGATGGAAGAATGCAGACCTGGAGATTTGTTCAATGTGGGAGTTAAAGGACAGACCCTGATTGAAGAGAATTCCTAGTGTCATCTCCCTCCTCCTGTTAAGTGTTTTATTGTTTCCCTCATGTTTCATGTCTTCCTGTTTTATTTTGTGATCTCACCCCTGTCTCAGTTTTGGGTTCCTGTCAGCCCTGCCCCCTCCCGGTCTGTCTGCACCTGATCCCTGATTGTGTTTCCCGCACCTGTGGCTCATCACGCCCCATTAGTCCTGCATATATTCCCACTTTGTGTTTTGTCTTGTCGCCAGTTTGTTGATGTATATTACCCACGTTCCAGCCTTGCTGTTTTTGAACCTTGCTCGTTTTTTGGACCATGTGGACCACTCTCGCTTTTTTGATGTCTCTGCCTGTGTTTATTGATCTCCCGTGTACCGTCCGCTGCCTGTAATAAACCCTGCTTGTCTGATCCCACCGATCCGTGTCCAGCATTTGAGTCCTGCTCATCCTGTGCTACGCTCACGACACCTAGGTTCCTCACGGTAGTGCACGACAACTTTTCAAAGTAATAAAAGCATAGTGTAATGACATCGAAATAAATACTTGTGCACCAGAACTTAATGCATTTGGTACTTTGTGTAATGAGTACAGAAATGTAGAAAATGTAAGTCTGTATCAATGAGGGATTTATTCATACACTCCTGATCAAAATCTTAAGACCAGTTTTAAAAAATTGCATGAATTTGCATTTTAGGATCTTAGGAAGGTTCTAAGCAGAGCTTCAAAATGCAAAAAGAAGAAATGGGAATAAGAGACCAGAAATTGTGAGCAGGCAATTTATTGGAAACAAGAATTAAAATGAAATAGGCTGTTGATCAGCTGATCAAAAGTTTAAGACCACTGCCTTTAAAAGCAAAAATCTGTGCAAAAATTTGGATTCATGTCATTTCCTGTCAAGTAATCACACTGGAAAGATCTCATTTTGCACTTCTTAAAAGATCCTGAGGGTCATGGAACAAAAAAAATCAAGTGGTAGACCCCCAAAAAATCTCACGGCGCTGAGCTGGAGGGTCCGAATGTCTGTCTGTCAAGACACGGGATGATCCTCGTCCCAAATGAAGGCCATTACTGGTGCTGACTGCAGCCCAGTAACCATCAGATGGCATCTGAGAAGGAAGGGCTTCAAAAACAAAAAAAACCTCTTCAAAGGCCACGCCTCCTTCAACGCCACAAAATTGCTCGTTTGGACTTTCCAAAGGAGCACCAAACATGGGACATTCAAAAGTGGAAGAAACTTTTATTCTCTGAAAAGAAAAAATGTAACCTTGATGGTCCTGATGGCTTCCAGCGTTACGGGCATGACAAGGAGATGCCACCTAAGATGTTTTCTATGCAGCACAGTGGAGGGGGCGCCATCATGATCTGGGGTGCTTTTTCCTTCAGTGGAACAATGGAGCTCCAGGCTGTGCAGGGGCGTTAAACAGCAGCTGGCGATGTGGAGATGTTGCAGCAGGCGTCCCTCATGACCGAGGGCGCTCGTCTGTGTGGTCATGGATGGGTTTCTCATCAGGACAACGCTACAATTCACAATGACCGTCTGACCAAGAATATTTTTTCCAGGAGAATAACATCACTCTTTTGGACCATCCTGCGTGTTCCCCTGATCTAAATCCAACTGAGAACATTTGGGGATGGATGGCAAGGGAAGTTTACAAAAATGAACATCAGTTCCAGACAGTGGATGTCCTTCGGGAAGCCATCTTCACCACTGAGAGCAACATTCCCACCACACATTTTTGAAGTGATCAACAGTCATGGTGGAGCTCCTCATTACTGAGTCAGTTTTTGACACTTTAATTTCTGTTTTAGGAGGTTTTCGGGTTTTGTTGAGCTGTGGTCTTAAACTTTTGATCAGCTGATCAACAGCCTATTTAAGTTTAATGTTGTTTTCAATAAATTGCCTGCTCGAAACTTTTGGTCTGTTGTTCCCATTTCTTCTCTTCTTAGAACATTCCTAAGATCCAACAGTACAAAATGTAAATTCTTGCAATTTTTTAACTGGTCTTAAGATTTACCTTTCAGAGAACGTGTATGTAGTCAGCCTACGTGCTGCTGACATGTTTGTTACATGGGTGTGTGACCAAAACTGTTTCTGCAGCGTTGTGGTTGCTATGTGACAACAACATCGATTGGTAAAATGTTGACATCGAGTTGATGCAAATCACTTCCACCTTCTACCGCAATGAGGGTTGTAATGGCAGAGATGCACCGTTGTTGAACTCAGAATAAGAGGAAGGCAGCTGAAGCATTGTTATGTATAAAAATACTCAATAAAAAGAAGAATGTTCGTTATTGGCCACATCACTCTGTGTATGACAATTCTCCGTGGCCACGTGCTGGTTCCATATAACAGAGCTGCTATATGACCTTATTTATCGGTTATCTAATATTCATGAGCGGTCATCACATTCTCACCTCAGGTTGTTTGTGGAGGACGGACAGCCCGTATTGCCCTCTTTTTCTTTTCTGAACACAAGACTGCTTGCATCACACACAGCACTTCTTCTGTACATGATTGACACTCCTTGACCCTCCTTGACCTTGACCACCCACGCCCCCGTGCATCATCATGACATCATACAATGAGTGGTTAGGATCCCACGTGTAGAGCTGCCAGTCCCTCAGCCAAGACGGGAGAGGACCTATGTAGCATCGTCTGACACTGTTTGTGAAAGACAAGTCACTGTGTGGTAAGATCAAGTTGTCGTATGTGTATTTTAAGACAAAATACTTGCAGTAAAAAGGTTCCTTATACAACCGGCTGTGTGACACACAAATGAGTCGTCACACGGCCCTGACCATTGTGACAGTATGTTAAATTCCTGAGTGGATTACCAAAGAGTTTCTAAATCATTCCGAAATCATGGCTGGATTAATTCCATGTGACATCAGCTGGGCGGCAGCTCCTAAGCCATATTTAGTTGATGATCAAATAGCTTAACCTGGCCAGTTAATCCCATCCTAATATTTCTCTAATCTGTCCTCAATCCAAACTATAACAGAATCAGCATCAGCCGTTTGTTGTTTGTGTTTTTTTCTGCTTATGTGCTATTTTCAGATCTCATTTTGCACGCAAAGTTTGAGGGCCTGACACCTGTTTGTGTTCCTGAACTCATGTTTGTGTGTGTGTGTGTCTTTTCCTGTAAATATCCCCTGCTATGTGTGCAGGCACCATGACTCACAGTGCTGCATCTGCCAGAATCACGCACACACACACTCACACACACTCACACACACACACACACACACACACACACACACACACACACACACACACACACACACACACACACTCTGAGAAGCACTGCTACCTGATTGAAGCCACATACCTAAACACAGGATTAGTGACGTATCATTATCAGGTCCCTGGAGTGTTGATGCTAGCGAGGTTCTGTTTCCTGCTAAGGTTCTTATGCTTTACAATAAGCAGATGACATCCAAATGTTATTCATTCCACAGACTCATTTGAGGAGCACTTTACTTGATGAAAACATTTTCAAAAAAAAAAGTGTGTACAAGCTCCTGCTGTACTTGTTTGCTTGGAGCGGACCTAATGCCTTAATCAGATCAACATTTCCACTAAGGATAGACAGGGAAGAGTGGAGGGGAGGGAGGGTCGTTGATGAGGATGATGATGATGATGATGATGATAAGGGTCGGAAAGGGTTTAGCTTTCGGGAACAGAGAGAGGAAAGGATTTGAGGAGAGAGTGGTGGGGAGAGGTGGAGATGAGAGGGGGCAGCAGAGCTTCAGGATTGTGGGGAATGACGGGAGGGGTGGAAGCTTGTCTCGGACCAGTGTGTCAATCTGCTTGTGCTCATTCTTTATCAGAAATCATTCATCAGCGTGTCAGAGGATGAGATATGATGGATATGGTGCAGGTTGATTGAGCGCATATTTTGTGAAAGATCGATCGGGCAGTAGTCGCTGAGTAGTGATGTCATCGCTGAAGCAGATTCAAACTAGAATGACTAAACATTTGTGTTGTCTTAAGATCATCGACGCACTTGTTGTCCTGAGTCCAAAATAACAAATATATAACCATGAAACTCTTTCAAGGGCTTCTTTCTAACTCACTATTGGAGGGTTTATATTCATCTTTGGAATTTAGGGTCAACAAACCTAATGTACATGAAAGTGTACCTCATTTTTTAGTTCATCCTTCCCTCCATCCATCCATCCATGTTCTCCCTCTTCTCCTGTTCAGGGTGGTGGGGGTGGAGCCTATCCCAGCAGCCTTCCTCCTGGACAGGTCACCAGTCCATGGCAGGGCCAACACATAGAGACAGACAACCATTGGCTCTCCCAGCCACACCTACAGTCAATTTAGAGTCTGGATTAACCTGGTCCCTCTTGATGTCTTTGGACTGTGGAGGAAGCTGGAGTACCAGAGAGAACCCAGCAGGAACAGGGAGAACATGGAGACTCACACAGAAAGATCCCGTGCTCCAGCCAGGGCTCCACCCACAACCTTCTTGCTGGGGGCCACAGTGAAGACCACTGCCCCACCGTGCCGCCCATTTTTGAGTTAAAAAATTATAATTATTTTAACAACATGACTATGATGGAGTGGAAAATGATAATATGTCATCAAGATACTGTTTGGAAACCATTTAAAACTTCTGAATGACATCAAATGAAATCAGATCACATTTTTTGGGTAAAAGCAAACTGAAGTTATTATTTTAATTATAATTTACATCAGTGAGACATGTATCAACATAAAAATAATCAGGATATTGTTTTGACTAAGCTTCACAATCCTCAACAGGATAGGTGACAGGGTGCAGCCCTAGCAGAGGACACCCACTGGGAGTGAGTCCCACTGTCGAGGACCCAGACACAGCTGTCACCTTGGGTGTAATCTCACCCCACAACCCCCAAGCACCGCCCCTCCAAAAATCTCCTGGGTAACAGAGTCATAAGCCTTCTCCAAATCCACAACACACATGTGGACCGGATGGGTGTACACTCAGGATCCCTGACCTCCTCAGTTGAGGTCATGGCGTCCCATCTTTGCCGTGCACAGCTCGAGGGGTCCCCGTGTGTGTGTTGTGTCCGTGCAGGGAAAGGTAGATCATAGGTGTGATAGTGGCAGGTTTACACAAGAGTAGTTTAGAGGTTTGGTTTTTTTATGTAAAGCTTTAATCAGCATTCAGTCTCAGGTCCAGTAGACACCCGTATTTATCAGCTCGGCTCTGATCGGCCTTGATGGAAGCACATACCCTGCGTGAACGCGGGAATGTTGCTTGTGGCGTTTCAAATCTCAGATGCACGTGCGGCCTGCAGTCAGAAAGTTTGACAGATCCGTCCCAACTTTTGCTTTCCTCAGACAAAAATTCAACCTGTGTTCAAGCAGAGTTGATCATTTAGTCACTGAGTCTGAAACACACACCGGAGCGAACAACAACAGCAACGCCGTCACCGTCCTCCATGCTGCCAAGCACTGCATGCAAGATACTGCACTCTGGTGTTCTTGTGACAGCACTGATCACTTCTATCCAGTGCAGCGACTCTCCTGATGACATCAGACGTGATGCTTTTGCATTAAATAAAAAAACAACAACAACAAAAGACCCCTCATCTCCTCACGTTGGGAACAGGAACAATCACTCTGCCTGTTGTGTGTTTTATGATTTCATTTCAGTAAAAGCGTCAAACATTTCGATGAAGTTTTCTTCACAAAAGCTGTTTATTTTGAGTCATTTTTCCTTTTCATCTGTTTAAAAAAAAAAAAAATTTTAAGCTGACAACATTCACATTGCATTTTCTGCAAGAACTGACTTCTCCGGTTCATGAAACCAATTTGCTCTCACTCACGTTTTAGCCGTCAATGAAGTCTTACAGACAGAAAGGAAATCCTGCTAGACATCCGTAGCACTGTGTCCCTGACAGCTATTCTGTATTTCTTGCACTTGCAAAAACTTTTCTACGAGGAAAAAATGACAAAATCCCGATTGACAGATAAAATTATTTTTTCCCCTTTCTGCAGTGTGAAATGACAGAAATACACATTTTTGAAATGTGCTGGTTCTTCTAACACACAAATTTCCTTTGACAAACCTGTTGTTGAATGAGAGACAGGCCATTTTTTATGTTATGATGAAAGAGTTGAAAATGCTGTTAACACGGTTCTGTTCTTTATTTCTGTATATGAGGTTCACCTGTCACCTGTTTAAGTTGGTAGTCAAGTTAAATCAGTTTTATTGGTACGGCACCAAACCCCAACCAAAGTTCTGTCCTGACTCTGTCCAAGTAGAGCAGGTCCAGCACCTCCCTCCTTCAATGAACCTCCACCCAACAATTCTCCATCAGCAAGCACATCCTGCAACAGCAGCCACCAGAACCTTCCTTTACCAGCAGGAAGGTGGAGCAGATCCAGGATCAGTGGGGACGGAGAGACAGAAGGAGAGAGAGGGACAGAGATAAAGAGAGAGAGAAAGGAGGAAAGACTGATGGACAGACGGGGACGTGAGCAGGTGGAGCTACGGGTGGCAGGTGGAGCCTCTTCAGGTCTGGAGCCTCCTCCAGCAGCACCAGGATCTGGGACGAGGGGAGAAGAAGAGGAGTTAGTAACACGTACTGTAAGAGTATGTGGTGTGAGTATCAGTATGGTATCAGCCTCCAACAATCACATTGGGCTACAGAAGAAACTGATCAAGAGCAACAGGAGAGGGGATAGACGAGTTAGAATAATGAAGAAGTCAGGAGAGTCTCTCTGAATTTCTCTGCCTGTGGGCCAGATGTTGACTTCAGCATGATTAACAATCTGCCATGTTAATTCATGTAGAAAAAGCGACTAAAAGTTGTTAACTCTGCTGTGTTGCCAGCACTTTTGGACTTGTTACTCATTTCAAATAATATATGACTGGAGGGGGGTCATGGCAGGATTTTCAGCAGCCATGAGATGATTTATTGAATGTGGAAAAATATATCCCCAAAGTGCAAAAGTATTCTGTTTTTAATAAGAGTTTTAGCTGTGAAGTAATGAGAATTTGCTGCCTCTGGGCCCCCTCTTATAATTAAAAAAGTAAAAATTCTTGTCAGGGGAAAATAATTTGGAGTTCACCATTTGGTATCTAAACACCTGCAACTAGATTAGAAGTAGGCGCTGCTTTGTTTCGCGGGGTCGTGGGCTAAAATAGAGTGAAAAGTCTTCCCTGCTGTGACCACATCGACAAATGGGATGTTGAAAACGAAGACATGCTGAGTGTTGCTGCGTGTATTTGTGCTCCTGCTTCTGTAGTCTGTTTGTTTCAAGAAAAACCTCAGATCAAACCTTGAAATATTAAACACTTTTGACAGTTTTTCCTGTCAGTTTCCTTGTGCGGTGCAATGTTCCGGCCTCAGGATCGATGACCCAGGATGCCTCCCATTGAGGTTTCATTCTACAACAGGGTGTAATAGCTCTAATGGCAAGGCAAGGCAAGGCAAGGCGATTTTATTTGTAGAGCCCGTTTTCACCACCAGTTTGTCTCAAAGGGCTTCACACGGCATCATGACAACATCCTCTGCCCTTAGACCCTCACATCCACTGAGGAAAAACTATTACTATAACTATTGGGGGGCGGGAGCCCCTACATAGTGGTTGTGGGGCACTTGAATGGGGGAGGTGATGAGGTCTGCACCATCTGTGACTGATCCCATGACCCCTTTCACCATCCAATGAGAGGGCTCCTGATCTGGGGTCAGTGGCCTGTGTCCTACTTCGTGGCATGAAGATAAGTCACCAGAAATGATCTGGATGCTCATTTCAAGCTCATTCTACAGGACTGATCACATTATGAAAGTGAATTTCTGTCATAAAAGTTAAACTTTGGGAAAACATTATAATAAAACATCTTTGCTTTATTGCTTATACCCTCAGTTAGAGCTTTGACTGGACCTCCAAGAAGGCCCTCACCCGAGCACACAAGAATTCTGTAGGAGCTTGAACTGAGCCTGAGCCACAGCACAGGTTTTCGGACCAAGCCTGACATGACCCTGGATGAATATTAGAACACTTGGGATTCAGCGCAGCAGTGAAGAGCATGAACATTGTTGGCTGGTGCAGCTTTTTCAGAGCTGTCAGAGTTTGTTTTTGCTCAAATCCAAGTGTTTCTGGATAACTGATCACACAGCTGGAGACAGGAGATGTGGATGGCTCCAGGTGATGCGCTTGAGAGTTTGTTAATGAACGTTTTTCCAACAGTTTCGCTGTTGTTAGTAGGTGGCCGCAATTAAATTCAAGCTAAATGCACGCATCTCGCTCTTTCTGCACTTGGAAGTCACAAAACAGGTGGGGGTGGGGGGGGTGAGTACTTGAAAAGGCAACCAAAAGCCTGACCTATGGCAGCAATTTCGAGCCAGAACCCGGTGTTCCAGTTCAGGCCCAACTGGGTTCAGACAGAGAATTAAAGTTTTACCCCCAATACCACAATCTTTCAAATCCCTTGCATTTCCTCAAATCCCTGCTCCTCCTATAAGGGTGCACTCAGGCTAATACAAGCACTGCATGTTTGGGACGAACGTATACAGGATTGAGTCGTATAAGACTGGGGATTTTCTCAATCCTTGTGTGTGTGTGTGTGTGTGTGTGTTTCTAACACAGAGCTGTATATGAGTTGCAATGTAGGATAACACTTGGGAAATGTGGTGGATAATTCTGCCATGCAGATAGATATAGATTGAGCCTGGTCCCCGGGGTGAGAGGGTCTGCACAAACAACAAGGTTCTCATCAGCAGTAATGTGATGACCGCTCCAGGATTAGTATAAAAGGGTTGGCTGCATCATATGGCCAAAACTAAATGATTCTAAATCTGGAGCTGCTTATGAATTGTGTGGATCTGCTCGTGAATTGAGACCAAATGTTGAAGAAATCAATCAGTGATAGTTTATTGACCCTCATGCGCACACACACACACACACACACACACGCACGCACGCACGCACATGCAAATACATCATCAATATCCCCTGCTTATGACTCAGGGAAACTGTGTGGGAGTGATTTATTTAGGTGTGACAGATGTGTCTACATGCCGTTCTGTCCCGCGTGATAAGATTAAGACCCACTGGACACCTCTTAATGCTGCTGCGTGTGTGTGATTTGAGTGGAGGGTAGCATGCGTCGGTCAAGAAGTGTGTCTGTGTGCAGCAAGATAATCCCAGGGAGCATCTGTGCCGTGGCCTATAGAGCATCTGCTCAGGTTAGCGGCGCATTTATATAACATGTGGTTGACCTCAAATTACTGACAGTCAATAATGATGATTAGGTCTGATATAATGGCGATTAGTGGATGGAGAGTGCCCTGGGTTTGTGTGTGTATGTGTGTGTGGGTTTGCTATCGTAACGGCCATTGTATCACTTCGCAATTCAGGGAATGATCCACCGTGATGATTAAGAAGATGAACTATCAATGAGCGAGAGCTTCCTTTGCTCTCTTAAACCAAGGGCAGTCCTTCAGACTTGCTGACAGTGGCCACTTTGACACGGTGTAGTTGGTAAACACCGGTATGTTACATGTTACTAATGACATTAGCATAGCCTTCATTAATGGGATAAGTAGCTGTAACGCTGTGTGAAAGAGGCCTGTGCTTACCTGGCTCCTCATCTCTGGACCTGATAGGAGCAGCGAAGCACCTTATTAGCTTACATACCAGCATCAACTATTCACTCATGTGGCCGATAGCAGATATTTACAGATGTCGAGATGTGATGTTCACATTTTGCATATGTTGGAAAACATGTAAATATCGTGAGTTTGAAGACGTTTTTGTATTTCCAAAGAAAAAAAATAAGAACACCCCAGTAATTATATACCAGTACTAGACACTAGTACTGTCGGGTACTACCAGTAATACCTCACCGGCACATCCTGCACAAATGTGACCTTCGCCTCGTCTAAACACAGCTCTGCATCAGGATAACGCTGGTGCTGTAAGTGTCAGTTTTCCTATCAGTAAGTGTTCTAACAACAAAGTTAGGGTTGTAAAAGAATTTATGGAAGACGCCACAGGTTCACTCCCAGCCTCAGGTCGAGGCCCGGCGTCCGATCAGCTCTGACCTTTACAAAGTACAGGGATGAGGCCTGAGAAAGTTAAAACAGAGGACACCAGATGACAGTCCCTATCAGATACCATGACCAACATCTGTAGCCACTGATGATGTGCCGATGAAGGTTTGCATCCCTATAGTTTTGACAGTGTGTGTGAGCTTTTGACATGTTCTCCATGTCAGCAGTGAAAGTACTAATCAGATATGTTAGGGTTTTCCAAAATATCCTATCAATAATGTCTAAACCATTCTATCGCACAGTGGTTTTCCCTTCAAAATAAAAGCAGCGAAGGTTTAATATTATCATCATCTTAAAGCGGGTTTAGAGACTTATTCTGAAAAACTCTGACTACACACCTCCACTATGACATTGTCTACTACTTTGGTACATTAGGAAACCCGCTATTCTTGATTGTATCAATAAGCAAAGACTTTACGGATTTACAAGTTTTGAGTATTTAAGTATAAACAGGTAGTTGCAAGAACATTAGCAATCCATAGTTTTAGCTAACATTTGCTCAGCAGCTAAATAAACCTGGGAGTCTCATTCAGGGACCGTCAGATAGGAGGTCTGTTACGTTCAGGAGCCCTGGCAGTTTGCCTTTATCGTCATAAACATAACCACACTTGATTCTTTTAGTGATTAAACCCATTCTGTTAATGCTGTTTTGCTGTTGTCACTCAGTCTAAGACGGTCTGGTTTTACCTTCAGAGTGAATGAAGGGTGGGGTTGCCAAGTTCCATGAAAAACGGAATAGTCCCGTATTTAGAAACGAAAGTACGCGTCTCGTATTGGGCTGAAAAGGGATGCACTTTGTCCCGTATTACCGTGAGAATCAAACAGAATGAAAACTGAGAGCATACACTCACACACCAGTATGACGATACAGAATCCTGCTTATCTCATTGGTTGTGGTAGAGTTGCCTGCTAAGACAACAGACGACCATAACAAAGCAGCATGGGTGAAGGTGACACAGACGCTGACACCGCTTTACAGTCTGAGGCAGGGTTGCCAGCTTCCCCTTAAAGCACAGAATTCTCCCTTATTTGGGAACTAAAAGACATGTCCCTTTGTGATAAGGGACACATTTTGTCACTTATTTCTTGAAATATATATCAGTGTTAATTTTCCATCCATCCATCCATTTTTTCCCTCTTATCCTATTAAGGATCACGGGGGGTGGAGCCTATCCCAGCAGCCTTCCCCCTGGACAGGTCACCAGTCCATCACAGGGCCAACACATAGAGACAGACAACCATTGGCTCTCCCAGCCACGCCTACGGTCAATTTAGAGTCTGGATTAACCTGGTCCCTCTTGATGTCTTTGGACTGTGGAGGAAGCTGGAGTACCAGAGAGAACCCAGCAGGAACAGGGAGAACATGGAGACTCACCCAGAAAGACCCCGTGCTGCAGCCAGGGCTCCACCCACAACCTTCTTGCTGTGAGACGACAGCGCTGACCACTGCTCCACCGTGCCGCCCAGCGTGAATTTTATTATAATGAAAGTAATCACACAGTTCCCTCACTGCTGCTGGCTGTTTAGTTCTGCTGCCTGTCTGAAATCATGTGCTTGTTGACCAATGAGAAGCGTTTGCCGCACGGATTCAAACACATCATGGATGCTACCCAGTCAGACTCCAGTTCACCTGTGTGCAAAAAAAAAAAAAAAAAGCTTGCAAAAGTACA
The DNA here is from genome assembly GCF_037954235.1 of Aulostomus chinensis. Classification (NCBI taxonomy): domain Eukaryota; kingdom Metazoa; phylum Chordata; class Actinopteri; order Syngnathiformes; family Aulostomidae; genus Aulostomus; species Aulostomus chinensis. The sequence continues at coordinate 21,531,042 of NC_141341.1, read as the reverse complement.
GGAGTGAGTGGGAAAAAGAAAATGAATGCTGCAAGCAATGTGTGACAACATATTTTAGGCTTGCTTTTGCACCGATTGTTATATTCCAAAGAATATCTGTAGTTGCTTGTTGTTTCACACAACTGGAAAACATGTTACATGTTCTAACCGGTTACCTCCGGTCATGTTTTATTCAAATTTTATTCCGATCTCTTATTTATTTATTTGTATTCCAAAGAATGGTACACTGGTGAAAGTACTGTGCACTGTGTTCATCCAGAATAAAACAGAAAGGATCAAATTCATTGAGTCATTGTCATAATGCAGGGGTCAAGAAAGTGACCCCCGGGTCTGCCCCTGTCCCTTATTTCCATGTCAGGGAGTTGGCAACCCTCATGAGGGGTTGCACCAACTTCGACAGCCTATTTCGCATTCTCCAATTTCTTAAAAGTTCTCATCTGTTTGAGAAATGATGAATGTAATTTCACATTTATTAGTGTTTTCTATTGCTACACCATTGTTGACTTTCCTCTTTCAACCCCTTAGAAAAGTACTAATACATTTAAAACAGCACAGGGAGCATGTGTACCACTATCACCCACTGGGAACCTAGTGTCTTTGAAGTGTTGTGTTCCGTGTGTGTGTGTGTGTGTGTGTGTGTGTGTGAGCGTGCGTATGTTCACAAACATCAGTACAGGCTGTACCCTAAAGTAGTATATGTTCTCTACTGGGTAATTGGATTACCCAATTCCTCAAACGCAACGACTGAGCCCCCCTCCCTCGAGTGCTATTTTATGCTTCCTCAGCATCCTTGCTGCTCCATCCTTTGCTCTCATTTTAACTTTCCCCGAGACATTCACAAAAGAGACCCTGTCGATTTGCAAGAAGCATCCAGAAGCGCTGACAAGTACTTGTAGCAGCGTGGAGTCTAATTCTAGTTCTCTGACCCATTTCCTGAAAAAAGCTGAGAATCCTCTCCTGCCGCCCCTCCTGACTTCATGCTCAGTCTGACTGCTTCAGTATGAACTCACCTACGCAAACATCAGGGAAATATGAGCGTTCCGTTTGACCAGGTTATGTGACACCTGTGTCAAGGCCAACTCTTATTTCACAAAAGCTCCTTACATTCCCACTTCCATCTAACTGATGTTGAAGATGCTGTTGCATATACATATCTGTGTGTGTGTGTGTGTGTGTGTGTGTGTGTGTGTGTGTGTGTGTGTGTGTGTGTGTGTGCGTGTGCGTGTGTGTTTGCTACTCGGTCAGGGGGCAAGGTAATATCCATGGATAAATCCAGCTGAAATAGGAAGGGAATGATTTAATAAGGAGAGTGGAATAGAGAAAGGGAAAGAAGGATGGATAGGATGGATGAATGTTTTGATCAGAGCAATAAAGAAAGACCCTCTCTCTGCCCCTTTCCTTTGCCCTAGGCTATCTCTGTAAATGTGTGTGTGTGTGTGTGTGCGTGTGTGTGTTGCCCAGGCATCTCAGCTCTAACAATGCACCAGGATGAGAATAAAGGGAGACAGCCAGGGGAATAGTGTAGAAAACAGAGAGACAGCTCTGGTGGACTCCATTCAATCAGTATGGCGCTGCACCCGGCTCATCTGCTCCCTAACAATAGAGGGGTCACTATGAATTAGAGGCACGCAGAGATTTGGGAGATGGAAGTAGGCGAGACACAGTCAAACACACACACACACACACACACATAGTCAGTCACACGTATTTTCTCTGGCCTTCCTTGAAGCTGCTTTATTCCCCCTTTTCTCTTTCTATCTCTATCGTCCGGGCTCAGCCTTTAACAGGTCCACCACCAGGCTAAGCATTGTGCAACACCCCAGAGACTGACTGTGACATTAATGTGCTTGGTTCCATTTCCCCTGTCATTATCAACTGTCTATTCTGCTGTGGTTCTGTGACAATAGCTGCTGTCTCACTCCAAACAGGCTTGCTGCTGTTGATGTCCACAGAGAAGAGGCCGGGGCTTTTTATTGGGCCACAAATGGCCCCTGGTCTCCTGACGGGACATATCGACTGAGCATGCAATTCACAGAAGATGCTGTGGTGGGAAGTTTGTGGTCATACAGTAATAAAACAAAATTTCTGTTATAATTAATGCCAGGTCTAATCCTGCGGGGACACACATGGTATCAAGACACACATTGTTACATTAACTTGTCCTACATGCCGTTTTTACTAGCATCACAAAAGCAGCCGTTTGATTACACTAACTCACCTCATGCTGGTCTTTCACCAAGGAATCATGAAATGCTGTGGTAGGAAAGATGTCAATGAAAGAAAAGAACGACGGACCTCCTCTGTATCACCAGTCATTCACTCACGTGTCATCAAACTGGGCGATCCGTACCATGTCTCAGCGTGTTTGTCCCCCGAATCCAATTCATTTCACTAGATTGTCCTGTTTTGCACCCAGAAAGAGGTGGGCTTCTGCGTCTTGCACTTGTATGTATACCCAATGATGTGATGTGATATGATGAAGCACGATGGCATGACGGTGTTGACAAAACAATGAGCACTCGACCAAGTACCAGACCTACAATACTGCAGGACCGCAGACCCCATTGAGCGCTTTGTAACGTGGGCCAACACAAACTCTTATTTGTGGTTATGCTTCAGGGGTGCAAGCTTATGGCCTTTTGATACCATTTGTGTTACATTGTGTAAAGCTCAGCGATGACGTAAGCACTGTGAGCGTGGAGCAATGTGAGCATAGACCAGTGTGGAGTGGAGACGAAGTATGACCATGGTTAAAAACGGTACATCAAAACTAGGCCAAGTGTGAGGGCATCCCTCCCTAAACTGAATACTTTGACATGTGGAACTGATTTATTTATATGCATAATTCGTCCTTTGTCTTTTGCCCATTTTTCTCCTCAATTGTAAATTTGCTAATCCACCCTTCCAAGCTCTCCTGGTTGTTGCTCTGCCCCCTTTGCCACCACACACACCACCGACTACTGCAAATGTGCAAGGATCACACCGTTCCCCAAAGTTCCCCTCTCCCTGGAACAGGTGCCCTAGCAGACCAGAGGAGCTAACGTAGCGACCAGGACACATTCCCTCATCCAGCTTCCCACCTGCCAGTTGAATCTATATGGACGACCAACCAAACTGCTGCCACACGAGGAACCAAACCAGCCCCAGCGCTACCTGGTGCCCCTGCATTATCACTCAGTGGACTCATGAGTTACTCACTTTCAGTCTGTTTCTGCAATTTTCCTCTCCCATCCTGACTATTAAAGAAGTGGGTGGAGTCACAATGTAGTATACTGTAGTGCAGAGATGTCAATGACAAGGGAGCCACGCCCCGAAGTGCAGACCGAACAGACATCATTATTAAAAAAACAAGAAGCTAATAATTGAGACAAACTTGACAATGTTTGTTGAGGTAAATAAAGCAATTAACAAGTATTTCCCATTGATTTCTACAGAATCTGGCTTCTTCTTCTTTTTTTTAAACCAGTAAAGCTGCCCCCTGCTGGCTATTAAAGAATGCAATATCTAGACGCTGTCAGGAGGTAAGTGGGGAAACTGGAGCCAAACACAGACAGCGGGCGATGGAGTCCAAACAAAAGCCATTTAAATGATCAAAAAGGCAAAGTAACAACTCAGGTAGTCAAAAGTTCAATGGAAGGAAAAAAGTAGCAAACAAAGTACACAGTAAAACAAAACTGAATGAAAAAACAAGACTGAAAACCAAACTTACAAGAAACACAGAGGAGCTGGGAACACGACGTGGAAGCATGACAAGGGAGGAAACATGGAGCATGAAGGATGGAGACAAAACCAGTGACTAAATCAAGCACCAACAATGATCCGACAAGAGACGATGGGAAACGCAGAGGTTATATACACGGGGGGAACGAGGCGCAGGTGGTGCAGTGAACTCAGGTAAGACACATGAGGTCATCACGGGAGGGAACACAGGAAGATGGGACACTAACTACAAAGTAAAACAGGAACAGGAGACAAGGATCATGACAGACCCACACACACTCACTGCTGCTGAGGAGCTGAAGTTAACTGTTGCATTTTTTTTCTGTAAGAAATACAGCTAGGCACTTTTTTTTTGGCAGTGCTGCAGGCAGAATTGGTCTTAACAGTATCATAATCCAATAGGGAATCTCCGCACGGAGATATGGGTTAACCTCAGCGGGGGCTTCAGCCTTAGCACCGAGACTGCGTACAGGACAAGAGCAGGAATGGAGCATCTCCATCAACAAAGGAGGCTGGAACATCGACACAAACACACCCAGGACTCAACTTGAGCTTTATAATATAATATTTATGTTTGTTCCAGACTGAATTGGCATATGTCCCTACAGCGATCGCTGTCTGCCCATAGAATATTTATGCTAACAGGCTAGCCCACACAAATGTAGTCAGACAGCATATGAATAGTTTGTTTTTATCATTTGATTGATTCAAAGGCATTTATATTTCTAATGGGGGTCAGGTCACAAGTAGTAAAAGAGGCTGGTGGAAAGCAAGAGCACGAATGGAGGTCAGTTTGTTCTCTCTGCCTTGTTTACCATCTCTCTCCATCTTCAGCCAGCACTGCTAAATGTACACACAAAATGAGTGTGTTTATGTGTGTGTGTGCGTGCGTGCATACATGCACAGGCCAGTTAATCTGTTAAACACATTGTATATATTTATCCTGGGGGATGAATCCGGGGCATCCAACTGATGAGTCTTGGATTTAGCCTGATCAGTCTGGCTTTGGGTGAGAGGGAGGGAGGAAGGAGGGGAGGAGAGGGATGAGTCACTGTTATTCAGCCGGTGGCTAGTGGTTAAATGGATATATAAGCATATAGCCTAACCCTGTTGACACGGCGTGGCTTTAATCTGCATCAAGTGAACCAGTGCACGCCTCACAACCGAAGAGAGGGAGTTAATCAAGTAAAATGCCGCCTCATTAGTGTGTACAGGAAAAAAGAAACAAGAGAGATGCATGATGAAAACAAGCATGCACCCACAAATATAAACCTCCCTACTGGCACGGAGGATAAAATGAAGCTTAGCTCACCCATTACAACTGAAAGGTGTCCCTGACTGACGATGCATTTCCATCCAACTCTTCTAATTGTGCATGAAAAACATGAATGGAATCACCGAAAATTCAAATTTTTATGCTTTGTGAGGTTGAAAAGTTAGTGTATATGCAATGGAGCCAGGTTTGGTGAATAAATGAGAACCTGAGGATGTGTACTTCAGTCACATGATGGCCAGGCCTGGTGGTGGTCAGGGTGGTGGTGGTCAGGCCTGGTGGTGGTCAGGTCTGGTGGTGAATAGGCCTGGTGGTGGTCAGGGTGGTGGTGGTCAGGCCTGGTGGTGGTCAGGGTGGTGGTGGTCAGGGTGGTGGTGGTGGTCAGGCCTGGTGGTGGTCTGGTCTGGTGGTGAACAGGCCTGGTGGTGGTCAGGTCTGGTGGTGAACAGGCCTGGTGGTGGTCAGGTCTGGTGGTGGTCAGGGTGGTGGTGGTGAACAGGCCTGGTGGTGGTCAGGGTGGTGGTGGTCAGGGTGGTGGTGGTGAACAGGCCTGGTGGTGGTCAGGTCTGGTGGTGAACAGGCCTGGTGGTGGTCAGGTCTGGTGGTGGTCAGGGTGGTGGTGGTCAGGTCTGGTGGTGGTCAGGGTGGTGGTGGTCAGGCCTGGTGGTGGTCAGGTCTGGTGGTGGTCAGGGTGGTGGTGGTCAGGCCTGGTGGTGGTCAGGGTGGTGGTGGTCAGGCCTGGTGGTGGTCAGGGTGGTGGTGGTCAGGTCTGGTGGTGAACAGGCCTGGTGGTGGTCAGGTCTGGTGGTGAACAGGCCTGGTGGTGGTCAGGTCTGGTGGTGGTCAGGGTGGTGGTGGTCAGGTCTGGTGGTGGTCAGGGTGGTGGTGGTCAGGCCTGGTGGTGGTCAGGTCTGGTGGTGGTCAGGGTGGTGGTGGTCAGGCCTGGTGGTGGTCAGGTCTGGTGGTGGTCAGGGTGGTGGTGGTCAGGCCTGGTGGTGGTCAGGGTGGTGGTGGTCAGGCCTGGTGGTGGTCAGGGTGGTGGTGGTCAGGTCTGGCCGTGGTCAGGGTGGTGGTGGTCAGGCCTGGTGGTGGTCAGGGTGGTGGTGGTCAGGTCTGGTGGTGGTCAGGGTGGTGGTGGTCAGGGTGGTGGTGGTCAGGCCTGGTGGTGGTCAGGGTGGTGGTGGTCAGGGTGGTGGTGGTCAGGCCTGTTACCAGAACTCTTTCAAGAGCAAGTAGCTACAGTATTAGTATGTAGGCACCTGTCAACTGAATGATGTTGAGGATCATACAACAGAAATACTGCCATGGTAGCAACTAAAATATCTAGCATGTTTACATTTATTTGAAAAGATAAATGCGGGTTATTTCAGTTTAATTAGCAGTAATGTGTCTACCTTATGATGTTTGTTTTTTTTCATCAAGAGAACACTTGTACAAACTATTTGGCTTTTTAATTATTCAATGAATATCAAAGACTCATGACCTTTTCCAACTGGTAAACGATCATTTCCTTTCAGACATCAACCCGTCTACAATAATCTGACGGCAGTTCAGCGTGTGGGTCTCATATCTCCGATGGCAGTGTTTCTGTGTTGGACCCAGTGACGTTTCTTGATTTTTATGCGAGCACATCTTTAAGAAAGGGTGTTTGATGAAGCAACACAAGGCAAAACACGGATCAGGGTGTTGTGTGGCTGCAAATATGACTTTAATACACCTTCTCAGAGAGCAGCACAAGCAGAAGTGATAAGCTTCCTAAAACTAAAGCATCCAGAAAAACACTCAGGCAAATCAGAATGAAACCAGAGTCCCAACCTCATGACCCTTCATTCCATGACTGTGCACAGACTTTATGAAGAATTTGTTCAGTGGGGGGTGGGCGTCCCCCATGCACATGATGGACATATAACTTTAAACCTTTTTAAATCCCCGCTCTTCCTCTCAGCCCCAAATATCATGCGAGCGCGTAACTCTTTGAATGTGGTGTCCTGGCGTGTCTGAATAAAGAAAGAGATCCAACGAACACCGACCTGAGTGTCGCCCATGTCTGAATGACAAAAAGACAGTTTAAACAGCTGGATGAAGCATCTGCGGACATGTTCCATGTCTGGAAGTGGCTTTGTTGAGGTCCCTTTGGAAAAATGGTTTGTATCTGAGCTACGAATAACAACTCTATAGTTGGCATTTTTAAGACAATCAATGGAGATTTTGACATTCTTAGTCTGGGAAGCTATTGACGGTGAGAGAACATAATCTCAAGGTCCACTTGGTCTGGAGTTTTTAACAGTTAAAGCTTCCCTTTTACACACAGAAATACCTGCTTGGAATCTAAGAATATGAGGGACATGAAAGACGCCTATTTTTTGTTAACCGTAAATGATTAATCAAAACCTGACGATCGATGAGCTCAATGAGCAAACTAGCAGCAGAAGTACTGGGATTCTGGTCAGGGTTTTGTCAAATGACTCCAAAAGTCATCTCTGATAAAACCATAATCCCGGTGAAGCATTACCATTTCTTACTGTCAGCATGACAACAGGTCGAATGTCAGCTGTTCTGTCAGCACTGGAAACTCTCAATGACGGTAACGAGGTGTCACGTGTCAACTTCTTCCATTATGAAGCACCTTCTTTATTTGCTCTGCTACATGTGCAGAACCATGCTGCCCTGTTCATTATTATAATATTCAGTGAGACAATGGTAAATCTGGTCAAAGTTCTGGAACAAGTGAGTTGCAACTGTGTTGCCACCAGCTGAATAAAAATCCGACTCCTGAGAGCGAGAAAGTACGATCCAGCCATGCTAGACTGTTGAAAGAGATGAGATGTGTTCATGTCTATTTATATTCATGTCGTCATTCTCAGATTAGATCATAATTTACCTCTCCACCTGATTTCTCCTCTCTTTCACCTCCCTCCCTCTCGTCTCAGCTGTCCGACACCGTTTATTTGCATTTCCCTCTCCAGGAAGTTAGAACTAAATGCTGGCATACGTCTACTTCCTCCCCCACCTCCACCTCACTCATCCCAGCTGTTTCCTCTATCCTCCCTTCCTCCCGCTCTCTCTCTCTCTAGCTCTCTCTGCCTCATGGGGGCTCCTCCTCCTCCATCCATCTGTCCCATTCCCTAACCTGCATTTCTCAGCAGGGAATGGGGTCGTGAGGGTTGCTTCAACATCTCTCCACCCTGCCAGAACAGCTATCCAACAATGCTCCTCATTTCCCTCCCAGCATGCTCTGCTCTTTGGCACCCAGGCACTGCTGGTCTCCGAGTGGGCATCAGGAAAATTAGCTAACAGGAGAAGCAGCCATCTCTCTTCCCACAAACAGCCTGGAATGTAACTACCAACCCAGTGGCAGTTGAGCCACGCTGACAGTGAGCGTGTTTGCTCTTTTGAAGTTTTTATAGCCGCCAAGTCACAGGGGGTTATGAGACCAGCTGTTCAGTGCATGCAAAACTGTTTACATCTGTCACTCGCTTTGTGTGTGTGTGTGTGTGTGTGTGTGTGTGTGTGTGTGCAAATTCCAGGATGCTGGCGCAGCATTGCCAACAACCTCAGAGACAGGAAGCCTGAACCCTATTTTGTCACAGCAGACTCAGACAGAACAAGGCCAGGCTCACTGTTTTTGTGTGTGTGTGTGTGTGTGTGTGTGTGTGTGTCTCAGAATGACGTACTGTGATAGTGCTGTGAAAAATGACAGAACCTGCTAATCAGTTTCATGAAGGCACATCAGGAGGGCATTAGAGAACCTCTGTGTTGTTGACAAAGCATTCAGTTATCCTCCTAATCTCCCCGCTGCTAATTCAGATGCTAATCATACCTGGCTGGATTAATAAACAAGTTGAGGCCATCATTAGCCAACTCTGCAAGTAGCAGGAGGTGAGAGAAGCCTGGATGACGGCACAGAATAAAAATAATCAGCTGGAATTAATGGATTCGGGGAAGTAATTATGTAAACAGAAGTATTGCTTGGACAGAGGCAGAAGATATTAAAGAACAGGCCCAAGGATGATTCATGTCGCAGACACTAGCAGACCGCTCCGTCTGCTACCTTAGATGACCTGCCAGGAATACACACACACACACACACACACACAATAAGACAAACAATCCACCGGCCATAAACACCCCAAGGACTGCTCCTTAAGACATGAAATAGACAGAAATGAAGCTATATACTTGCTCATTGGACAAATATTATACCACCCTCATACTCATAACTATGTAGTAAGGACCAGCAGTATTCTCACAGGCATACAGACACTCAGCCTGAACCAAGGATGGATCAGTGAATGAGCAAAACAAAGATTCCTGGTACCTTTTACGTTGCTATGTGATGATAAAGGGTCAGTGAGTCATTTGTGTGAGTCACAATCACAGTCTTACATCGTGTGATGAATTCATATATATGGTCACTTCAAGTCTGTTGATAGTGGACTACATCTATTCACATTCGGCCCAAGTGCTTTAGCCTACAGAAACATTTTAAACATCTGTTTGAGGATGTGCGGCGCCTCTTTCATTCCTCCTCGGAGGTCCTGTACCTCAAGCCTGCTGCTAGCTTTTGCAGCTTTCCAGCACTGGAAGCTAGCTTGAAATGCTACAGTACAGGATGTTTGTTGCAGGAAGCTACGAAGAAGAAAAACAAGACCCTCAACTGTCACACACTCAGTGCCACGCTAGCTGTTAGCAACTGGACATTATACGTACACTGGATTGTGGATAGGTCCATTTTCCTGTTTGAGCCTGGCCGAGTCCTGCAGAGTAGTAACCACGATTCGAAACAGTCAGGTCTACTGGTTTTTGTGTCAGAGCCCAGTACAGGTGATGGGAATGATTGTATGATAGCTACACAGCTCTGCAGCCACTATCGCTCATTGTAAAACAAAGAGGGAACAGTGTGTACACACTATGGTGGGCGTAACATTGCATGGCAACACAAACTCACATTAGTCATGTCATCAGCAGTTATGTAAAGAGTGAGTCTTACCATTGACGAGTCTTCATCTTCATGAATTCTTATCTGTACACACACGATGCAGTCCTCTCGCTGTCATACCTCATCACTTCACATCACATTGACATCTGACTCCGTACGAATCTGTCATTGATTTCCCCGCCTGGTTTTCAGTAGTTGTTAACTTCTCAAATGACAATTTTTGTTTGGCAACCTAAATCTTTTGGTAGGCAGTACAAGTCTTTGTTGCATTCGTTCATGCTGAAATACAAACACCCAGCAAGGAACAGGTCTCAGCCCAACAAAAATCCATCCATTCAATATTTTTTGCATGTTTTTAATATAAATTAACCTGCTATGGGTCAAGCTCACCAGCTCAACTGGAGTGACACCAACCACAAGCGTTAAGCATGGCATGGAAACGTAAATTAAAACATGTTTTTCTTCTTCTTCTCTGTTCCAGTGGCTTCATTTCATATGTTACATTAGTGCAGTAGAGGCTCTGCCAATTAACTCTTGTATCGGACATCGTACATAATGTTACTTCAGATAATCCCTCATCCCTCCATCCATCGTTTTTTTTAACCTCTTCTCCTGTTCAGGGTGGTGGGGGTGGAGCCTATCCCAGCAGCCTTCCCCCTGGACAGGTCACCAGTCCATGGCAGGGCCAACACATAGAGACAGACAACCATTGGCTCTCCCAGCCACACCTACGGTCAATTTAGAGTCTGGATTAACCTGGTCCCTCTAGATGTCTTTGGACTGTGGAGGAAGCTGGAGTACCAGAGAGAACCCAGCAGGAACAGGGAGAACATGGAGACTCACACAGAAAGACCCCGTGCTCCAGCCGGGGCTCCACCCACAACCTTCTTGCTGTGAGGTGACAGTGAGGACCACTGCACTACTGTGCCGCCTCTGCTTCAGGTTATCAATACACAAATATATCAAACGTTTATACAATAACATTTGGTAGAACAAAGAATCTGAGCCAATTGCTGCTCGGACAAAAAAACTAATAAAGCCAAAACTTTTGGCAGCTTCTGGTAAATCTGATAGGATGATGCTAATTAGCCTCTAATACTGAAGCACTGATGTACATTTAAAAGTACAGCACTGGAAAGAGTTGATCAAAACAGCAAAATGAGAAACAGTTTTGCTCAAATCAGTTTATTTTTGCCTTTTTTTGAAAAGATCAAGGATAGTCTCAAACTTTGTCCACTGCTAGCTGGCAGTGCTACTGAAGATAATTCCTCTCGACTTCTCTCCATTTCTCATCGATAGATGGCCCTGCTTCTCCTACTCTGTTGTTACCATTAGAGTTGGTCTGATGCTACGAGTGTTGGAAACGCTGCTGATCCCTGCAAACATTCTTGCATCATGAACTTGAGTCAGTGCCAATCCGATACAACACTTCTATTACAAGGAAATAAAAGATTTTATAGGAAACAGGACCTCGTTAGCTCCTCTTCGCTTCTGTCCAAAAAACCTCCCCAAAAAAACCCACACAGGAAGTTGCCTTTGCAGTAGGGCTCCACCGATTAATCGGCCAACTAATTTAATCGGCCTATTATAGCCATTAGAGCATAAATGGTAATCGGCCAAAACTTAATAAGTTTCTCATTTCCCTTGACGTGCCTCATTGTGTCCGTCACGCTTCACCGATATCATCAGTCGAGTGTGACGTGATGTGTTAGCAAGCAAAAGGAAGTTAGGATAACCTAGCTTAAATATTAGCCACCTTGCTAAACTAGTTAACCGAGTCAGTCACGGCACCATGACTGATGTGACGTGACGTTACGGTACCTCAAAGTAATGTTCCGCTCACTCAGGCAGCTGCATGCTACCAGACTAGATAAGACCGCAGTAAACGCTTCGTCGCTGGGCAAAAAACAGCTGTGGGCTGCTTTTATTTTCAGCAGCGCTCAGACTGTGTTTTTCAATTTATGCCGTTGAGGAGGAAAAAGCCTTCCTGGAGGAAGTTTCAACTTCACGGAGGAAAGAAAATGTGAACGCACGTTGAGAAGACATCCGAGAGAAGCATTTGGAATCCTGTTTTACCAGAGACGTTTATGACCCTGTTTACCCACCTGCCTCTCGCCTACAGATACACACCTACTGACGTGTCAGTTAGACACTGGGCAATGTAGTGCACACCAGTAACAGCCCTCCCATGAGGTCCACCTTTGTAAGTGTTGACACTGCCAGAGAGGCTTCTTCATGTTTACTGAGACGATAGTGGGTGTTGGCCTTCAATTTAAATCGGAACAAGTGTTTGGAACCAATAATCTCATCAAGTGTTTGACACATAATGGAGGAACATGACAACTTCAAAATGGCAAAAGAACTTCAGCAGCAAACACTGAAAACCACTTTCAAATGTTATGATGAATTCAACAAAGACAGCCTCTTGTTATGGTTTTCTTATTCATTCCTTTATGTCTTTACCTTGGAAGTATCGGCTGCTGTGCAGTTGTAAAAATAACAGCAGTAGAAAAACCTTTTTTTCCCCAAATTGTGGCTGCACTAACAGTTCGCTTGAGGAAATGAAATTTAATCCAGGTTTTGTGTTCTTTATCAGGTATGACTACCTGTCTAACTAGGAAAATGCTCACTGGTATTAATTCTCTTCCTGCATTACTTTTAAAAATGGATTGTGACTTTACCACATTGAAACAGAATTAGTACTTTACAGCTCTTAAAGAAAATGTTAACATATATAAATACTTTGATTGCCCTGATATTGGTACTTGGTTTCAGCAGATACTTTAGTTCAAGTATTGGAATCAGTTTCGAGAAGGAAAAATTGCTACGGGAACATTTCTAACCACCATCTTCTGGCAGCATTAGCATCGCCTATTTTAGTCGCTCAAAGCCACAAACACACAGCGAGTGCCCACTTTATATTTTGGACAACATTCACAATTCACCTGATATCTGCTAGGCAGTCACATGGAAAATTAAATGACAAAGACACAGATGATGAAAACTACCATCTAAGTTAGCGAACGTTAGCGTTTGAAAAGCAGCCGCCTAAAGAACAGAACCTCCCATGTGGATGGCGTTTAATACAAATCTGGGATAGGTGTAAGTTGGAACTGTCTAAACCAACAAATACTTTGGTGTGCTCTGTATTACACAACACACGCAAATACACAACATACACCCACACGACATGTGCGCACACACACACGCGCACACACACACACACACACACACACACACACACACACACACACACACACACACACACCATTCCCCAAGGCTAGTTTTAATGCGCAGTCTGTTGTTGTTCTTTCCATGACTCCCACTTCTGTCTCTCTCTCTCACACACTGTTGTTTCTTGGAAAATGCTGTTGTTTTTGGATGAAAATATGTAATATAGACAGACTGGAGTGGCAGAAGATGACAGTCAGAAGAAACTTACAAAGAAAAAGCTCCCTTTTCACAGCTGAGTGGAAAGTTGCATGTATAGCCAGAAATTTGTCTTGCATTGTTATTTCTTCCCCTTTAATTTTGCTTTTTCAGTGTCTCCCATTAGCAAGCACAACAAAAACAGGATATCCCATCCTGTCCCCGTGTTATGCCTGTGCATGTGAACGCGTGTGCCTTTGTGTTTGTTTTTTTCAGTCTTTCTGTGACGTAACGGTACTCAGCAGCGATGGCTGTTTGTTTGGCCTACTTTCTCTCTATCTGCTCCCATCATCTGGTGGAGGAGAGGAAAATCCCATGGTTCCCTGTGCGCCTGTGATGGGTGGGGATGTGGGGTGTCACACCTGAGCCTGATGATTAGTTGGAGTATCTGCCCCAAGACACACGCACACACACACACGCGCACACACACACACACACACACACACACACACACACACACACACAGTAAATCCCCAGGTTAATGACGCTGATATGAAGAATAGCATATTCCCTAAGAGATCATTAGGTGGTGTTGTGCAACCTGATTCATCTTCCCCTTGCCAACACGTGTCCACTGGCCCATAGTTCCACCAGATGTATGCCCTACAGCAACCGTCTCACTGCCATCTCTCACTGTGTGTGTGTGTGTGTGTGTGTGTGTCTGTGTGTGTCTGGGCATCTGTGTGTTTTCTGGCACAAAACCCACCTTTCCTGGCTGCTCAGAGGATTAGGAATCAGGGTCACCGTTCCAGTGGTGTGCAGAGGATTACAGCGCCCATCCATCCCTACCTCTATCTTCTGTCTAACTGTCCACCCTCTCACCCCACCCTGCTATCCATCTCGCTCGACTCCCCCCCCCCCCCCCCCCCCACGGTTCCTCGCTGTTACTGTGATTCCTTTTTCCGGGGTCCGAGAAGGAGGAGGTCATGTCGGGAATTGTCCCGTTTTATCCCTCTCCCTCTTTCTATCTTGAGGATTGTGAGAGGAAGAGCGAGAGAGAGAGAGACAGAGAGAGACAGATGGGGAAAGAGAGACAGCAAGAGATGATGAGGCTTGGTGCGGTGTAAATGGGGTGAGATGACAGACTGGAGTCTGGAGGAATTGGGGTAGTGGTGGGGATTATGGAGGGTTGGAGAGGAGGCAAGAGACAAGAGGGGATGTGAATGGGGTGGCTGTCGTCATGGCGACCTGTCGTCGTGGAAACAGTCCCTTTTTCCAGACAGACAGGCAGGCGGACCCACATGCACATGGGGGCTGACCGCTGTAATAGGGGGTATGCGTGGGTATGAGATGGCAGCAACCACACCCCTATCAACCACACACAAACGCACACACACAGACTTCACAAACAAGCAATCACACACACTCCTTTAGTGTGTGAGCAGATGAGAAAAATAGGCTTTTAGATTCGCTATAAGACATACATGAAAGATGTCAGGACTCTACATTTCCATTTACACGCATGTTAAAGAAGGATCCAATTAAAGACAAATACGCCGCTTTCACACATGCATCTGAACCCTGAACTCATCCTGAGGATGCGGTGGGGGCGTGCTGATGAGGGTCCTTTCCTCCAACTGACGCCAAATCAAAACAATACAAACTAGCCAGGATGAATACCAGGAAAACGATCTTTTCTCCTGAAAATTCTCACAAATGTGTTGAACTGAGAAATTTGTTCGTGTATTTATGACCAAAATAAGAGTTGGCTCCTGCACGCAAGGCAGTAGCAGTGAAGGTTTGTGGAAACATGCATACAACACTAACACACGGCGTCTTAACAGGTGTAAGGTTTCCCACGTTTAGCCTACACTCTTAATGTAGCATGACTGGCTCTGTCTGCCCTGTGGAATCACAAAGAAATGTTGCAAGAAGGAAAAAATGTATTTTTGAGCTCAAGACACCTATTTGTAAGTACTTGGAAGGCAAAATCCCTTTTTTTGGGTGAAGTAATGCTTTAACTTGTGGAGGTGATCTGGATCAAATCTATCCTGAATACCAAAATCTGTTCCGGCTACTGGCAGGATTACAGTGATATTTCTGGACATTTAGTAGATTAATTTCAAGCACGTTTCAATATACCAATCATTATCACAGAAATATTTCATGAAATTTGTGGAGGCGATGTATTTTAGTTGGGAAGTGCTCACCTGCTGGAGTTGGTGTGACTCAAACGTGCTTTGGTTGTTCAGAACAAAATGTATGAATTCTGTATCCGTGAAGCCTGCTTAGCACGGAACGCTTGTTCTGATTGCCCTCTAGTTCAATATTTGCCAAGACTTTTCCCTCAGAAAACAGAATTGCCAACTTCTTTATTGTGAAAGCGAAATGTTCAATTCATCCTCTGAGGGTCAAAGGCAACGAAAAGGATTGACAAGGCAACTCTCCCATTGGTTTTTCTTTGCCGATTCTGATTTATGTTTTTTGTTGTTTTTTTGCTTTGCTAGAGGAACCTGCCATTACTGCCATCCAGGTGTACCCTAAGTATTTGCTGAAGAGGAAAAATCGGCCTTATATGCTTGACCCCAAATGTCCAACGTTCCAGCTGTGACACAAATCACG
Organism: Aulostomus chinensis; assembly: GCF_037954235.1. Taxonomy (NCBI): domain Eukaryota; kingdom Metazoa; phylum Chordata; class Actinopteri; order Syngnathiformes; family Aulostomidae; genus Aulostomus; species Aulostomus chinensis. The sequence goes on along the minus strand of NC_141341.1, from coordinate 21,515,119 downwards.
TTGGTCCTCCACACAGCCGCAATTTCCATTTGCCCATCGGCTTTGTCGACTCGCTCAGATTCTGCTGATCTGGTCATTGTCTCTTGAATTATTCTCACTGCACATCCCGGTGTAGTGCCGTGCCGGCACAAGTTACTGGGTAGAACTCTGATACACCTGACACTACACCGGTTCCCGATCAGGCAGGGCACACTGAAAACCGGCTGATTCCGTTCCCTGGCTTGGTACATGGTCCTGACACTTCAGACCCAGTCCCTACAGGGCAGAGGACGTGATGTGGCCAACATTTTCATGCACAGAAAAGATGGTCCACATCTTGTTGACAGAGCTTTGACGCGTTTTATAACCAAATGTTGCTGCTGCGCACACACACACACACACACACACACACACACACACACACACACACAACACACACACACACACACACCTCCCTTAGGGCCAAAAAGAGGAATGGAAATGATCAGATTCGCTTAATTTGAAATGCATTACAGTTTCCTACAATCATTTTCAGCATTTGTGGTCATTGTCAAATAAAAAGGACGGCATGTCGTCATTCCCATGACATGCTTGTTCAATAATGGCTTGGAAAGGCCTGTGAGACACGTGCACAACTTCCCAAAAGTTACATGCCATCTGTTGCTCCGATATATGAAACACGTTTGCGGTTGTGTGTCCGGTATGCTTTGGGTATTGCAAAGTGTTTGTCCTTCTTTTGTTGTTTTAACAGTGTGAAATGTGTCCAGCAGATGAACTCCTAAAAGAGTCTGTAGATGTTTCTGCAACGGTTGGAGCAGCAAGTTTTCCCGCTTTTTATGTTAACTTCCAGTTTATTTCTGCATTTCGTAACCTTCTTAAAATAATTGGCTAAGTCATTATTTGACATGGCGTCACGGTGGAGCAGTGGTCATCACTGTCGCCTCACAGCAAGAAGGTTCCGGGTTCAAGCCCCAGCTGGAGCACGGGGTCTTTCTGTGTGAGTCTCCATGTTCTCCCTGTTCCTGCTGGGTTCTCTCTGGTACTCCAGCTTCCTCCACAGTCCAAAGACATCAAGAGGGACCAGGTTAATCCAGACTCTAAATTGACCGTAGGCATGACTGGGAGAGCCAATGGTTGTCTGTCTCTATGTGTTGGCCCTGCCATGGACTGGTGACCCGACCAGGGTGAAGGCTGCTGGGATAGGCTCCACCCCCACCACCCTCATCAGGAGAAGAGGGAGAACATGGATGGATTATTTGACACAATTTTTTGCCTAAAACATGTATGATATTTCTTATGATGTTTTGTCTCCATTTTTTTGTGTTTTCTGAAAAACTTGAAAAAATGACTTAAGCGGTCATTTTAAGGAGGTGAGGATTTATTAGCATCAACAGATCTTTGCAACATAGTTGCTGCAATGTTATGTTTGACAGGAAAGAGAGACAGAGAGAGACGGAGAGAGCAGCGATGACGTTGAGACTTGCAGTAAAGCCACTCCAGGCTGCAGGCCAAATCACACCGCTCCCACTCCACACTGCTCATGTACCCAGGAATGTGAGTTGTTGCATCAACATTTCATAAGGAGGCTAAATAAAGACGAGGCATCCTATAATGTCAGACCATTTTGCCTGCACTGTCATGTTGAATCTACATCAGAGGCGTTGGGCAGACCACTTCTAATGAACTGAAACAACTCTGTTTATATAATAAACTCGGCAGGGCCTGCTTTGATCCCGTGGTTTTACTCTGATATTTGTGGTAGATGTGCCGCGGATGTTGGTCTGAGGTGAGTGATGACAACCAGTGATTAACCTGTGGCAGCAAGCTGGTGTGAGCGGTTAAACACTGTTCATTATGAAGTGTCAAACACAAGGTTTGTGTGTGAATCTGGTGTTAATGGCTGCTGCAGATATTTTCACCATTCAAGGTGAACACACCTGTTCCATATTCCCATTAGATTGGAGGAACATACAATTAAGTTCATGTAACAGAGAACGCCTGTTCTCATGAGTGCAGTGAGACGTCCCGTTTATGTGTTCAAGTCCAAAAATGTTTCCATTTTATTTGCAAAATGATACGTGTTTTTTTTTTTATTTCTATGCTCCAAGATCAGTTTGTTGATGTCCTAATTCCTTCCTTCCTTCCTTCCTTCAGGGTATTTTGATGTCCATTTGAAAGAAGTTAGAAAAGAAAGGAAAAGGATGATGGAAGCAGCCGCATTCTCAACACTCACTCCAGGAGGTTTATCTTTCAGATCATACATGCATGAAACAATTGGAGACCCCCGATTCAAAAGAGCTCCAGTGTAGCAAATCTTTTCGTAATGTGGCTGACCAAGTTATTTCTGCCACCACCATTTTCCTGATTACTGCCAAATATTGCCTTCATCTCTAGATAGCAGCTCCATGCCCACTACCTCAGAACAATAACAATTTGCCCAACTGGAGGTAATTCCTCAAGACCTCTCACCATTTTGAGGGATGTCTCTTCTTCCACTTTCCTTTTTACAGGCACATCCATGCGTAAAGTTGCCTATACTGCCATCATCTGGCAACTTGTGCATCACAGCTTTGTATTCGTTCCAAACCAGTTTAGAGAAACACACCTAATGCAAGATTCCTTTTTTGAGACATTCCCACAGCTAGTGGTAAACTTGCTTGACAGCTAAACTTAAACATAATGGTAAACTGTATTAAAATGGTGGAAGTAGCCTGTCCACCCCGTAGCCCCTGATTTTACTCAGTTTAAGGACTTTCTTCTCTAGTTTGTTTGTTCCATCTCTGTCTAAACTGACCTAATATGGAGCTGCTTGTTTCATCCTGATAAACAGGTTCCCGTGGTAGTTATTTGTAGTGTGACCCTGCAGCTATTTATACTTCAATGGGAGCATCACTGACAGTAAGACCCTTCTGCTGTATTAAAAATAGACTTACAGACTTATTTACAATCACATTTGTTTCTGCAACTGCAGCAGTTGCTTCCTGCTGGCCATGAGAAAATAATGCAGATTAATCGCAACAGAATTGTTAAAGATGGCGTCTTCCTCTCTTGGCCTACATGCTTCAAGCTTTTGTGCGTCTGTAGCTGCTGACTCTTGCACAGAACCCACACAGCCAAACCTTGACTTGACTCTGACAGACATTACATTTGATATTTCTGATCAACATTTTTGCTCCAGCTCTCTCAGATATGGCACTCTTGCCCCTGTGGGTGGCGCTCACACTAATTTTGCAACTAATTTATAGCAACTTGGGGTCAAGTACAGCGGGTAAAATAAGTACCAAACATGTCAACATTTATCTCAGTATATATATTTCTAAAGGCGCAATTAACAGGAAGTTTTCACCAGATGACGGTAACAACTCACACATGCAAAGATATCGAACCTTAGATGTCCATAAATTATGTGTTAAAAAATGGAATGACACAGGGAAAAAGTACTGAACACATAATGAAATGGAGGTGCAAAAAAGCAGGGAAAGCCAAGACACAAGCAGAAATCCATCGGTAATTAGTGACTACTGATGGCATTGATTACAGAAGGATTTCTAAACTTCTGAATGTTCCAGTGGGCACTCCTGGGGCCATAATTCGGAAGTGGAAACAACATTATTTCACCATGAACAGGCCATGACCAGGTGCTCCTCGTGAGATTTCTGACAGAGGAGTTAAAAGAATTCATCAGAAGAGTTGTCCAAGAGCCAAGGGACAGCTGTTTCAAAGAAAACACTAACACACTCAACATCCATGGCTCGTATGAACACTCACCACGCAAGACTCCATTGCTGAAGACATGTTGAAGCTCGTTGAAAGTTTGCTGCACAACATGTAGACAAGCCTGTGAAATACTGGGAGAATCTAGTCTGGTCAGAGGAGACCAAACTGATCACTTTGGATGCCATAATACACACCATGTTTGGAGGTCAAATGGCACTGCGCATCACCCCAAAAACACCATAGCAACAGTGAAGTGTGGAGGTGGGAACTCCTGGTGTGGGGCTGTTTCGCAGCATACGGCACTGGCAAACCAGTGATTGAAGGAAGGATGAATTAAAAATGTACAGACTCATTCTAGCTGAGAGTCTGCTGCCGTCTACCAGGATGATGGAGATGAAACGAGGGTGGACATTTCAGCAAGACAATGATCCCAAACACACGGCCAAGGAAACTCTCACTTGGTTTCAGAGAAAGAAAATACAGCTGCCAGCATGGCCCACCAATCACCCGACTTGAATCCAATAGAAAGTTCCTAGAAGAGGTGTGGAAGAACGGGTCAAAATCCCGACTGAGCAATGCAAATGGGAAGTCAATCTAAATGTTAAATCTAAATCTAAATGTGTCACCAAGAGTAAAGCTAAACATTGAGAAAATATTCAAACCACCAAGGAAACCACGCCCACTGCAGTGGCCTCAAACCGCGTGACCACGCCCACACCTCTGACTGTGCATCATGGGATCAATAACGTTAGATGAGATGCTGTGAAACGAGGTGAAACGCAGGTATGGCCGCTTCTCTACAAATAGGAGAGACTGAACGGCTGGTTATTGCACTCCAAGGTAGAACACCACCGGCACGTCACGCCATTCATGCTAAGTCATCTTTATGCATACTGTAGGCCCTACGGTATATGAATGTATTTTTGACAATTACATGTTGTTTTATGTGAATTTCTGTCTCAAATGGGAGGAAAGTGAGCTAAATGTTTATCAAAATACATCAACTAGGAAATTGTAACTGAAAATATTTTGCATTCGGCATCCCATAAATGCATGCAACGAGATTCTCCATTCAGGAGGCGTCTTGAAGCTGTTATTACCAACAAAGGCTTTCATACTGAGTCCATCCATCCATCCACTGTCTTCTGCTTATTCCTGTTAAGGGTCGTGGGGGCTGGAGCCTATCTCAGCATCTACGGGCGAGAGGCGGGGTTCACCCTGGACAGGTCACCAGTCCATGGCAGGGCCAACACATATAGACAGACAACCATTGGCTCTCCCAGCCACACCTACGGTCAATTTAGAGTCTGGATTAACCTGGTCCCTCTTGATGTCTTTGGACTGTGGAGGAAGCTGGAGTACCAGAGAGAACCCAGCAGGAACAGGGAGAACATGGAGACTCACACAGAAAGACCCCGTGCTCCAGCCGGGGCTCGAACCCGGATCCTTCTTGCTATGAAGCGACAGTGCTGACCACTTCTCCACTGTGCCGCCTTTTCGTACTGAGTATTAAATGGATTTATGTTAATGTGTCCAACCCTTTTTCCCAGTGTCATTCCATGTTATTACACATCACACTATTTATGGGCATCTAATTTTTTATTTCTTTGCATGTGTGGATTGCATGGGTTCTTACCGTCATCTGGTGAAAATTTCATGTCAACATAACTTTAGGAACATATAATCTGAGAAAATGGTGATGTGTTCTATTCATATATTACCCTTTGTCACTTGGGAAATGAGAACTTTTCAATTCATAAATACGGAAAGGAGACATGTTGTAACCAACAAATATACTTTTAAAATGAAAATTATGTTGATATTGCCAATGTTGAACGGATCAATTTGTATGTGAGTGAACATGGACGCTTAGCGCTGGTTATTTTGTGTGTTAAGACATATTAGGAGGGGGTGAGGGAGTCAGGACCAGTGCTGTCTGGCTTGCGGTTTCCCCTCTACATGGTGAGACAGCCATGGCCATGTCAAATGATTTGAAAATTATTGTTTCCTCAGTATTAAAAACAATCAGTCTTGGTTTAGCGGGTGAGTGAATGGCATCCTGGGATTTTTAAGTTAGACGAATGGCCAAAATGCAAAGATTCCGCCCGTGACGCGTAACATGAGTGTAGCAATCGTCTTCGTAGTCAAGAATCAATGCAAGCAACTGGAGCTACGGTACAGTGATGGATCCCGCCGTGGTCCTCTGGGTAGAGCAATGACAGCAACTCCTCAGAATTGTGTAAAAGAACGTTTCAAAGAAGTTCTCAAATGAACGCTTCTCACCTCACGCGACACAAGGCAGCAGAGCGACATTGTATGATCCATCAAATCATCATCTGTAAATGGTCCTGTAGATACAACAGTCAACAAAGGACATGCAGAGCAGCTGATCTGATCAGGAGAACACGGGTATCCCCCGTCTAATCTCAGGCAGCTTCGCCCTGCTGATGTTACGCTTCGCCCTGCCTTGTTTCGGGTGCGAGAGCTGTGCTCGCCGACCGTCTCCTGCTTGATTGTTGGATATTTTTCACATTAGTCCTGCATGAGCACACAAACCATTGTGTATGGAGAACTGTCCTTCGAGGTGTTGGTCAGGGGCGGGCTTTTCAACTTTGGAGAGAACAAGGCTAGCTCTTTTCCCTGTGTCCAATCTGAATGCTAAGCTTGGCTAACCACATATTGAATCCAGCTCTGTATTTCATGCACGGCTTTAAGATTTGTACGGATCCTTTTATCTTATTCTGAGAATAAAGTCTGCGGGCTTATTTCTAAAATATGTTGAACTTTTCCCTGCTTACCGAGCCTGCAGCGCTCAATTGACCATCAGTGCATGTAATATGACTCATTTGAAATAAATCACCTTGGCTGATCATCCAACACAGCCAACCAAAGCAAGCATGGACTCTCGATTGAAGAAGTCTGTTCTGATAAACCGCAGTGTGGCAGTAATCAGGGTAAAACCTGTGTCATGCTTTCTCAGGCTGTAAGAGCATGTGAGGTGAACCCTGTGATGATGCGCCGCCCCTCATCCATACTGCAGTGACTCATGCCAGCGTACCGCATATAGAACAGTCTGCTTCTGCAGCAGCCAACAGAATCATGTGGCCATGGACTGTGTCCTCAGGTTACCTCTAAATAACTTAGTCACAGTCACTTCAGATAAGTCCTAGCAACACCAAGTCTGACTGGAGTCTGTTTAAAGCCCCCCCCCCCCCCCCCCCGGTCCAGTGTTCTCCTCTCTCTGCTTTATTTATATAGAAGGAGACTATCAGGAAAGCATCTAAACTCAATCGAATGAAAACAACAGAAAATTAATTTATCTTCAGCTGTGTTAGTGTATGATTTAATGAATCTTTTATGACCACAGCATCTCTGTGTAAAGAGATCTATCTGTGTCTGCATCTTGTTTTCAGTGCTCCTCTGGACTGATTTGAACCCGACTGTCCCTGTTTCCCTCTCCTCCCTCCTCCCTTCTTCTTTTCCTTCTCTACCTCGTGTTCTCTCACTCTGCCTCCTACCATCACTCTCCTGTTTTATTCTTTTCATCCAGCCTCCTCAACCCTACCTTCTTCCCTCCTCTCATCCCTTCTTCCTCTCTCCTCACCTCACACTGTCTACACTCCTCCTCACTGTTTGTTTACTTCTCTCGTCATCCTTTCTTCTTCTGCCTCCTCTGCCACAAACATCAGAGTTGACTTTAGGTAAGCAGGGCAGAGTTGGAGGTGAACTGAGGTGAGATAATGGGAGTGGGAGGAGTAAAAACCAGGCAGACTAAAGGGCAATCTGGGGGAGAGACACTAAATGAACTGTGTGCAAGAGAAGGAGAGAGAGAGAGAGAGAGAGAGAGAGAGAGAGAGAGAGAGAGAGAGAGAAGAAGTGGGGGAGAGATAGAAATAGTTTCCACTTGTACTTTGCAGAAGCACAGTCTGGATCCACTCAGAGCAGCTCCCGGGAGGATGAACACGGCTGTTGTCTCTCTGCCTCACTCGTCCTCCTGAATGTTTAGTGCTGATAAACTGTTTGTGTCCAAAACAAAACCGGTGAGATAAAGCTCCTGCTGGAATCACCAGTGGACTCACTCTCTCTTGTTCACTTCATATCTTTGTATTCTTGCTTCGTACTCTGGCAGATAGGGATTAAGTGGCTGTTGAAACTGTGCAAACACACACTCACTTATCTCAGCCGTCCCTGCATTAAGTGTGCTTTGAGATTGTGTGTGTGTGTGTGTGTGTGTGTGTGTCTATTTATGCACGCTTGCACAGCGCAGTACTTGCCCTGGTGTTTCAAGTCATTATGAGTCAGAGACACTGGGTCAAGTCTCCACTGCTCACTCAGCACATTCACGTCATTGTGTTTGTCTGTGCCAGGGAACACATGCACGTATACATCACCTTATGTACGCCTGCATGCCTTCGACTAAGCAGCTTTTCCATGATGTACATCTTTCTCTGGGTTTTTGTGTATTTAGAGCACCTTCCCATTCCCAGCCCATCGATGATGACAGCTTGATCAGCAACTCAATGACGCTGTAAGTCAGAAAAAAAAACAAAAACCTAAAAATCTGAAAAATACGGTTAGTGTTTGGCATAAAAAACCCAGGCAAGCGTTTCAAAAACATTGTGGCTAGGTTTTAACTTACTACTTCCTGACAGTTATGTGACTTTCGTCATCATGGTTACAATAATGACTGCATGGCTGAGGTTGTTTTTTTCAGAGGGTATTGAATTGTAGTTGAACATGTAAAATTCACGGTTGGACAGAAATGAAACTGTGGTCGACCACGGTGAACTCCTGCAGTTTATTTGACTCATTCACCACCAACCTTGCTTGGCTCACAATGGCTACGGCTACCGGATGGCATCTCAAAAGTGGCACCAGATGGGAAGCTAGAGCGCCACAGTTTGAGGTAGAGATTCACTGACTTCAACTCTGATCCGATTTTCCATTCCAGTCTGATTTCGATACACGTCTCCCATTAACAGATACTGGTTCCAGTATCAGAGCTCTTCCTCTATGAAATTATCACTGTGGTTGCCTTTTAAGGCATGAGGCTTCAGCTCCTGATACCCATCTCTAGACCGAAGCGTAAGCGCGCTGCTCAAGCTGCTGTAGTGGTGAGTTGGAAATAAGATTCTTCACTATTTTCATATTTACAGAGCCTGGAATGGCAGAGGGTGGATTTATGCTTTATGTGACAATAACATGATGTAGATGCAATGACGCAAACACTTGAAATCACAGCTGTAAGCAGAAGAATTTTGGAGAAAGTTGTACATCATCTGCAAAAGAACTGACTGTGCCATAGTGGAAAAACTCCACAGTTCCACCAAAAAAACCTCCATTACTGGTGTGAATAACATTTGATTTATAGTGTTATTCACACCAGTGTCATACACACATCCAGTGATACGGAACAGCAATAGCTTTCTTTTGGAATTGTGTTTGTGTCCTCTTGATGAATATAAGGCCAATGTTTGTTTCTACGAACAAAGAACATCTAGTTCACCTGAATTCAGCCCTGGTCTTCCACTCTGGGATGCTGGTAGACAAAAGCTGACTCATTCCAGATTTCCGATGGGCTAAATGCTGAGTCCAGTTGATGACAAGCTGCCGGCATGGGAGCCGAGAAGAGTGCAGGACCCGGTGTGAGGGAAGTCCCGCAGGAACTGCTGTTCTCGTCGTACAACAGGCTTACATTTTGAACACTTGCAAATGACATCCCAGCGCTCTTTCACCCTTACGCTTTTCTTCTTGTTTTAGTGGTCAGCTCACAAACACCTCAGCCCGCTTGTTTCTTAGGGACTTTTTTGAATAAAATCCTTTCTCACAGAGTTCCTGTGGGGTCTCCCGTGTTTCCATGACAACAAGTAGTTTACACACCTGAACTGAAACTGAGAACTGAATGAGCCTCTAATATGTGACTCGTAGTCATCCTCATGTGGTGTGTAAACCAGGACAACAAAGACTCACGACTCAAGAGAGCTGTCTGTGGGGCGTGAATGCTTCAGAGACCTGCTGAATGCTCACACCGAAGGACCTTTAAAGCAAACATTTAACCCTTTATTTGCTTTAATTGCTATGTTCACCAGGTACTTGCTGTTGGTATACCACCAGTGGTGGCCAGGGGTTTTAGAGTGGACGATGAAGAGGGAGTTTAGAGTGATTCAAACATGGAAATTTGTGATGCATTAAGAGCTCTGGACAAAATCTCAAAAAGTCCCCATATTCTTTTGTTTTATTTTACAACTTTGAAAAACTGAAAACTGTACATACTTTCTTTCTAAAGAATACATATTAGACCTATCAGAGCGGTCAGTGTCAGCGTTCTGGACATGGTTTTGTTTCAGTCTTAGCAGCTGAATGAAGTCATTACATTGACTTGACCGTTCCAGGATATTAGGATTGTTGTTTAGAAGCCATTTTTGTGTCGCGCTGACTCTCTGATTCGGGTCGCTGATGTGAGTCGATCCTCTCGAGTCCAAGTTCACTTGCAGGCTACCGTGTCAGGGTGAACCCTGGTGCTGTCAGACTGGGTCTCCTCTCTGCAGGTCTTCCATTCTGGCTTAGTCCTTGACTTGAACTCCCCATGTGACATATTAGGAAACTATCTGAAAATATCCCCATGAAGATAAATTATGTACACAGGGTTTTGAGAAACTGAAAAATATCAAAGGATGGATTGGGTGCATACCCAACATTTTGGAAAGTAAAAGAGAAAATACTGATCAGTGTGGAGCCCTTCTGCATGGGACTGGGTTGCCCTGGTCTGAGGCCCCATGAGCAGCCGACTGCAGGGTACATCAGAAGAGATTAGGCCAGAAAAGAAAAGACCAACTAGGACAGGAAAGTAGATGTTTGGCCCAGTGGCTCTCTCGGACTCTGAATTACATTTCTAGGTAAGTGACATCCACGCTGACAGCAGGGAGCGAGGTAAGTGAACCCAGCTTCTCTCAGTCTGACTGGGTCTCCCATGCCTGATTGGATTGACTGTGTTGAGTGTGTGTTCAGTATTACTTAATGGCTATTTCTGTTTCAAGTGTAAATGTGTCTGTGTGTGTGATCCACCCTGCATGCGTGCGTGTGCTTCTACTACGCTAATATGCTTGAGGATTGAAAATGTGTCAGGCAGAAGTATGGTCAGAGGTAGAGGATATATCTGACAATGTGCAGTAAAAGGTTGTTAGACAAGTCAAAGTAAACGTTTTATGTCCTGTCCAGGTTCAAATGCTGTCGCTCGTGTTTCAAGAGCGCTGCGAATGATGAAACCATCACTGTGCTTTGTGTTTCTTTAACCTACAATAAAATAACTTAAAACTAATGGACATGAAGCAATGATATACTGTTTTGCCCCAGCCTGTGTGCAAATGCAAATTCTCAAATTCTGGAAAATGGTCAACTTTTATGACCCTTTGCAGTGTCTATATAGTAATAAAAAACATCCAGAGAAACACAACATCTGTCATTCTTAGGAAAAAAATACTTTTTTGATATACATTTCTGGGTTTGAGAGTTGTAAATGAGAGCAGCAACAGCATGATCACACCACAGGGTCGACCGCTTCGAGCTCAAGTTGAATTGTGTTTCAGTCAGGTGCTGAACATCCTGGACATCAGACCTGGAGTCGATTCAGCGGGTCTGAGTAAACTGGGAGTCCCCAGCTGAAGTTAGCGGTTGCCATGGTGATGCTAACTGCTTAATTTCGACTCAAAGACACAAGGATTCAGCTGTGAGAAGCCTTTTGAACTTCTGTTTGTCATGGCTTATAGGCAGAGCAGCTGTGGTTGCACATTGCTTCCCCAGTACTCATTTTAGTTTTTTTCAGAGTCCCTCTTAATGGTAGGCTTCATCCATAGAGTGCCTTCTCTACTTTGGCAAAATTGAAGTTCTTTACAGTGTCGCCTCGTGCCTGGAATATACCGGGTCCATGCTGCAGAATGTTCGCTGGCAAGAACGGAATTTTTGAGATGATACACTGGCTCTGTTTTTGTTGCACGCCCTGAAACAAAAATAGCACTGTTCTATGGAGGTTCTGCCATCTGAAATGCCCGGAGGTCCACGTCGTCACATGATGAATAAGAAAACATAAACAAGCCCTGAAAGACAAGAGATCTGTCACGCACCTACCCTGACTGGCAAACGTGGTCAATGCAGAGGCTCCAATTCTTGCCAGGGTCATGTTACAGTCCACACACACACACACACACACACACACACACACACACACACATGCTCACAGGTTTGTGCCGCTATCCTGGTTAGGAAATTCCATTTATATGGACAGCCTAACCCTAATCCTAACTAATCAACTGTTGCCTCACCCTAACCTCACCCCCCCCCCCCCCCCACACACACACACACACTCTCTCTCTCATACACTAAGAGACCCAGTGCAAGGTTCCAACAGCTCATTGCGAGCAATTAGGGGTTCAGTACCTTGCTCAAGGGTAGAATCTCTCTGGAGGTGGGGGTTTGAAACAGTAACCGTCCGATTCCATGATTGCCTCTTTGCCAGTTTTAGTTCTATCAAACTGACAAGCAGCACCAACAACAAAATGTTCTTGGCAGAGGTAAAAATACCACACAGCCATGACCTGCTGTCATCTGGTGCAGAACACGCAAGGCCACGACCTTGTTTAGCCTCATGACAATGACTTCCATGTGACTACCTCTTGTACCTCTTCACACACGCAGGTTTACGCTGTTGACTTAAGCTTCCCGAGAAGCAATTAACAGCTGCCAGCATGGTTAACAATCCCTTTAACCAAAGCCTCATGAAAGCCCTTGCACCTCTTGAGTGTCTCTTCAACCATGTAACAAGCTCTCTTCATTACCCAACACCTACATAACACCACACTAATTACAGGAGGGCAGCAGAGAGGTGCAGCGGTTCGTCAGTGTATCAGGCCCATGTTGGTGTTTGTGTCAGCATCATTCATTACCGATAGGATGGACATTCTTTTAAGCTGCGTGATCTTTACTGACGATGTAAATGTCATCCATCTCATCTAAAATCCGTTTGAGTTGCTGCCTTCAAAAGCAGCCCACAGGCATCATAAGGCCTTCTGTGTGTGTACAGCGACACATGTAAACAAAAGATGTCATCTGTGTGTTGATAAGCTTCAAAAAGCGTCTGCTATGAGACTGCAAATGCTGCAGTTGGTGCAATGAGATCCGAAAGACATTTCTTCGACTCAAATCTGACATCGTCATCTATTATGCCCCAGCTCCCTCCATTATTGTGTGCCGTCTGTGTGCATTTCTTGTCATTGTTCACAGGCTGTCTCACTCCTTTTCTTGAGGGTGTCTCTCAGTGATTTAGAGCAGGCTGGAGTCTCTTGGGGACACAGGAAGAGGCTGCTCAGGATTGAAATAAGGTCAATGAGGTAAAGTCCGGCGGTGTGAGGGCATCAACAGGACACAAACACTGCATCACTTTCTGTCTTGGTGGCGCTCATTGTTGTCCACCGTTCTCTCTGTCTTCCTGTCTTTCTCTCTTTGTTATCTTGACATTCCTGGATCCTTCCCCCTCTCAGACCCACTCATTTCTATCTTACACCATCGTTTGATCAGGAGCCTCGTGTGAAGTGCTGCATTTTCACTGCGTTCTGTATGCTTGTGCATGCTACCGACTTTGACATACTAATCTGATAAATGCTAATCAGATTCCCGCTAATGCTATTAAACGGTTCATAAGGGAATATCTTTCATTGCTGTTTGTGTTTGAGGCTGATATATCGGTTGTGCATTTGTCAAGCTGAGACGTCCACCTCTAATCTGATTAGTGCTGAAGTTCAATAGAATCTGATCAAATTTGGATCCGGTATTGAATCCGCTCATTGGATCAAAATCCTTCGCATCTCTCACAGAATCCATTTATTGGCAGTTAAAACAGTTTAATCGCAACAATTCAATCAAGATATGTGATTCATCCCCAAGAAGCTTGAAACACAGCAATGTTCATGACTAAAACATCACAAGCACAAACAGAGCATGGAATCAAATGCAGGTCAACCAGGTACACACCAACTACTCGCATGTTTCCGATCAAGTAGCTGCTCTGATTCACAACTATCAAGTAACCAGATTAAATAATTGATCTTTAACATTTACTGATAAATTCTGATTCAGCTGCATGTTGCTGGCCATCAATGAATGTGGGAGGTCCTACTCTGATGCATTCGGCTTGGTTCAAACTGGATTTAAAAAAAAAAAAATTATACGCTACCTCTGGTCAGCGCTCTGCTAATAAATGTTGAGCAATTATTTAATAATGCACACGTTTAGAGTTCCCCAGTGCTACCAGACCAAATGGATCACATTATGATCAGGAAACAAGTCGCTTCAGGGTGTTTGTGAGCCGCTAAAATCTATTCAACTGTTTTTCAGCCCAGACTTGTTTTGTTCTGGAGCAACAGCAGAGCAAACTACTTCCAGTTATCCATCTATTTTCTATACCTGTTATGGGTTGTGGGGGGGGGGGGGGGGGGTGGCTTGAGCCCAGCTGACATTGGGCGACAGGCAGGGAACACCTTGTTCGTTGCTGGGCTTCTTCCAGTGTTTGCCCTCCTTCTACTCGTAGGATTGTAAGAGATGCAACAATTTGGCTCCAATAAACTTTGGAAATACTGTCACACCAATCTGATGATGTGAACGGACATCAGCATCAGAGAAAACGTTTTATTTTTGTACACAGATTTTGTCCACGCCTCTTCGTGTGGGATGAGTCATCAAGGAAAATACCAAGTCTAAAGAGGACTCTGATACTGATTCTTTATATATGAAGAGACAAATGAACAATTGACACAATGACAGTGTTTCAACAAGCAACATGTATTTTTCATTGCGTTGGTCCTTTGCAGTGCGTTGACTGGCTTGATGAACTCCAGCAGAGCACACTAAGATGTGCACATACAAAACACGCGTCAACCAGAAAACCAGATAGCGCTGTCTGAGCGTACACCTGCACCCAACTGATATGACATCATCAAAACTGGACTGGCATTAATTCTGACCAATCGCTCGTCCACCTCGACTCTATGTCGTCCCACCAAATTTAATTAATATCCATCCAAAACTTTCCTCAGTCAGTGTTCCACGGCAGCGGTGTTAAGTCAGACAGTGTCAGCGTTTGTCACTCTGGTTGTGACTTCGACGCGGATGTTGATTGAGCGTGTTTTCTACTTCTGTTGGTGGCTCAGATGTGGAGAAATCTCCTCACCCCACTTCATTTCCGTGTCACAGCTGTAGAATATCGACGCCCTCTTAAGGCTCTGTTGAAGGGGTTCCATACGGCAGAGGTCACATGATGATCTCCAGCTGCAAAACAACACTTTGAAAGTGTAATTGATATTCTAGCCACCATTTTTCACAACGTTCACAATAGAATTTCAAATTAGAAAATGTTTGTGTTCGGACATGTGTGGAAAGGCAAAATATTTCTGCTTCAACATTTATGTTAGGGGTTGGGGGCTGAAAGGTTTTGATCCTTTTTGGACCTAATAAGGTGTTCAGTAAGAGTACGTGTGTGTGTCTGTGGGTGTAAAAGTTGCATTTTGTTTCACTTGTTCTAGAATGTCACCAAATCTGTTTCACATCAGATTATTCTGTTTGAAAGAATTCACAGACATCTGATGAAACTTTGAAACAAATTAATTACAATAACACTGTCGGCCCAATTCATCTTGAATTTGCAGATTTATTTTTAATTAAACAAAGTCTTTTTGGCAAAAATATTCTGACAATGTACTGATACAAATGTAATGAGGTGGAGAGTCTGCAACCAATGGCGAAGGCTCAGGATTACCCAGAGTACTGGACGGTGACACCTGCACCCTGTTGAAACGACTGCAGAACTTGAATCTGCTGTCGAGGGGACTTCCTCGGCCAGACTACACCCCTCCATACATCTGATGTAGTCTTGCAAGCAGGCATAGGTACCAAAAGCCGTACTTCCTTAGTGGGGGTAATAATCATTTTGGTATTATAGACATGATTATTTCTTTCTTCTTATCATCCTGAATATCATTAAACTGGTACCTTGTGACAATCCTTACTTTTATTCTGAAATGCCACCCAATACCACGGCGCTGCCTTTAATTCTTCTTTTAAAATCCTTATAATTTAAAACTTTTCCCAGACAGACTCGACAAAGTATGAGACAAATTTTGAAGTCCTATTCAGCAGTCGCTTGTAAAATGAAAATGGAAACTCAAAGTCATGTTTGGGGCCACAATTGTTGAGCAGACTGGAGTTTTCTTTTGAGGATCCGCAAGAACAGACGGCGTCCTCCGATGTAAGATCAGGTGATCATTGGTCTGAGTGGCGGAAATGTCACCTGATTAGGCATGTAACTTATTTTTTGTCACTTTCTTTTAATCTTCCAGTTATCTGTGTGTGTGTGTTCCTGTCTGTGTACGCTCAGTCAACCGTTGTTGGCTGGCAACAGTCGCAACAGGAGGAAGTGGTCACTCTATCGGAAGAGGAAGTCCCTCCACTGATAAAAAGCATAAACTAATTTATGTGTGTGTGTGTGTGTGTGTGTGTGTGTGTGTGTGTGTGTGTGTGTGTGAGTCTCTTCGGGTTCATGTTGATTCCCCATCTCTGTATATGTCTGCTCTAGATACACACCTCAGTGTGTGTTTGTGTGTGTGCCTGTACTTTTTATTAGAGTGTGTGTAATGCAAAGAGACAGCTCAATCTGCTCACTATAATCGCAGGGATACTGCCGTCCTGGGAAAAGACACATCCTATTTCCTGTGACATGGCTGAAACTTCCTGTCGACCAGTTTTTGTGGACACCACCCCTCCCTTGATTGTCTGGTGTGTGCGTGTGTTAAAGAGTTCATAGGCTCTCTGTGTTGATGAGTTGATTACCAAGACGAGACTTAGATAGCATCTTAGAGACGGGCTTGAGTGTGTGTGTTTGTGTGTGTGTGTGTGTTTGTGTGTTGTCATAATGAAACCCAAATGTCCTAACAATAACAAAAAGATGTGTTTTGTTCAGGGTCCAGGCTGGATTACGGCACACAATTATTCACATGGGAACTAAATAAGGTTTAACATTTGGCAGGAACAAGCCACTGATATATAGAAGTTCATACAATAATGTCACTGCATTAAAAAAAGAATCTATTTGGACATTTTTGTACGAATTCTCAAGGGATTCTCTGGGAGGAATTATGTCTGGTACCTCGACAGCATGAAAAGAATTCAGCAGAGTACAAAAAAGTTCAAAAGAAATGGAGGAAGACTTCTGGTCTGAAAAGTCAAGCTGCCTCTGCGCTACTTCTCTGAATAATTTCTTAAACCTACATTCTTTCTAATGGCCAGCAGGGGGCTAATCCACTGGCTTCGCAAAGAAATAAGAAGGTCGATTCAAACTCTGAGAAAATGACCCTTCATCCAACTTGATGTGCTACTTCTCTGAATAATTTCTTTACGAGTTTAGCAGCCCAGGACCCAGTGGGACTCCACCTGACATGAAGCGTCATCGAGTCTGAAACGTGTAAATTAACAGTCATTTTACTTAGAAGGGGCTTGCTCTTCGATTTGAAGAAGCAGTTTGTTCTCCACACACTGTTCAATGAACAGATGAACGCAGATGAACAACTTTCAACCCGAAAAAAAAGAAGAAAAGAATGATATTAAATAAATCACTTTTCTTCTGCTGGTCTTAATTCAAATTTGGATGTGGCTACATGCATTTAATGAGTGAGTGTGTGCGTGTGCATGTGCGTGTGTGTGTGTGTGTGCCCGTGCTCTCTTCATGTACTCTCTCTTTTGTCTGAGGCGGTGGCTCTCTAGCGTCAAAAATACTTTGGGAGCAGCATTTGGAGTTTATCTCCCTCCCTACGTGCACACATCTTCCCTCACCCCCCCTCCCTCTTAAAGCACATCTCCACCTTGTTATCACCCTGCAAAGCCAAAAAGCTGTGTTGCCATGGTGACAGCCTCCCTGTTGGAAACAGAAATGTGTGACTTGGAGGTGCCGCAGCCATTTTCATAGCTGCGAGATACACTATCATTGACAGCTCCTGCACCCTCTGCTGCATCCTGCCGTCAATATCACAGTGTGTCCTTTACTACCACATGTATACAATATATGTGTTTCTTATTCATGAATCCAAGAGGCTGAGCTCTGAATCCACACGCTTAATGAAGGGATACACATTAATGAGGTCTGTCAAAACACTTTCCAATGGCTGCTCTTACCTCACCAGCTCCAGAATTCTTAACCCTGATTTACATCCACAGTGCTCTTCAGAAGTGTGTCAGCTTTGGTTGATACATTCAATTAGATAAAACATCACATGAAACTGGTAATTAGTCACATCACAGTAGAACATGATGTAAATATGAGTAGCAAATGGTGGAAACATTCGAAATGCATACACCAGGAAGGCAGCCATGCAGAAAACGCCACTGGACAGATGGTCATCATGAATAATAACTACAAATAAAACATGTTAGGAATACAGATCCATTGATCTGTTGTTATCAATGCTGTATCCTGAGACTAAGACTCACACACAAATTAAAGATTAAAAACTAATTTGCTTTTAATGGTAGAGTTATCTTATGCGCTGTTACCTTGCAGACAGAGCAGAGTTGCAGCAACTCAGTCCCATCATCTCTGACAACCTGACAGGACAGCCCACAAACAATCTGGCTCAACCGTATTAGAACAAGACAAAAAGCAAAATACACCGATTGCATGCAGTGACACCAGAAAAAAATCTCAAAGATGGAATGTTCTTTTTTCCCAAAATGATAGTACTGGGTGGAATACAGGACCACCATCACAGATGTCACACTAGTTGAAGAAGTGCCTTCCAAAACGTTGATGGAAATGACGAAATTCAAAAGTACTCCTTTAGATGGTTAAAAAAAAAAAAAGTTACGCTCACTCACGCTTTTGCTTTTTTCACTAAACAGGAAAGGCACCAAACGAAAGATAGAAACCTCTGATTTGTGTAAGTGAATCTTACAGCAGCATGTTCATTATGAGCTGGTAATTATACACGATAACAACTTGTCCAATGTAAGGTAATTCCTTAAGAGCTCTCTGCATTTTAAAAGCTTTTCTTCTTTGACTCTGTTGTTACAGCAACAGCATTTGTTACGTTGCCTATACGCATTACGTGGCCCACTTTATTTAATTTGTGAAAGGCAAGAACAGAAAAAGACTGATGAATGCAGGGACAGCTTCTCATGCGCTG
Organism: Aulostomus chinensis; assembly: GCF_037954235.1. Classification (NCBI taxonomy): domain Eukaryota; kingdom Metazoa; phylum Chordata; class Actinopteri; order Syngnathiformes; family Aulostomidae; genus Aulostomus; species Aulostomus chinensis. The sequence continues at coordinate 21,496,205 of NC_141341.1, read as the reverse complement.
TTACAATGTATGTAGCCAAAGCTTATTTCCAACGCCAGTCCATCAAAAATACTGCTCCAAATCAGTTACTGGAAACGCACTTAACACGCGTTTCCTTTTTGGTGGGATATCCTTGGTTTGCTTGACAGTTTAATGGAAACACAACTATCGTCAGACCTGGCTGCCCAGGGAGAACAAGCTGTGTTCACTCTGCACACAGACAACAGTAGAGACAGAGATATATTTTACCTTGTGACAAATGTGCCCCAAACCAGGGCATCACCCTGACTTTCCACCAAGCACAGCAGTGACGCTCCTCAGGCCTGTCTTTGCAAAGTTGCTATTTCCACCAGCAATGTTTCAGCTGCATTGCATTTTGCCCGCCTAACTTTGTAAACCTGCTGAGAGTCTGCTAGCTAGGGCGTTGTCTTCAGGGTTATGTATTTCTATCATGTGCATGTGGAGCACATGGTTATAGTGTGTCCTTTTCCATATGCTTTTACAGTCAGGAGTCTGCAAAGGGTGTTTTATGTTGAAAACTGATTGGATTCACGATGCCATTAGTGTGGAGACTTCCTGTTTAAAAAAAAAAAACCCTGCTCCGTGCAACTTGTTGCCCCTTCCAGAGAAAAATATAGACTTGTTCGAGTCTACAACGCGCCTGAGGCACTCTGGCTGCTGCAGCGCAGCCACAACACAACGCAATCGTTTGAGGTGAGACCGTTTGGGGTCAGTCTTCTCCCCAAACCCTAGAATTATCAAGAAGTGGAAGCACGAGCAGAGAGGGCAACTAAAATACTGCTGCAACAAAATTGCTGCACATTAGCATCTAAATATCTGGCGACTTGATACGATCAGAGAATCTTTTCTGTTTGCTTTGTATATGCACTTAGGATATTGTTGTCTGGGTTTTGCAACTACTGCTGCAATTGTTAGGCATTTTTAAATTGAATGTGGAAATTCTTTATAATTGTTGTTAACAATTGTTTGCTTTGGCAATATAAGCACTGTCTATTGATGCCAGTAAGGCTTCGTAAAGTTGCATTGTGTCCTCATCTTGGCCCTGATCCTGCTTTGAGTTGCTCCTTCCCGTCTGGGGTAAGCTGCCCCCCTCCATGTCTGCTTTTGCCTGAATGCTGTAGTTTCCTCCCAGCTCAGAAAGGTTCGTTTCAGGTTAGGTGAAGTGAAGTGTCTGTATTGTGAGGCTTTGTCATCTGTGATGGATTGTTGACCTGTCCTGGGTGAACTCTGCCTCTTTGTGCATTGTGGTAGTTCAAGTCTGCCTCACGCAGAGGAGGGTAAGGCAAGCAAAGAATAATCAAACCATGATTTGAGAGGTTTGAGCTCAGGAACGAGAGGAAAACATTCTGGCCAGAATCTGTTCTGAGGAGCAGTGGAACTGAGATGTAATTTAGTTGATTGTATTGTAAGCCCGCAGGCAAGTTTCTTCTAATCTACATGCTCTCTTTAAAATGTCTCAGAACGGTAGGCTTTGGGTTGGCCCGCTGCCAAAACCCGCCACCGCAGCCTGGTCAAGTGACACACTTGGAGATTATTGACACTGAGGTTAGTCTTTGCGGGCAGACTGTTCAGTATGCGAGGGAAGAAATTATACAGAGACTTAGCCGAGAACTGTCTTGCTACCATTCAAAGTTTAGATCCAGAGAAAACCAAATATACACTGCCAGTGTGTTCAGACGTGTTGTCCAGAGAAGAAGAAGAAGAAGAAGGTGCGACGTCTCAGCTGCTCTCTTCACCAGTGGAGAGACTCCTTCTAGTCTCAATGGTCGGCCAAGTCACTTCAAGGCATCTTGAAAAAAATCAACAACACCATTTTGCTGTCTGACATTTAGGAAATGAATCTTAGCTTCTGTGGCAGGATGTTTTAGTTGCTGTACATGTTCTGTGATTTAGGTGGTGAATGCAAATCCATTGCTGGTTGGCCACAAATTGTGAAATGTTTTGTTGTTTTGAGGGACGAATTTTACATCTGGAAGTATGCATATTTGAAGAGGACCCAGAGTATGATCCTAATTTCCTGTTTTATTTTACTTTATTCTTAGAAAACTGCACCAGAAGTCTTTCAGTTCCGATTCCCTGAAGAACCCACTCGTACAAATCCACTTTCTTCTGACTGAACAACATCCAGAAGCCTGCTGAGGGTCAGCATCCCTTGAGCAGATGTTCATATGAAATGTTACCTTTGTACCTTTAATGTAAACATTTAGCCTTGCATCAACGTGTATATAGCAGTGGTGACAGATGTGGCGATATCAGCTGACGCCAACATCAGGCAAAAGGAACATGAGAAGGTTGAGAAGTTCCAGGGGTTAAAAGAACAGCTAGAATGGATGTGGAAAATCAAGGCTGATGGGATCACATCCCGGTGGTAGCAGGAACACTTGGGCACTTGGCCCCCAAACTGGGAGAGTGGCTCCAGCAGATTCCAGGAACAACGAAGGAAACCTCAGTCCAGAAGAGCGCAGTCCCAGGAACAGCTAGGATACTACGGAGAACCCTTGAGCTCCCAGGCCTCTGGTAGAGGACCTGAGCTGGAGGAGGACACAGAACCACCCTACAAGGGTGAGAGGGATATATATATATATATATATATATATATATATATATATATATATATATATATATATGCTCTTTTCCTGTCTTTTTACGAAGGTAAACAAAGCTATCCTTTGCTTAGCCGTAGCTAACTGGCATGAGGATTTTTTATCTCCTCTCACAACTCTCTGCAGGAGCATGACTAAGCATATCTGAAACTCTTCAATAGACAACTTTGTTGAGAGGAAACTGATCGTGAGCAGCTCTCCATTCTGCTGCTTATTTTTCACGTGACAGTCTGGCTGTTCACGCGCTCAGGAACAAGACGGATGCAGCATTTCCCTCGTTTCCGATGGCGGTTTAAATGGCGTCTTACAAACACCATCTGCCCACAGCACAGTCAGTATATATGAATAGTCATTGTCAGTTGACATGTTTCTCAAGTGCTCTCACTCGTTATGAGCTCCTCAGATATCACACTACCTCTCCCAAGAAGTGTGTGTGCATCTGTGTATTACAGTATACGCATGTGGGGTCTTAATTAAAGCTGCTTAATATGCGTATGGATAGGCTTTTTTAGGGGTGAAAACAAATTTGTGGGGAACATATGGTGTCTCAGACATGACACACACCCACATTACACACTAACAAATACACACACACACACATTCATCCATTCTTCAAAGTGAGACAGACGCATACTGGCATGCTGGAGCTCCTGTAGAAACTGGGGTGATGGATTCTGGCTGATTGTGAGTACGTGTTGGAATATCATTAATTATTTTTTGCTGTTTGGGAATGTGTGTGTGTGTGTGTGTGTGTGTGCGTGTGTGCGTGTGTGTGTGTGTTTTTGAGAGATTATTTCAGGCAGATGGAGGGAGCCATGGCCCCTTCTACAGGGTCAACAGGGAGAAGTTAACCAGCACAGATTGTTGCTCCTCCTCCGCCTCCTCTCTTGTCCTTTCCCCTTTTCTTTCCTCTCTTCATCACTCCATTCCAACCCTTATTATACCCCATATTTTTTTATTTGATTTATCTTGTATGCTCAAATACAAAAGTTGTGTTTAATTGCTCAGCTAATTTTCAGCAAACTGGGAAATTTCCAAAAAAGGAAATGGAATAGAAGAAGTGGATACGCAACGCGCGTTTTTGTTCGACGATGGCAGCATACACAATGTTTGTCATCGCAAACTTGAGTAATGCAGTAGAAGAGGAAGTGCTAACCTCGGTGTTAACAAAATTAAGGATTTTATTTTTAATTTAGCAGTGCCCATCAACCTCTTCTAATGTGATGCTTCAAAATGTGCATCATTACACAACGATGGAAACACAACTAAAGCAAACAGACGACCAGATCTGGCCTTCACGGGACCAAAGTATGGAAATGGTAATGTCAAATAATTAACTCGTTTAAAAGCCATGCAGAGGAACAAGAGTTGAGACGACAACGGTGATGATTTATATCTGGATGAACAACTTGTCTAAACCTGCCATGAAGCTGTGTTTGGTCCGGTATGTTGATTCGGCCACGCAAACTATGGTGCACCATCTAGCATTCACGCTAAAAATTTCATCAGACAGGTAATATGCTGAAGAGGAATCATGAAATGTAACAGTAGTCACTTAACATTCAGCAAAAAACGGAAGTCCGTGGGCTCCGCCATCTCTGAAAATGCCGTCAAACACATCACAACTTGGGAATGAAAGCCTTTGAAGAAAATTTGACAAACGATGTGATTCCCCAAAGAGGGGCGCGTTCATAAAGGTTTTTTCCTGAACACAGCAAACCCCATTTGAAAGCGCCATAAAATGCAGGTAAAGGTGATTGGATTGAAAGGAATCGTCAACAGATAGAAACAAGCATGCCGCTCTTTTATTTTTGTTCGCTGACTTGTGAAAACACACGGTTTAAAAAGTGTGAAAAGGTGCAAGAGAGTCTACGATATATCCCACCTGATGACTTCTTCTGACGGAATCTCAACAAGTGAAAATGCGCTGATGGTAAAGTACGAAGATTAGTTGGCACCTGATTTAGAAAGTTAATACGACTCTAAGAAGGCACTAAGTAGATCCAGGATCGGCTGTATTTTGCCCTCCAACCAGAGATAGGAGCTGATAGAATGAGAAGTCCTTAGTGGTAGGAAACGTGTACATTCTGCTGAAGATGTAGTTGAACATTCTCTGGCATGAGATCTAGAATATTTGCAGAGCTTACACCAGAGTAGCGCGGCCAAATGCCTGAGGCTAAATGGTTGGATTCCATACAATGAAAGACTTAAAACATCCACGGGCCTTATCGCTTCAGTCCACATGTCTTAATATGTGTGTGTACTCATGTGTTTATAGCATGCCACCTACATGTTCCAACCTGAGACGTCCAGAGACAGAGGAAGCCATGCAGAGGATTAGGAGTTGGTATTCCAAAATCCTAGACACAGGCGGGTTCCTCCACCAATCGCACAGCAGGCACCGCGAGCCTCCTGGTGAGCCATGCTGGGGAATCCTGGAACAATACTAGTCGAGGCGATGCCCAGAGGGAAAAGGGATCTTGGAGTGGAGTTTCTCTGATCCTCAAGCACTCAAAAAAATTGCTTGAGTGAAAATGGTGAGAGGTTTGTGTTTACAAAGGATTGCATTTCAGAAAGCGGTGTTTACAGTTGAGCCTCCTGGCTGTCACATCGATTTAACATACGTGCCCACACACATCCAATGGCCCATGTAGGTGAGTTGATACATATCGGTCACTTCATTAGGTAATCCATGTTGACACTGTCAGACAGATATATATTTTTCATCAGTACAAATACAAGCTCAGGCATAAAGAAGCACATGACATTAATCGCCACCATCGCTAACAAGGACAAGTCTCTCCTCAAAGTCTGCTTTTCCTTTCTGCCTCCTACTCATTTCCTGTTGTTTCTCTCGCTGGAGGGAAGGACTGAAAACAGTGATATGAGGTTTGTTCCCCCTGGACTGCTAGTGATCACAAACAGAGAGGAGCGTTACAGCAGTGATGGGCAGGGTGGATGAGCCACCCAGACTAATGCTATTACGATAACAATATACCCCCCGCCACCCCGCAGTCGATACCCGCCAATACCTGAGGAGAATGGAAAAAAGGAAAAACCTGGAAACTACTGGGCAAGAGGTAGCCAAATAATGAGGTCACAACCTCATACATATTGCACATAATTTGTCTGGCAGCTGTGTTTTTTTTAGATTTAGATTTCTTACATCCTACCCCAGGTATATCCGTGACCCTGTGTCTACTTCTTTTGCCCTGCAGCTTATCTACAGCTCCTGGGGGTTAAAATGAAGTTTGACAAGCTCTTTTTGTTGTTATTGTTGTTGTTGTTGGGGTTTTTTTGTTTTTTTGTTTTGGCCGTGAGAAGGTATAAGCCAAAGCCTGGATGGTGTTTTATGAGAATCATTGATCGGGGAGGCGCACATTGATGAGCTCAGGCGAGGCAGCGTTGTGAATGAAGCTGGATATAGTGGTGACCCAAGGGGAATCACAACACACTCCAGCCTGATCTCTCGCAAAGCCGTTTGGAACCCGATGCTGTCCATCCTGATAAATGTACTCTCTATCCCCCTCTCTTCTTCTGTCTCTCCCTGACTCTTCTGCTCTCTCTATCACTTCGGTTTCTGGGTCTGATGAATGCAGAGT